>NW_006921690.1:9088679-9104223 GCF_000298275.1 Orycteropus afer afer
TCACAGACCTAAAGCAGACAAAGTGACAAGAGAAAAGTTTCTTAAAAGCCATTGTGAGCATTAATGGAGAGGCGAGGATTACAGATAATGTAATAAACCTTCTATGAGTTATGGCTTCCTGAAAATCTAAATGAAACCTTACCTGCAGGAAGAAAATTGAGAGTATCGATTGCATTTTGCCCATAGGTTTTCGAGACTGGGTTCCAAAGGAGCTTCAAAGAGTGGGCTGTGTGGAGCTGTTAAACACAGTCCAAAGGCGAGTCCGGCCCAAGCTCCACGTGTTTGGTGGAATACATGAAGGTAAGAACAGAAGAAAGGAATTCCCAGCATGTGTCATTATTCATGACCTCATTCTACAAGGGGAGACCTTAGCAAAGGTGGGAATAACTGCAGCAGGGCTTTTCAAACTGTTTTTAGCAGTGGAATACTTTTTATAATATGAAATGTTCTAAGGAGTTCTGACCATATAAAGATGATAAATATTTTACGTGGAGCTGCTCTGTTTTAAGCAGAGTGGAGGGTGGGAAGCAGGTCTGGCATGCCTTATCCCAAACCCAGCACTCCCCAAGACAATTTCTGGAATCTTTGGGCTCTGTTGAGGAATGTTTGCTAACCACTACTGTAAAGCAACTCTGAGTTAAATATGGAAAATTTTTCTATTTAAGAAAGTTAGAGGAAATGGCCCAGCTATTAGACTAAATAACTTTCATAGTCCTTTCCAACCTATAAATATTGTATTTCATATAGAATATACGCAAAGACCCAGAAAGATAAGACATTCTCTACTGTAACTTCAGGCATACCGTAAAAGCTGTGTAACAGAAGTGGCAGGAACTTGTACATTTGCAGGGAGACATTCCTTAGTAACCTTAGAAAACCATTTCAGACTTCTCAGAAATTATTAGGACTATTAGTTGAGTGAGAAAGAGCAATTAGGTCTTCCCTGAAAAGAAACTAGTCTAGTTGCCATTATCTGCCTTTCAAGGGTAAGCTGAGTCAAGTTTACAGAACCCAGAGTCCTCACAGGAACCTTTGGGGCTTTGGGCTTTGTCTGCTCTGCCATTTTCAGGCCAGGGGTAACTTGACCTATGGACAGATACAAAGCCTCTTTCTTCAAGCCTTGGTTATGTGGCCCTCCTAAGCTGCCCGGTCCCACATGCTAGTGTGCAGCAGGTGCGTTTAGGAAAGCAGCCTCCGTGTTCTCTCCAGACGCTGCCTACAACTGCTCTCTGGTGTTATTTAAGAATCTGCAGTCAAGTTGAGGTGTTTAGGGTTATGTGCTTGATGAGGCAAAAAACAAAGTTTGCTTCCAAAGCCCACACGTCTAGTGGCTTCCTGGTTAGAAAAGGTAAAAAAGCATATTGAAAACCATCCAACAGAAGCCCAGAAAATTGCACGTGCTCCAAGTGCAGGCATCAGCTAAGTGGATGGAAAAGAGGGGTGATGCTCCTGTGAGTCTGCCTTGACTTTGAGCCTATCCCTTACTCCCTGGAAAGGAGGGCATCTGTCTAAGACATGCTAGGGGAGAGGTGCACAGAGGGGAGACAGAGACATGGGAGCTCACCTTTGGGGCCATTATCTTGACAACAGGTTTGAATTCTTGCAGCATGCCTGTGAGTTTGCATTTCATCATTTATTTTTATAATCATTAATTAGCTTTAAACTACCTAAACTGACAATTGGGGAATTCCACTGAAGCCCCAAAACAATAAACTTGCTAAAAAGGGAGGAGATCATATTCAAATATGTCTTGCTTTTATTCACTTAAGACAACTAAAGAGGGCAGCGAGAGGGCAAATACCAACCTCTTGATGGAGAGAGATAACAAGACTTTATGACTCCAGAACTAAACACTGCACAATGAAATGACTCTTCTTTTTCTTAAGAGATCCTTCCATTGACCCGCATTAAGCTCTCCACAAGCTTACTTGGGGAATTTTTAGCAAATGGGTGGGGTGGTGTGGGGGGAACCTCACCAGTTATTTCTGTAAATCCTGGTAATTTTTAATTTTTTCCATGAGCATATTTTTCTGTGCCATAAGAGCCTGATACAACCTAGAATTACAGATTCTTTCAGAGAATATAAGGCAGCAAATACAAAGTATCCAGGGAAATTTACAAACATGCTAAAAATTTCAATATATTGAAGTTTTTGAAAGGAAAGTAAATACCAAAGATCCAGAGAAACTTTCTTAGCCTTCTTCAGTAGGTCAGTTTTGATTCAGTGTCCAAGTATGCTTAAGGAAGCCAAGGTTAAGTGCTTGGCTATTCACTGAAAGGTTGTCGGTTTGAAGCCACCAGCCCCTCTGTAGGAGAAAGATGTGACATTCAACTTCCGTAAAGGTTACAGCTTTGGAAACCCTATGGGGTAGTTCTACCCTATCCTATAGAGTCACTGTAAGTCAGAAAGAACTCTGGCAATGGGTTTTTGTTTTGTTTTTTTTTTTTTTGGTTAAAGTGTGCTTAGGAAAAAGTGTCCCAATGTGATGTTTCCTTGTGTCACCTGGACATTTGACTAGTTATGCTTTTGAGTGAAATGGAGCTGTTCATGGATACCACACAATTCAAGTAAAATGGGATCAAATTCATTATTAAGGTCTGTTGTAGCAGGTTAAGGAGTACTGCATAGATAAGTGAGCAGTGCACCCCCATCTCCTCCTTCTCAATTGCATGTTCTTTCCCTCCTTTACCTGCCCGGAAGCCCACTTGGAGTTTGGGTGTCTTTGGGTCTCAGGAGTTTCTCATGTCACTCCTTTTGTTCCCCAGAACTCACTAGTAAATATAACGCTTAGAAATAAAAATAATATTTTTAAAAGAGGGAAAATACTTTTCTTTTTTTCTCACTGGTAAAGAAACCACACCCTTACCCCCACACACAAGTTTAGTGTTTCAATAAGAAATTTAAAAAAAATCCAATTTCCTTTGAAATAGAGGACTGTTCCTTTAATAAAAATAGAATAAAATTAGGTGACAGCTCCTGAAAGCTGTTATGTCCAGAAAGACTCAACTGAATTTCATGTCACTATTCACTGGCAAATACTTTTTTGTGTGTGTTTTCCTTGCCTGATGGACATGCATTAAGTCACCATTATTTCTACATATTGCAGTAAGTGTGACACTCTCTCCCCACAGGTTATGGCATCATGACGGATGGTTACACAACCTACATCAATGCCTCAACGTGTACAGTCAGCTTTCAACCGACCAACCCTCCAATTATATTTGACCTTCCAAACCCACAGGGTTCCTGAAGCTCTAATGCTCAATTGGAATGTGAGGAAAGGTCTATAAACTGCCATTTTTCTAATTATAAAACTTACATTCTCTTACTTGTTTATTTCCAAATCCCGTAAGTCCTTTTTGTAAATGCTGGAACATGAACGATGCTAGAGGTTGTGCTTCTCCTTTATTTTTCTTTCTTGAAATGGGGCATCCATTTGAAATCAAAGGAGCATTGTGAATTTGTAAAATAACTTCTGTTTTCTCAAAGGCCACGCCATTGTTAGTGTTCGCCAAAGGACAGCCAAGCTTTTTTTTTTTTAAAAAAAAAAAAAAGTGATAGAAATCTTATTTTAATATGCTTTAAGCTGGAGGAAAAAAAAAGAAGAAGAAACATGTAGGCAGTGTTTTTTTTTAAAAAAAAAAAAAAAAAAAAACCACCCAAATTTGCACAACTGTTTAAGAGTATTATTGGAAGTATTTTATTTTTTGATATTTTGTTGTTTCTTTTGTCATTGTTTTCTTGGTAATACCTCTTTTTTGCAGATGTGGCCTGATTTATAGCAATCTTCTCAACAAAACTAGATGTGGAAAAAGACTTCTTCCACATTCTCACTGTAAAGAAAGCTCTGTCCAGGGAAGAAACCGGCCCTTGTTGGAAGGATGGCTTAGCTAGTGAGATCCATATTGTGCTTATACAAGGTCTCATTGTTTGTTTCTTTTTTAAATTATTTTAGCTTTAAAAATATGGAAATGGAATCTGTCAGGAGCAGGTATTTCATGCAGTAAAAAAAAAAAAAGTGAACGTGCAGACTCCTTTTCAATATGGGTTTATATATATAAGTATTTTTTGTGTATTATGACTAAGTTAGGAGTTTAATATTGCCAAGGACAGTACAACTGCAAAGGGATGCTGTACAGCAGCAGCACATCAGACATCTGAAGAAGCTAACACATTTTCTCAGAACTCAAGGTCTTAAAGAGCTTGAGTTAAATCAAAGTGCAGTTGCAAGCGTGTATAGATTTAAATGGATGCAATGAAAGTTAACTAAAATAAGGCTTAGTTGTCCTTTATATTTAAATACCCTGAATTGTCTTCTTACTTCCTCCCCTCCATTTTGCACTGTGTGTCGATGCAATCTTCTCTAGCACAAGATATTGTTGCTAATAGTCATTTCTGTTTTCCCATTGTAAATGCTGTTGAGCTTTATTCTATTTTATGTTATCTTGTTAATGAAATTTAGGAAAGCAGTGTTTCTTTAAATTTATTGTGATATTCTATATCTAGCGGCCTTTATATGCAAATAAAATTGCAAGATTTTTAAATCCGTGCTGTTTGGAAGGGTTGAGTGATGGGAGGAAGATGGTTTAGTCCTCGGGAAGAGGGGATTTATTCATATGCGGCATCAGTGATCTCTTTCAGAAGAATTATAATAAGTGACATTTCCCCCCTAATTGTCGATACATTTTTCTTACCCACCATCCACATGTCAGCAGATAGATCAATAAGGCACTCAGTGTGTTCTTTCTTTCCATCATGCTATGATCTATCTTGGCATACATTTCAGGGGTGAAGATCTCATCTTTTCCTATTGTAATTTCTACAGGAACAGAGTGACCGCTCAGTCAGCGCTGCAGACACTGTTGCTGCCATGTGCGTGGTGGGTAGGAGGTTGAGGGGGAGTGAGCTGATAATAGAAGAATGACTGCACATTCTCATTGTCACCAAGAGCAGTTATCCTATATCCTTTTTTTTTTTTTGAATGATGCCCCCACTTGAAATGCTGTTACAGGCAGAAGTGGGAGGCAGTGGGGTGGGAGAAGTTAGTTGTATATTCTGTTTTCATTTCCTCTGAAAGAAACATTGAAGAAAAACAGCATGATCTTGAACTGCAGTGTATCCCAAAAGTCATCCTTCCATTGCCCATGAGATTATACTCTGATGCATCTTCCTGCTTTCCATCTATGGAACATGTTTTCATGTGACCTCTGAAATGAGTTCTTGGTTTCAGTTCCAGCAGAATAGAGAATATTCTAGGCCTGAATTACAGCTCTAACTCATGTGTATCATTTTAGACAATTGCTGCTGTTAATATTGATTAGGGTGTCTCAAATGCTACCTACAACCTGTAGCAGTTACTTTAGCCCAAACTTACAGAGGAGATGCCTGATGCTCAAATTTCCCAACCAACTGTGGTCTGTGATGGGAGTAGCTAAGATGGGCCAAGAGAAAGTCTGTAAGCACTTATCAACCAACCTTTTATTGATTTGTTGTATCAGTAGAAGAGGGTACAAACTACAAGTCCATGTGGAGGACTGGAAGAAAAGGTGCGCTGAAGACAAACATCACCTGGTGACTATATGAGAAGCTATGCTAAGATTTCTGGAAAAGCAGGCTTTTCAGGGACAGGTGGATGATCATGATGACAAGTGTGCATGCCCAGCCCTTGAGAACACCCACAAACTGATTAAGCTAAGCACTTAGTAAAATTGCTTTCCATTGTGTGGGGACAAGAAGCAACCCAGTCTGCCAAATCTAAAGGGGAAAAGATAGCCTGGCTGACACAATGAGCTTCCTTCAGCCAGTTCACCATTCTGTATGAACTGCCTCCATGGTGGCCAGGTCATCCAGAAGCCTGAGACTTTCTCCACTGGACCTTCTGACAAGGAAACATGCAACATCACTCTTACAAATTGGACACCTTTTGTTTTTCTATCACCGAGCACTCTTCTGAGCACATCTCACGCTTTATTTCTAATCTTCACAAAACACGGGGAGGTCACATTAGCCCTATTTTATAGATAGGAAACTATGGTTCTAAAAGTGGGAGCTCTGGTAACGTAGTGCCTAAGGCACTTGACTGCTCACCAGAAGGCTGGCAGTTCAAACCCACCAGCCACTTCTCGGAAGGAAGGTTGGGCAGTCTACTTCCGTAGTGATGCTGCTTCGGAAACCCAAGGAGGGGTCGCTATGAGTCAGGCAGACTTGATGGCACATAACAACAACAAAGGAAAGGAGAAGATTCAAAACCAGGTCTGCCTGACTCCATAGCCCATGCCTTTTGTATCACTCTGTCTCTGGACTGGAGAAGTTGATAGCTCAGGAGCTGATATGATGCACGTGGGCCTGGCAAGATTTCCAATCTCACATAGGTGCCCACAGGAGCACCCTGCAGCAGGATTTGTGACAACATCCTGTTGGACCGCTTCCTCTGTGCTTGAGGGATGGCACAGTGCTGTGCATACGAGCATGAACTCAAGCCAGAGTAAGCTTAGTACTTAACCTCGCTATAAAAAGGGGTTGGTGATGATGAAATTGTTGTGCTGTATGAATCAATATTTGCAGAGCACTGCCTGGCATCTAGGAAGTGATGTGCATGTGTTTATAAAATAAGGTCACCCCTGCTGTGGTTTGCGATTCTCCAGGCAGGATTCTGTCTGTTGACTCCTCACTGTCCAAAGCGTCGGTGGCATTGTTGCTGAGAAAGTGAGGTTGTTTGAATTCCTTGGAAACTATAACAAACCTCTCTCCCTAAGAATATGGACAACCCAAGGGTATTTGTAAGAGGCAAATAAAGGAGCCTCACTTTCCAGTTTGGTATCCTATTTTGCAAAATCCCTTCTAATCTGAAAGTCAGAGGGATCTGTACTGTTTCCAGTTGCTTAAAAGGGCACCCATGGATTTGAGTGTTTCATGAAGCATTTCACCATTTGGAGTCTTTCAATCCCATCCTATCATCTCCTTCTAGCTCATTTAGTGATTTTTTTTCCCATGTTTTTTCCTTCCATTTCCTTTTGTCTTACAAAGATGCTTGGGGTTACTGAAATCCCCTGAAGAGGCAGGTCAGTGTTACTCTGACGGGTGACCAGAATTAAGCCTGCCTTCATCTCCATCACTTAAGTAAATAAATACTATGACCCAGGTCTTAGGTAGAGAGAAACAGAAGCTGGGAAGATCTGGGGATTTGTCAATGGCAGATAAAGTGCTTGCTCTGCTCCAGAATAATGCCCTCAAGTGTCACCTTCACCCAGCAAGGATGCCTTCCTTCAGCAGAGTCAATACCCATATTCCCAATGCCCAATTCTTACTTTCTAAAAGCTTTAAGGTGCTTTTCATTTAATTATTACAGCAAACTGAGGAAGTCCACGGTTAACCTCCTTCACTGCTAACCAATTCAAGTCCAGAGGCACCTTGGAAGAAAAGCATGGGGATCTACTTCTGAAAAATCAGCCATTAGAAACCCTTTGGAAGACAGTTCTGCATAATGCAGAGCTGTCATGAGTTGGAATTGACTCAGTGGCAATTGGTGGCTTTGAGAATTTAGCCGTGAGCTGAGGCATTTGGAAACACGGTTGGACTTGGGGTAGGAGGAGATTCGATGTGGGAAGGGGTTCAGGATTGGATAGTCTTAATATATGATGTCACGTAAAGCTGTGGGCCCACTTTTGAATTATTGTTGTTAGGTGCCGTTGAGTAGTCTCTGACTCTTAGCAGCCCCATGCACAGCAGAACGAAACACCACCTGGTCCTGCGCCAGCTCTGTGATCCTTGTTATACTAGAGCCCATCACCAAAGCCACTGTGTCAATCTATCTTGTTGAGGGCCTCCCCTCTTTTGTTGATCCTCCACCTTACCAAGCATGGCATCCTTCTCCAGGGAATGGTCCCTTCTGACAACATGACCAAAGTAGGTGAGATGAAGTCTGGCCATTCTCACTTCCAAGGAGCATTCTTGGCTGCACTTCCTCAAGGACAGATTTGCTAGTTCTTTTACCAGTCCATGTACTTTCAGCATTCTTTGCCAGCACCACAACTCAAAAGCATCAATTCTTCTTCGGTCTTCCTTATTCATTGTCCAGCTTTCACATGCATACGAGATGATTTAAAATATCATGGCTTTTGTCAGACACACCTTATCCTCAAGGAGACATATTTGCTCCTCAGCACTTGAAAGAGGTTCTTAGCAGCGAACCTGCCCAATGCTATACATCATGTGATGTCCCAACTGCTGCTTCCATTGACGTCAATTATAGAACCAAGCAATGTGAAGTCTTTGACAACTTCAATCTTTTCTCCATTTATCATGATACTACATATAGGTCCAGTTATGAGGATTTTTGTTTTCTTTATGTTGAGATACAATCCATACAACAGACTGTACTCTTCATTCTTCATCAGTACAACAGACTGTACTCTTCATTCTTCATCAGTAAGTGCTTCAAATCATCCTCACTTTCAGCAAGCAAGGTTGTGTCATCAGCGTATCTCAGGTTGTTAACAATTCTTCCTCCAATCTTGATGCCATTTTCTTCTTCATATAGTCCAGCTTCTCAGATTATTTACTCAGCATATAGATTGAATAAGTGTGGTGAAAGGATACAACCCTGATACACTTCCTTCTTGATTGTAAACTATGCAGTGTCCCCTTGTTCTGTTTGAACAACAGCCTCCTCATCTATGTATAGGTTCCTCATGAGCACAATCTAATGTTGTGGAATTCCCATTCTTCTCAATGTTATCCACAATTTGTTATTATCCACACAATCAAATGCTTTTGCATAGTCAATAAAACATAAGTAAACATCATTCTGGTATTCTTTGCATTGAGCTAAGATCCATCTGACATCAGCAATGATATCTTTTGTTCCACATCCTCTTCTGAATCCAGCTTGCACCTCTGTGAAAGTTCTATATCAATATACTACTGCAACCGTTTTTGAATTATCTTCAGTAAGATTTTACTTGCATGTGATATTAATGGTATTGTTTGGTAATTTCCACATTCTGTGGGATCACCTTTCTTTGGAATGGGTACAAAGACAGATTTCTTCCAGTCAGTTGGCCAGGTAGCTGTCTTCCAAATCTCTTGGTGTAACCAAGTGAGTGCCTAAGGTTCGGCATCTGTTTGTTGAAACAACTCAATGGATATTCCATCAATTCCTGGAGCCTTGTTCTTCACCAATTCCTTCAGTGCTTTGACTTCTTCCTTCAGTCCCATTGGTTCTTGATCATATGCCACCTCCTGAAATGGATGAAGATCGACCAGTTCTTTTTGGTACAGTGACTCTGTGTATTCCTTCCATCTTCTTTTGATGCTTCCTGCATCATTCAATATATTGCCCAGAGAATCTTTCAATATTGCAACTTGAGGCTTAAATTTTTCCTCATTTCTTTCAGCTTGAGAAATGCTGAGCATGTTCTTCCTTTTTGGTTTTCTAGCTCCAGGTCTTTGCACATTTCATTATACTAATTGGCTTTGTGTGCTCAAGCTGCTCTTCGAATCTTCTGTTCAGTCTTTTATCTTGTCATTTCTTCTATTTGCTTTAGCTACTCTCCACTCAAGGGCAAGTTTCAGAGTCTCTGCTGTTGTCTATTTTGGTCTTTTCTTCTTTTCTCATCTTTTTAATGACCTCTTGCTTTCTTCATGGATGATGTTCTTGATGTCATCCCACAATTCTGGTTTTTGGTCACTGGTGTTCAATGCATCAAATGTATTCTTTAGATGGTCTCTAAATTCAGGAGAGATATACTTAACATCATATTTTGGCTCTTGTGGACTTGTTTTCTTTATCTTTAACTTCAAATTGAACTTGTGTATGAGCAGTTGATGGTCTGCTCCACAATCAGCTCCTGGCCTGATTTTGGCTGAAGATATTGAACTTTTCCATAGCCTCTTGCCACAGATGTAGTCAATCTGATTCCTGTGTATTCCATCTGGCAAAGCCCATGTGTATAGCTGCCATTTGTGTTGTTGAAAAAAGGTATTTGCAACGAATAAGTCTTTGGTCTTGCAAAATTCTTTCATGCTATCTCCAGCATTGTTTCTGTCACCAAAGCCAAATTTTCCAAGTACCAGTGATTCTTCTTTGTTTCCAACTTTTGCATCCCAGTCACCAATGATAATTGATACATCTCGATTGCACATTCTGTCAATTTCAGACTGCAGAAGCTGATAAAAATCTTCAATTTCCTCATCTTTGTCTTTGGTGGTTGGTGCATAAATTTGAATAATAGTCATATTAACTGGTCTTCCTTGTAGGCATATGGATATTGTCCTATCACTGACAGCATTATACTTCAGGACAGATCTTGAAACATCCTTTGTGATGATGAATGCCATGCCATTCCTCTTCAAATTATCATTCCCGGTATAGTAGATCGTAGGTTGTCTGATTCAAAATGGCCAGAACTGGTCGATTTCAGCTCACTAATGCCTAGGATACCAATCTTTATGTGTTTCATTTCATTTTTGACAACTTCCAATTTTCCTAGATTCATACTTCATACATTCCATGTTCCAATTATTAATGGATGTTTGCAGCTGTTTCTCTTCAGTTTGACTCCTGCCACATCAGCAAATGGAGGTCTTGAAAGCTTTACTTTACCCATATCAGTAATGTTGATTCTATTCTGCTGATGCAGTTCTCTCCCAGTTGTATTTTGAGAGCCTACCAACCTACAGGGCTTGTCCTCCTGCACTGTATAAGACAGTATTTCCAGGCTATTTATAGAGTTGCACAGCAATGTATCAGACAGTGTTTCTCTGCTTTTCATAAGGTTTTCCCTGGCCAATTCTTTGAGAAGTGGATGGCTTCTTCCTTCTTCCTAGTCTATCTCAGTCTGCAAGCCACACTGAAACCTGTGTACTATGTGCAACCCCACTGGCATTTGAAACACCGGTGACAAAGCCTCAAGCCTCACAGGAACACACCAACACAGTACAACAAACCAACAGACAAGTTTGTCTCCCTTAGCTGTTTGAAACCACTCTGCCCTCCCATTACTCGGATCTCTGCCACTTTCCTGACACTTGGGGGTGGGACCTGGGTCCCTCCTCTTACCTGGAACCCTACCACTGCTCTTTGCCCTGCCCTCATCCCCTGGCTTTTCTCTCCTTTCCCCTACTTTCCTGCTTTGGAATATCAGCTGCTACTCCTTGGAGAGAACAAGTAAGAGAGAAAGAAGGGCTGCTCAGGCACAGGGAGACAGCTCACGGGGTAGGAGTGCATGGAGGGATGGTCACAGGGAAACGGTACCTATCAGGAGGAAGTGGAAGACGAGATGTTGCATTGTGCTAAATAGTGGTCAATGTCATGAGACAAAGTGTATGTGATCTGCTGTATGGAAAGCGTATTTGCTCTGTAAATTTTCACCCAAATCACAATAAAAAATAAAAATTAAAAAAAAAAAAAGGAACATCAGCTGCTAAAAGAAATAGCTTATTTTCCTCCTACCTTGTAATTAGTAGCAGGATTATTGTGTGTCTCAGTTCTATAGCTTGGGTCTCCCAGAAGTTTAGAGCTACATTTCCTTCTCCTTTTCTAACATCCCCTCCACCTTCCCTCCCCTCTCCTGAAAACTTGGAAAAGAAAAACAACTGATTCAGAAGCCTCACCTTCCTGCTCTTCCCTCAAACCAAACAAACCAAACTCACTGCCATCCAGTGGATTCTGACTCATAGCAACCCCCACTGGGTTTCCAAGGCTGTAAATCTTTATAGAAAGTAGACTGCCTTAACGCTGTTCCCTAGTACACATATAAAGGCAGCCTCTGCAGATCATGAGAGGTTCAGAGAGTCAGTGGTACCACCATGGTCACACAGCAAATCAGAGATACATCCCCAAATTAACATTTGGACTCTAAATTGTGAACATGTACTGCCTTTCCAGCTTGACATTCCAAGAATAACTGAAGATGGAGAGATCCCTTTGTCTAAGCATACTGTGAGTCGGATCTGACTCAACAGCAGTGAATTTGAGAGTTTTGAATGTGATTTTGTAGCAAAGAATGAGATTTCTCTTTCTGAGGAGAAAACTGGATTACTTGGAAAAAACCACAGAGTCTAGCCTCCAAGCGCTCCTACAAAGATTTATTTTCTTTCTCTTCAACTAGTCTACCTATGAGAATTCTTGTGAGCAACTGATTCCTTCTCCTGCAAGGGAGGGCTGAGGGCATGACTCTGCCTTTCCTACCTCAGAACTTCAACAACTCTTTTGTCACATTTTGGACATGCATGTGAATGTCAGGTCTGGAGGCTGTCGGGTGTTGACAAGAGCCCCAGCATTGGAATCAGGCATGCTTGTTTTCAGATCCCAGTTGTAGTCTCTCCCAGCTGGGTGGCCTTGGTCATGCTGTTTTACTTCTCTCAGCCTGAGATCCCACACCTGTATAACAGGGATAATTCTTACCTCACTTGGACTTGTTAGAATTGGTATGGTAATATTACTAGAGTCCTGGGTCCAGGGAGCCTAGTAAATAACAGCTTTTATTATTCTGTCATAATTTTGTAAAGTAATGGGGGGAAATGGCAAAAAAAAATATTGAGCTTGTTTTCTATGTTAGCTGCAGGCCTTCATAAGAGAAAGCTAATTTTGTGGTCAGGACCGAGGCAGAGTAATGGAATTGCACTCCTAAGACATACATAAATTGAGCCCTTAAAATTCCTGTCTCTCCTCTTTGAACTACCTGACAAACATTTGTTGTGGGTTCTTCTCTACTCCTCCTCATTTCCTTCCTGATTTAGGGATGCCTTACAGGACAAAAATCTTGAGGTAAAAAGGCCCTTTCATATCCGAGAGCATCTATATCTGGGTAATGGTGAGAGAGAGAAATGCATTTCCATTAGGAAGCACGGCCACAGTGGTACTAAAAGCCCTAGTAGACTAAACACTTGAAGGCAGAGAGCCGCCTCCACATCAATCAGCCTCGATTTTTATGAAGCCACAGATACCATGAGGTGCTCCCGAACACTCTCAGAGCCTTTTACCATGGGAGGGGACCTGTGATTTCATAGCCCTTTGCTGCTGCAGCCTTAGTGAATGACCTTGGGTTTAGGCTGAGTTTTTCGGTAGAAGCTCCTGAAATAGCAAATGGCTTTTACCTAAATGCTCCCTGTTTGGGCTTACTGCCATGCCCTCGCACATGCCATCTATAATGCTCAGTAACAGCTGTTTAAACTTTTGTTTTGTTAGGTGTTGTTGAATTGAATCTGACTCATAGTGACCCTATAGGACAGAGCAGAACTGCCTCATAGGGTTTCCTTGGCTGTAATTTTTCCAGGAGCAGATAGCCAGGTTTTTTTCTCCCAAGGAGCCACTGTTAAGTTGGAACCTTCCACCTTTTAGTTAAGAGGCCAGCACTTAACCATCATGCCACCAGGGCTTCTTTCTCAATCCTTAAAGGGACTCATTTTTTCTGACCTCTCCCTGCATGGCTTTACCTTCGCCTAGAACACCTGTCTTAGGTGGCTGCCAGAGCCCCCCACATGTACATCCCACATTCTGATTTTTGCTCATCTGCCTATGAGCTCCCTGAAGTCAGCAACCATACCTTTGATCTATGCATTTGCAGTATCTAGCCCAGAAACAATACTTCCTTAATGAGCTAATCAGTGTTTTGTAAACAATAGGTATGTGAGGAAGATAGGAGAAATTAATCAGAGATGACATGAATAAGCATTTATTGAACACCTACCATAAGGCAGGTACTATGCTTGTAAGCTTCATTTGTGGTGTTGTTACGTTGTTATGTGCCATTGAGTCGGACTCGACTCATTGCAACCCCTCCTTGGGTTTCCGAGGCAGTATCACTACGGAAGTAGATTGCCCAACCTTCCTTCCGAGGAGTGGCTGGTGAGTTTGAACCGCCAGCCTTCTGGTTAACAGTCAAGTGCCTTAGACACCATGCTACCAGAGCTCCCTAAGCTTCATTTGTAAGGCCCAGTTATTATTAGGAAAGGTCCTTGTAACTTAGTAGAGAAAACAAGGTTTTAACATGTGAAATTAAACAGCAATAAGAGATTTAAGTAATAGTTCAAGACAGCAATAGGGAAAAATCAGAGCCTGTGATCTACCAGTTTCTCCGATTATGTGGGTGAAGGTGGGGGTGTAAGTCTCAGACAAGCAGAGGCAGCTAACCTAGAGGAGGGAGTCGGCCTGATTCTATGGAGCTCTACTTCTAGAGGAGAAAAACCAGTCTGGCCGGTGGCAATTCCAAGTGTGTCACGTAGCTGGTTCGTTTTCTTAATTTACTCTGTGAAATGGTTTTCTCTAATGGCGTGCCATTGACAAAATGCACCATAATGTCTCCATCCATCACCTCCAAATGCTTTTGCATGCATCAGTTGTTGACTTGTTTTCTCTCATTCAGCACATAAATGAGAGGAGTGATTTATCCAAGGCCACCAGTTACTCTTATGTGGAATCTGAAATAGCTGTCTGGAGAAGTACTGCCCTGAGCACTTATTTTTTGTATGTGCTGCTCTGGACTCGTATTGAAGTGTGACTCTTCTTCGCCAGTGTGTCCTCGGGGGTCTGGTCCAGGTATCTATTGTGGTTCTGTAACTCCCAGTGTAAAATCTTGGGATCCTGCAGGTGTGGTCATTAGGGTAGGATTGTCTGGTGCAGAAATGGGGGCATTGGCCTTTGAAACTGTAAGTGGACATTTGAACCATCAATGAGATTTCCCATAATGACTGAAACTCAGGTTCACCATGAATAAGAAAGGGGCTTATGTGCTTGGAGTGCAGTTCCATTCCTTCTTTCAATCGACCCATTTCCTTGAACTCCATGTCCTCATTCTGGAGAATCTAACACTCTTTTGCCTCAGAGATTTGCATAGATCAGGAATGGAAGATTAATAGAAAAATCACTATCATTCTTATAATTCTTATTTGCTGCAGATGCTTTGAGAGAAGGCAAACCTTATTTTTTTCTGAATATCATCTTGCAGTCTCAAGTAAGATTGGTACAGTCTCAAATACCAGAAGAACTGTCTACCCCCCACATAGTATTTTTTTTTAATTAGATGATGCTGATACTGAAGATAAAAGGTTTGAAGCACTCAGATAGTATGTTAAACTTAGTACTGCTATCTGTAGCATTAATAAATTGTAGCAGGAGTTTGAAATACCACATTTAGCTTCTTAGTTCTTAAAAAGTGGGAAAATATAACTTGGAGAGTTTTACCTGAGAAAATTTGTCAAAATCAATTTTGTAGAAACAAGAAAAATAATGATACTCATCACATTTCATTTCTGCATTAAAGCATCTCTGGTAAGTGTATGTGTGTCTCCTTCAGTAATACTGTGCCCCATATATAAAAATGAACCCTTTGCCTTGACTGCCTATATTCCTGAGTACCTATGGAATCGAAACATTTGTAGAAGGGTAAAAGCCTCACAACATTGTTTTCCAAAGTGCTGAATAATGGAAATAAAATATCAGAAGCTAATCATAGGAGCTCTGGTAGCATAGTGCCTAAGGCACTTGACTGCTAACCAGAAGGCTGGCGGTTCAAACCCACCAGCCACTCCTTGGAAGGAAGG
>NW_006921690.1:9104568-9145953 GCF_000298275.1 Orycteropus afer afer
CCAGAAGGCTGGCAGTTCAAACCCACCAGCCACTCCTCGGAAGGAAGATGGGGCAATCTACTTCCGTAGTGATACTGCCTCGGAAACCCAAGGAGGTGTCACTATGAGTTGGGCCTGACTCGATAGTACATAACAACAACAACAACAAGGGGTGGACCAAAGGGATTAGGAAGGAGAGAATGCAAAGGTCTAGGTGCAAAACTGAAAGAAATTTTTAACTTTTCAGGCCAATAAATGTGGTTTGTGTCTATCTTTTGGTAACTTTCTCTAAACTGTAAATTGATTGACTTAATCTTTGATGTCAGGATTCCCTTGAACAGTGGGGGCCCTGATGGTTTCCTCATTCTGAGGTCTGCTAGCTCTTACAGAGAACCAGCAGAGCTGGACCCCTCATTGCAGTGTATCTGTGATAGGCTTCTCCAACACAATGGCACCGAGAGAGTGTTCTGTAGAGTTGCTACTCATAAAGCAGACTCTTCTGAAGAAATAAATTATGTATCTCCAGTGAAGTGACAATATGCTGGCTATTCCAGCCATACTTGTGGATTCAGCACTATCCCATTTATTGATATGAATATTTATATCCATACCAGTAGTGCTGTGGTTGTTTGTAGTATTTGCAGTGAATAGCTTGGCTTCGATGCTGAGGACATCACGATGCTGAGGACATCACCTACTGTTTTTAAAGCTCAGCATTCTCAAAGCTAGTTAAAGAACCCCTTCATCACCACCACTTTGGACCTATGTTAAAAGCAATTCAATAGAGCCATTCTCCTTTCATAATGCCCCAAATAATTATTGCTGACCTTGAGGCAATTCTGGAGAGACATGTGTTGGCCATTTTTTCATCTCTGTGTAGTCCCCTGCCATCTGAAAGTTTTGTAAGATTATAATTGTCATTCTTCAATAGAATCTATGTATAGTTATTTTAGTTTAATAGAAAATGCTTCTATTACTTACCTAAAGTCAACAAGATTTTGTCCTCATTCTGGGAATGAGGTGTGGAAGTGGGGGAGTACATCCAGTACCTATTCCCTCAGATGTTTTTAATGGCCAGTGATGTACATGTGGGCTAAGGATGCAAATCTGTACCTCTACAACCATGTAACAGGTAAACACATGACCACCCTGCACCAAAGGTAATCCAAAGAGTATCCTACCAAGCCTTTAACCACTAGATTGTTAGCACAGTTATCTAACCAGAACCAGGGCAAATGAGCCTGTTTTCTTCCAAGGGACATAGTGAAAATCAGTGATGCAACTCCATTTTCTCTACCTGTTTTACTATAGGGAGCTCTGGTGGTGTAGTGCCTAAGGCATTTGACTGCTAACCAGAAGGCTGGCGGTTCAAACCCACCAGCCACTCCTCAGAAGGAAGACTGGGCAATCTACTTCCGTAGTGATACTGCCTCAGAAACCCAAGGAGGGGTCACAATGGCAGTGAGTTTTTTTTTTGTTTGTTTGGTTGGTTGGTTGTACTATAGCACACAGTCCCAATCTCTTGGAGTGATTTTTTATAGAACATGGCTTCTATTTTCATAACTTTTTCTTTGGCCATGACAGGAGAAGGTACCTTAATTTTTTAAAGAATATTTGATGATCAGTGTTTTATTGGAAAATGAAATGGATACAAAGGTAAATGACCTTTGGATCATATAGTTAGGAGTCTGTGTCTATTAGCCAGAGAGGTCTGGCTAATGGTAAATTCTTGGAAATTAAAGCTATAGGCCTTTTAAATTTTAATTGTTTGGATTGTATGCCTCAGAACAGATTAATGAGTACACTCTCTATTATTAAAACATCCCAAATAATGAAGATTGGAATACATTTCCATAGGCCAGAACCTTAACCACTTTAAAGCTTTGGACAGTTCCTGAACTTTCCCACAGGTTTACAATGTTTCCTCTTTTTCCCAGTAAGTCGAGAAATTTCTCTCCACCAATATACATTTCTCTAATTACAGTTACAGGCATAACTTCAAGTAGGACTTTGTATATTTTCCAATACCTTCTCAGTATTTGTCAGACTGATGTGTGTATGTGTATTCTTTCTTTTTTTTTTTCTGGAAATGTTCTGTTTAAAACACTATCTTAAAGGTTAGAGAATATGACCATAATTTGGTATTCATAATTTAAAATCTTTTAGCTGATAGGTGAACCAATTTTTTTTTAACCCTCTCTGAGGTCTTCACTGCAAATGAGGCCTTTCCAATCATCACCCGTTGTCCATTTACACATGAGCAAATATGTTAAACTGTTCAAAAAATGATAAAATAATTCTGCACATAAATGCAAAATGATTTTTACAAAGACACGAAACAGTACATTACATTCTACTCTGGGTAATGCCTGCCAACATACCAGAGGCCAGATATTTGATAAAATGCCAATTTAAGGCACAGGAGGAAATGATTCCTTGAGTGAAGAATTCCAATTCTTGTGATGAAAGTCTAATTCTTGAAGAAAGGAGAAACAGAGTTTTTTCCTACTTTTGTAATTCGGCAATTCTTAAGCTAATAAATTAGAGTAAGTGGTTTGTCTGAGACATGGAGAAAATTGGATACAGAGTGAAGAATTAACAAAGTGTTAATGAGAAAATGGTCATCTTATAATTCCTGGGCTTGAATTTAGTATGCAGGGTGATTAGGTCTTCAGAAAGTTGTTTATTAGAAAAAGGAGTGTGTGATCTTTTTTAGTGTTTCCAGATCTTGGCAAGGTCAAAGAAGACAATCTCTGATTTGTCATATTATGTTTTGGTGGAAGGGTTGATGGTTTAATGAAATTGTTCTCGAAGCCAAGCAGGCAGCAAGTGTGCATCAAACTTGTGTGTGTCACTGGGGGAACAGCTTTCACAAACAATTACCTGTTTATAAGACATATGATAGTTCCCACATTTATCACATATATCCCATGCCTCCTGAATTAAAACACCATTTATAAGCAGCCAAAATTTGTCTAGGCCCAACTGAAGAGGAGGAAGTCAACTCCTTAGTTGCTGTGTACATGTTAACCCTTTCAAGTCTTGTACATACTGTATCATGCTCTTTAATGGATGGACCTTTGCCCATTTGTACTTCTGGAGAGTTATCCTTTCTAATACTAAAAGAAATTAAAAAAAAAAAAAAAAACTTCTGATTGACTGCTTGCTGATCAATGAGTTGGTATCCCTAGATCATTAGATCATGTGCCTACCTCGATGGAACCAACAGTAGCCAGGGTTACATAGGCTCTAGAGCTACCATTTTTTGGGAATGTGAGTGGAGTACATTGAGTTTAGGTCAAAGCAGTGTGTTAATGAGGATAAGTTTGGGTATAAACCTCACAAATATTATTCCACATACTTGTCCAAAGTATACAGTTTCAGCCCAACCACCTTGCTAATAGCTGTGATCATGACCATCGAAATTGGTTGAAAAAATAGATAGAAATGAGAAAAAATACATCTTTGCTTCTGGAAGGAATAAGTGCAGTATTTACAGCCATCAATCTACTGATAGGTGTCAGTGTTGCCATGTCTACCTGTAAGGATAATGACTTAACAGATTTCTAGCCCACTTTCCTTTGTTTTCTGCACTTTTCCAAAGTACAGAAATGAGCTGGCCAAACTCAAGGTACGAATTTGTTGAACTAAGCTATAAATATCTCTTGCAAGATTTTTGGCTCTGCCCACTTTATTGTTGTTAGGTGTTGTCGAGTTGATGCCGACTCATAGTGAGCCTTGTACAGCAGAACAAAACACTGCCCAGTCCTGCGCCACCCTCACAAGCCTTGCCACACTTGAGGCCATTGTCACAGCCACTATGTCAATCCATCTCGTTGAAGATCTTCCCCTTGTTCTCTGACCCTCCATTCCTGCCCTCTTTAAAGACCTATAATAGACTGATTTTTACATACATAATTTAGCCAGGTTACAGGGTAGCTATAGTTGGTATCGTGGATTGAATTGTGTTCCCAAAACTGTGTCCAGTTGGCTGGGCCATAATTCAGTGGTTTGGCAGTTACATAATGATGTAATTTGGCAATTATAATATGATGGAATCATTCCCCATGATATGATCTGATATGATTGTAATCATTAACCACGATATGATCTGATGTGATCACCCCATCTGTAAGGGGATTAGGGTGGGATGCAACACCATTACTCAGATCACAGCCTTGATCTGATGTAAGCGGAGTTTCCCTGGGTGTGGCCTGCGTTAACTTTATCTTAAAATAGATAAAAAGAGAGTGAGGGAGGGACTTCAGAACCATCAAAAAAGAAGAGCCAGGACTGTGCCCTTTCAACCTAGCATCCCTGCACTGAGAACCACCTACACCTAGGGGAAGATTGATGCCAAGATACATGGAAATGTCCAGGAAACACTGGGTCCACAGATACTAAAAAAAGACAAGTACCTTCCTCCTAAACTGTGAGGGGATAAATTTGTGTTTGTTAAAGCCATCCATTCGTGGTGTTTCTGTCATAGTAGCACTAGGTAAGACAGTTGGGAAGGTGAACATAAAATGATGGTGGTGGTGTTGAGTGGCTCACACTTATGGTCTCATGTTCAGATCATATTAATTTGAAGTCAGACAAGTAGGTTTGGTTCAGGACATGACTATCTCTAGTTGTGAGTCTTTGATCAAATTACTTGATTTGAGCCTTAATTCCGTCATTATTCAAATGAATGATTACACAATATGATCTCATAAGATTATTGGAAAGAATCAGAGAAAAAATTGCATATAAAGAGCTTAGCCATATGCTTGGCACATATGAGCTAACATTTTTAAGCCATTATCACTATTTTCATAGGCCTTTTGTGCAAGTCAGGAGCTCTGGTGGCATAGGGCCTAAGTCATTGGAATGCTAACCAAAAGGCTGGTGGTTCAAACCCACCAGCCACTCCTTGGAAGGAAGATGGGGCAATCTACTTCTGTAGTGATACTGCCTCAGAAACCCAAGGAGGGTTTGCTATGAGTCGGATCCAACTCGATGGCAGTGAGTTTGGTTTGGTTTGGTTTTTTGCATGTCAGTGGTTGTTTTATGACTTACCTCCTTTGAGTCTCAAAATAATATGTGATGAGCCTCACTGTAATCTGTGAAGCAGTTAAATTGTTGTTGTTGTTGTTGTTAGGTGCCATCGAGTCATCACTGACTCATAGTGACCCTATGCACAGCAGCACAAAACACTGCCCAGTCCTGTGCCAGCCTCACGATCTTTGTTATATCTCAGTCCATCATTATAGCCACTACCCATCTTATTAAGGCTCTTCCCTTTCTTCATTGACCCTCCACTTCAGCAAGCATGATATCCTTCTCCAGAGAATGGTCCCTTCTCACAACATGACCAAAGTAGGTGAGATGAAGTCTGGCCATTCTCATTTCCAAGGAACATTTCAGCTGCACTTCTTCCAGGACAGATTTGTTAGTCCTTTTAGCAGACCATGGTAGTCTTTGCATTCTTCTCCAACACCATAACTTAAAAGCATCAACTCTTCTTTGATCTTCCTTATGCATTGTCCAGCTCTCACATGCATAAGAGGCAATTGAAAATACCGTGACTTGGGTTAGACACACCTAAATTAGGAATTATAATTTCTACATCCAGGATGGTGTATCTGAGACCTAATAACTAGCAGTTAAATGTAGGGGAAATGTAAGGATATTTTTGTTTTTATTTATTTAAGAACTACAGAGCACTTACCACCTATGTACTCCAGAAAACAAAAAACAAGAAGAGGTGCTCCCGAAAACAAAAAACAAAATCCAAAATAAAGGACAAACTAGTGTGTAAGAAGGAGTGGCAGAAGAGCATGATCCAGAAAACAGAAAATAGTAGAAATAACCATTTGCGACACTTTGAAAATCCTTTTTTGAGCAGTAGAGTTTAATATCTGTACTTTGCTATCAGTATAATCACCTAATTGGCCCTATGGTGAATAATATTTGCTTAATAACAGTGTGATGCAATTAATTCAATTTTAAAATTTACATCTAAAGCACAAAAGTTTAATTACAAGTACAGGACAGAATATAAACCTTGATAATATAACAAAAACAACATAGCTAACAAAAATTAGGGTGGAGGAAAAGAAGAGAGATGTAAAATTGGGTATATTTCTTTGCAAGGACTCAGTAGTTACTATCTACATGGATATATCCAGAAACAGAAGCATAAATAAACCAAACTCAACTGCCATGAAGTCGATTCTAACTCTTAGAGACCCCCTTTTGGGTTTCCGAGGCGGTAAATCTTTATGGAAGTAGATTGCCCAGTCTTCCTTCTGGAGAGTGGCTAATGGGTTTAAACGGCTAACCTTCTGATTAGCAGTCAAATGCCTTAGGCATTACACCACCAGAGCGCCTTAGAAGCATAAATACAGTATCTAAATTTTAATTATTGTTAAAGGATTTGGAGTTGGACAGAGAATGAGAGAATTTTACTTTTCTTTATAATTATGGGAGCTCTGGTGATGTAGTGCTTAAGGCATTTGACTGCTAACCAGAAGGCTGGCAGTTCAAACCCACAAGCCACTCCTTGGAAGGAAGACCAGGCAATCTCCTTCCACAGAGATACTGCCTCAGAAACCCAAAGGAGGGATTGTTATGAGTCGGAATCAAATCAATGGCAATGAGTTGGGTATAGTTTTTTGTTAATACTTCTGTATACTCTTTGAATTTTACTTTGCATGTGTATGCATAACAGCTGGCTTCATTTAAAAATACACCAAACAAAGCATTCAACTAGTGCTTGAGATTGAGATAATTCTGTTCTGGGTACCTAAATCAAAATGGTGGCAAAGACTGGAAGTTGATCACTTGTGGGAAGCTGTGACTCTGAGC
This sequence comes from Orycteropus afer afer, assembly GCF_000298275.1. Taxonomy (NCBI): domain Eukaryota; kingdom Metazoa; phylum Chordata; class Mammalia; order Tubulidentata; family Orycteropodidae; genus Orycteropus; species Orycteropus afer. Next base: position 9,111,397 of record NW_006921690.1, read on the forward strand.
TTGCAAGTAAAACTGGGATTTCCTTCAATAAATTTGGTTTCCATTTCCATCTCCTTGCTTTTTTGAGCTGAAATAAGCAATTAAAAGGCATATATTCCAGACCAGCTCTGCAAAGCAAACTACCACCAGCTACTTGCAAGGCATAAATTTATAGCAACCATAAAATAAATATATAGTTATATACAAGCATAAAGAATAAGCAATCCAGAGGATAAGAATTTTAAGAAAAATTGCAGACACACAGCCAGCTACTGAAGTCTGGAATGGGAATATTTTCAGGGTGAATGTTTGCTACCATTGAATGTTGAAATCAATGCAGATGGCTTTGATTTTGAAGAGGCTTCTGAGGTTTTGACTTGCACCTGTTTGCGAGGTTAGTTTGACCATGAATGAATGATTTTGCTTTACGTACTACACAGAGGAGTCAGAAAACAGAGTACTGTCTTAGACCCCAAGGATTCTCATCTGTTGTGAATAGCAAAAGGGCAAGGCAGGAGGATGGGTCAGAGATTTGAAATCCAGAGCCTTTCTGGAACACATTGATCCTTAGAAGTATGCCTCCTGGTATGATAAATATGAACTTCTCAAGCCCGTTAGGGAATGGAAATTTAAGAACCCATTAGGTCAAAGATCAGGAAATTTATGAAGATTATCTGCGGTTACAGTGTAGAGTGTTTGAGGATGGTTTAAGCCAAGGAGTCCAGTGCCTGTAAATCTTGAGAGTGATATTAATACATCTGTGAGTGTGTGTGTACAACGTCTCTGAAAAGATTGATTGCATAGGCCAGTTCCCAGGAAAGACAAGCAGGTAATTGGCATTTAATTAATGAGAATAAGTTATATTAAATTAAAGACTTATAATCCTTTATTATTTATCTTCCTGTAGCCAATGTGACAGTCTACCTCTTAGATTATTAACTCATCACTGTTTTTCTAAGAGGCGAAACTAAACCTTCTGTTCAGTTTGTATAAATAGTCAAGACAAGAATATGTTTGCATCTCAACCATGGGAACACAATATCCTTTGGGAAACCACAGTTGGTTTTTTTTTTTTTTTTTTTAATATAAGTGATTTTTAAAAATTAAATCTGGCAGAACATCCTGCATGTTCTAAGCATAACTCATACCTCTAGAATCCAGAAGAACTGACAGTGCCGTTGTGTAGGATTGACCTGAGATTGAGTCCTAGCTCTGCCTCATGTCAACTCTACATTCTTGGGCATGTTATTAAGATTCTCTGAGGTTCCATTTCCTTATATTTAGAAATTGGAAAATAATACCCACTTCTAATTCATTGTTTTGAAAATTAAATGATATTGTAAATTTTCATGGTGGTGGAGAACTGAATAGAGACCTGAAGGAAGAGAAGGAGTGGGATGAATATTGTAGTCAAAGAGGACAGTCTTTGGTTGAGCCCCAAAGTAGTACACAGATTGATCAAAGTGGAACTGCTGACATTGAAGCCATGTGGGAGGTCCTGAGTTATCCTTTCCAGAAGCCTCGAGTTTTGATGAGGTATACAACATGAAAACCACTAAGCCAAACGGGCACTCTATAAAGCTAACTTAGTTTTGAAAATAAGAAGGGACTTTTCTACCAAAAATCTCATAACCCAAGGCCAAGATGGCATTCTGATTAATCCAGCTCCTGAGTTGGTGCCATGTTTTAGGCTCAAGTGATGTAGCCAAAGTTGACAAAAGGCCAGAAAGACAATGCGTAGGATGCTGTGAGACCAGGAATCAGCTTGTGCATTAGCAAACAACTGACAGAAAATCAGCTACCAGTATCTTTCAGTGATTCTGTGAGTGCCCACGAGATATGGTAGAGAGGCAAGACTCTGGCCCAGAAAGTTCATAACTTGAGAAAGAAACCTCCCAACTGTAAATGGGAGGTTTTCACCAGTTAGGCAGAAAATTGAGCCTTCCAGCCTCTGGGTGTGATTATTGAACGAAGTGGTGGATCTGAGGAACCCTAGAGTTGGCAGAGGCCAGTAGGAGACAAAGGGCTGACTAGGGGAAGTCAATAAAATCCCAGGATCTAAGTGTAGATGGCAAGAGAATTGGATAATGTGACCGGGAAGAAGCAAGTGGACATGTCTGCCTTGAGCCCTGAGCACAACTGAAAATGAACACTTGTTTCCCAAATATTGCAAGACCTGGGGATGACATCTGCATCTTTTCTTCTCCAGGCTCAATGGCTGTTCCTTGAGTTGATGTTGAAGGTGAGCAGACTTGAAATGTGGAGAATGGAAACTCCTCTCCATCTGTCAGTCCATTACCTGCTCACTCTCTTTCCTAAACCGAAGCATTCAATCTAAGAGAACCTGTCCCCTTTAAGAACCAACGGCTGTAGGAACTGGCTTCCTGCCAGTGTGGAAAAGTAGAGCAGGAGACATTTAAAGCCCTGTTTGAAAACTGTCATTTTTCCAACGGCCTCAGATGGGGTGATTAATCAAGAAGCAATTCCAGAGAGAAGCTATCTTCTTTACCTACTTAAATCTCCCAGGTTAAGTTGTATTTTAAACCTTGGCTTATTTTTAGACAAGTTTGTTGCTGTTGCCTAACCCTATGTTAAAGCAATTATTGTCTGGGAGGGTCATGCAGAGTTCAGTAGAACTAAAAAACTCAAAGCCTTTAATATTAATGGGGTGAGCCGCCTATTTAGGGTCTTTATTCCTTAAAGAGACTGAAGAGTGTAAACAGTCAGTAAGGACAAAACACATTTGACATTTCAAGAGAGGGGAGGTTTATTATTTTTGTTCTTCTAGCAAAGACCCCCCCCCCCATAAAAATCAGACAAGTTTTTGATTGAGTCAAGTCAGTCACTATCTTCCACACAGGGCTTCAAGCTGGTTCATTCCAGTTCCACCCCCTATATATGGAATCAGAATTTACAATTTAACAAGATCCCAGGTGGTTCCTGTAGATCTTATAAAGTCTTATGCATACGTAAGAATCACCTGGGGAGTTTGTTAAAATGTAGATTCTTATTCAGTGTATCTGGGTGGACCTGCAGTCCATCAGTGGCATGGTTAGTGAATGTTTAATGGCTATGAATTCCTTCCATTCTGATGTCCAGGTCCTTGGCACTATAATTTTGCCACTCTTCCTATCAAGGGATCCAATCTGTTTCTCCACCTCCTTGAATCTGTGCTAGTCGTGCCGCTTGCTTTGAGCAATCTACTTCCATATTCTAGGAATGGTGCTCTGAGACCACCCTTCAAGGAAGTTGGTATAGACTTCTTGAGAATGGGAGGCCACATGGAAGAGAGGTGAAGTACCCAGGCAACAGCCAGAACCAACTGCCAGACATGTTTGGGGTGGCCATCTCCTTTCAGCCATGTGACCCTCCAGCTGAATGCAGCTGTTGGAGTAAGCCCAGACAAAACTGGCAGAGGACACTCTCAGCTAGGAATCATGAAAAATAACAAATCATTGTCTTAAACCATATTTTGGGGTGGTTTGTTTCACAGAAAAGACTATCTGAAACAATATTCCTTTGAAGTTCAGAGCCGTGTAAGGGTGTACCCTTGGAAGACACAATTTTCTTCAACACTCCAGAGGCTTCCCCCGGGCAATAAATAAAAATGATGTTCTCCAGAATCCAGCCTCAGTTACCATAAACTCCTCCAGGGGCCAAAGGACAGTTTCAGGGACCTGTTATCCTTTAGGCAACATAGATGGGACACCCAAGCAGTTAAGCCTTCCAATGTTCGGGATCTGGAAAATATTTTTTCCCAGTGGTTGAAAAGAAAGCTGAAAAACAAATTAACATTTAATTAAATGTCTGTGAAATGTATCAACATGCCAACTAGTTTCCTGCATCTAACACATATATATGCAAAATGGATTTAATATGGGCCATTGTGTTTGAAGTGATGATACAAGATACTTTTTCCAAAAGGAAGATGGCCTGTGGCCCATGAAGATCTTGACTAGCTTTGGGCATTTTGTGTACTGAAGGGACCTAGGAATTCTTTGTCTTGGCCATTAAGTCCCTACTCTGAAGCCCCTAGCTTTTGCTATGCTATACCATCATGTTTTGTGGAGAAGACTGGTCATGGTGTTCCTAAAAACTAAGGATGCCCTACCTACCCAAATCAATTTCCAAAAAGGCAAACACCTGCCTCAGTCTCTCAGAGGCTACTTGGAACAAACTTAAAGTTACTAAAATCAGAAAAGAGGCTATAGAAAAGCAATAAGATGTTTTCTGGAGAAATAGAGGATTGTGGGGGCACAGTGGATGATGCAATATGTAAATGAAGCCATTAAGAATGATTGATTTCTTCGTTGACTAATTGAGATTTATTTTTTTAACCTGAATCCTCTGAGGAGAGGAAGATCTTGAATTTCTGCCCATCCAAATCATGACTTTAGCCACACATTTTATGAAAACTTAGAAGCAAAAGCTGGCATGACAGCTTAGCAGGTGACCACAAAGATCTCTTACTACTGCATTAGCAGTCAGAGAATAGAACAGGCAATGAATCCCTAGGGCACTGTTTTCAAAGATGGGGGTTGACCACTTCTGCCTGAATGGAGCTCTCAGTTTGGTTCTGCAGGTGACCATACATACTATGTTCTATCTATATTCAGTGTTCTCATATTCTATCTCTTGTATTTGGGAATATATTCAACCTTATTTTACATTCCCCAAATCCAGCTTCAGTAGCCTAAAGCCTATGTTGGAGGAAAGGGTTATCTTGCTTACTTGAAGAGGTCCCTAGCATCATAAACTAAACTCATGAATCACTCTTGCAAGGCAACTCCTTGGTAGAAGGGCACTGTTAAAAGCCAAGATTGCTCTTAATTTAATCTAGTGCACTCAGTCCCCTAGAGAAGTGCCAAGGGGTTGTTTATGGGAATGGGTAAGTAATCAATACACCATCAGAGAGCGAGCCAAATAATTTAGGTCATGTTCATCGGAGGAAGGGCAGACCTTCTTGAAAGGGCACTCTCTATCACTGAGGGAGAGAGTAAAAGGGGGAAGAAAGGAAAGGAGGAGAGAGAAAAATATGTTAATAAGGGGCTCTTGAAAAGTTTAGTCTAATAAGAAGAATTAGGAAGAATTGACAGGTTTTTTTAGAGATGCTACCTGCCTGGTTTATTATTCCTCATGCATAGGTATATTAAACAGCCCTTTGGTGCCTTTGCATTCCTAGTTGTACATTCTAGGGTGGGCAGCAAGCTCCTGCATTGAACCCTCCAAGCTTCTTATGATAGTATATTAGCTCATTGATGGCAACTGACAAATTCCTATCCTAGCCTAAAATTTTCATCTCCATTGAAGGGAACTCATCATACATTTTCTTTATCTGTGGTAAATAAACATCTTTGGGTGGACACATCCCAATGTCCTAGATCGTGTTTGGTCCATGAATAAGAGGGTAAAACAGACCTGAGCATAAACTGTTTGTGCCTTCAATAAATATCTTTCTAACTGTGCAAGGACATCTGTTTCTACCATTGTACACATGATAACCATTTCAATTTTACAACAGTTTTAAAGTATAAAATAAGTCTCCCTCCTACCCATCATAACCCCTGTCCAAGTATCACTTTGTATTTTAAAAATATGTATTTTTACTTAAAAGTATGCTTTGGAGTCTGTTCCCTGTGGGTATGTGTAGATCTGCCTCATTCTTTTCAATGGCCACATAGGATTCCATTTTATGTGCATTTAGGTCTATTTTTTGGTAAACCTTTCGAACATCTTTAAGAGGTTGCATTGCTTTGGAATTGACTGAATGGCAACTAACAACAATAACAAAGTACCAAGGACACAAAGATGAGTCAGTATGGCTGCTGCCCTCAAGGACTTCCTAGTCTAGAGGAGGAGACGAATGTAGAAGCAATTGTTGATTTGATTAACTTGTGTCATGTGAGCTACAATCCTGACATGAATCAAGAGCTAGAGAGTTGAACATGAGGAAAAGACTGGGCCTCTGCTTGGTGGGGGCAGAGAAAGCATCACAGAGAAAGAACCAGGAGAGCTCACCAGCTAGATGTGCAGGTAAGGGGGCAAGGAAGGATTTTGCAGGAAGAAGAAACAGTCTTTGCCAAGGTGGAAGTTAGCAGAAGGGGCTGTAGGAGGAAAGGGGAAACCCATCAGCCACTGACTAAAGTCTGCAGACAGAATCAGTCCTTTATCCCCAAGCAGCCTCAGCACCCCCAGCTGACTGAATGTTCTGTTCTTCGTGCCCAAGCCGCAAAGTGAACATTCTCAGGCCTAAACCCGACCTTCTTTACACAAAGTATTTGGAGCCTTCGTGAGAGAGTGGCTATCTCCCTTGGCTGTCCCCCTTCCCTCTCGGAGCTGAGGCGGGCACCCTGCACCTGCCCCTGAATTGTGCATGGCAGTTGCCTGCCCGGAGCTGAGTGACACAGCAGGTGCCTCCAGCCTGCAGACAATTCCATATTTCAATGGAGCGTCGCCACCAAAGCTTATTATCTAGGGCAATAAAGTTTGGGATTAGGGGGATTCGGGATGATTGTGTGATTCTCCACAAAGCTTATCTTCTAATAGACCAGCTGCTTTATTAGGCACACCAGGCCCTTCCCAAAGCATCCCGAGTCCCAGGCAGCCAAGGGGGGCCTTGAAGGCAGCAGTGGCAGACAGCTGGGGGCATCGCATCACCCTCAGTCTCCATCTGTGAGCGTTAAATTACGGGCGGCTTCCAGCTGGGCATAGCCTGGCTCCTACCTTCCTCCCACAAAGCCCATTCGAGTCATTGTCGGGCATCTGCCAAGGACAAGAGGTGGCCACCCCTCCCCCACTGGTCCCCACCTCTGAACTCTGAAAGGGCCAGGTCTGGGTATTTGCTTCTTGTTAGGGTGTGTCTGTCATAGGGTGGAGAGCAGTGGAGTGGGGGACAGCAGAGAAGCCGGGCACTGCGGAAATTCTGTTGCAGACTGTTCACTATTTCTAAACAAGTATGGAGAAAGTACTATGCACAGCAGAACCCCAAAAAAGGTGTCTTGGCTTGTAAACCTCCGCAGATTTTCCCAAAAAGCTGTAGCTCATCAACCCTTTGGTGCTTTGGACTTCACTCTCTCACCCGTGCCCAGTTCCTTTCCTGACTGCGTGGGGACAGTGTCTCTCCAGCCCCATGCAACCAGGCAGCACTGAGGCCACTCTCCTTTCCACTCCCTCCTGACAGCCTCTTTTGTCCTCAGCCCCTGGCAGCGTATCTGTTCCGAGTAGGAGTTTATTAATAAGCATTAATGAGCATATGGAGGTGAATGTGGGGGTCTGTGAATATGTTTGAGACATAAGGAATGTTTTCAATGTAATGTTCTGAAAATGGAAGTTCAGTGCATTTTGACAAGCACATAGCAGCTGCTAATAGATTTTGGGAAAACTTGGTCATAGAACTATCCCAGATTTTCCATTCTAGCCACCTTCTGGTGTTTGCAGGGCCTGCTGAGAGCAGAAACTCCCTCCAAGATGGTCTTTTACTGTAGGTGTGCACCAATCAATAGAAGAGAAAGTGTGGCTTCGATGCTCTGAGTAATTAACTGTGGTATTGGAGTAAAGGTGACTTTACAATCAAGCTGTGCTTATATATGTGCAGTCTGGAGTTAGACACACCTGGCTTCAAATCTGCTTCCATCACTACCAGCTGTGTGGCCTTGCTTTCCTAATCTGCAAAACACAGACTGTACCACTTACCTTGTAGGGCTATGGTAAGAAAGAAATCTGAGACAAGTTCATTCAGTGTCCAACCTATAGCAGGTGGTCAAAAAGTGTTGGTAAATATTACCATTGTTATTACTTTTGCTCTTGTTATTATGTGAGATCTGTAAACACATTTATTAGGATGACCTGTACAATGACCTTGGAGTCCCTGGATAGTGTGAATGGTTGGAAGACACGTTGGAAGAAAGGCCTGGCAATCTGCTGAAAAATCAGTCACTGGAGACCCTATGGACCACAGTTCTAACACACCGGAGGTCACCGGAAGTCAGAGTCAATTGATGGCAAGATTTTTTTGGTTTAATAATGATCTTACTGGTAGGAGTGTGGGCAGGAGTTTTTGCTTGTGAATTTAGCACACTCAGTCAGAAACACTTGAACTACTAAGAATGGGTTTGAGTGTATGATTAACTACTTAAGCAGTGATGGGAGTTCCTGAAGTTTCTGAAATTCATCTAATCTGTGTTCTGTTCATTCACTGATACAGCAACTGAAATCCAGGACTTTGAATGGATTCATTCCAATCTGACCCTTGCTAAGTAGGTGCATTGCCACCCCCAGATAGGCTGAGTCAGAGTGTGAGTCAAACTGTAACAAAATCCCTCAGTGATTCTGACAGATCACGTATGGATATATTCTTATAAATCTTGTTTATAAACATAACAATCACCTGGGAATCTTGTTAAAATGTAGATTCTGATTCCATCTGTCTGGGGTGGAAACATTATCAGCAGGGAAGTCTAACTTGAATGAACTGATTTGAAGTCCTGCTAAAATCTGAGCTCTAACTATATGCTGGCATTGTTCTAGTTGCTGGAAAAACAGCAAAAATTTAAAAGTTCTTGACCCTATGAAATTCATATCCTATAGGGGGAAATAAAATGTAAATATATATGTGTGTGTGTGTGTGTGTGTGTATACTTTCCAATTTTGGTCATTCTTATGAAGAAAATAACTGAGTAATAGAATGAAATCAACTGGTAGAGTGGTGGGTTACCTTAACTACAGTGGCCAAGGGAGATATATCTGATGATAAAATATTTGAGTGAGGATCTAAGTGATGAGACTGAGGTAGTGGTGTGAAGATCTAGGAGAAAAGTGTTCAGACAGAGGAAACAGCAGGTGCAAATCTTCTTACAAGGAAAGACAGAAAGGCAGGTAGTGTGGCCAGACCAGAGTGAGGAGGAGAAAGGGAGGGAATGAAGTGGGTGCAAACAATCTCAGTCCTCACAGGTCCACGTCAAAATTTCATGGTAATTGCAGTAGGAAGCCAGTGGAAGATTTTAAGCAGCCAAATGATACGATTTGATTTGTGTATTGGGAAGACTGTGGATATTGTCTTCAGTAACAGTACACTTGCATGAAGAGCCATCACAACATCAGTCAACGCAAATGTCACTGTCTAACATGAAATATAGAAAGCTGGGGCAATAGGAGACCTGAGCCGCAGAAAAGAATATAAACAAGGCAACCAAGAAAAGCACGTGTTGAGGACAAGTTCACACTGAAGTGAAGCAAAGCTGACATTGTGTTCTCCGAGGGCTTGTGGCTTTTGCTCCTCTGAAATGAATGGCTAGTGAAACTCTAAGCTTGAGATTTAAGAATTGCATGAGATGACACCTACTAACCCTTTGAATTGGCTACTATGTCTATTGGCTGTTTTCCTGAAACACTCACTCCTTATACACAACACACATTACAAAACTTTGCCTCAACTGTTCTTACATGATTTGATTTTAATAGATTCATGTAAGGCAGCTTCTTCATAGGAAAAAGGCGAGTGACTCTCATCCCCTATTTTGGGAAGCTACTGAGAAGATTGTACATATATGCGTACAAGATTTACTGAAATTCTCGCCAGTCTGTGATCTGTATACAGAATTAGTGAAGAACGGTGTAGTTTGGTTCTGGCTTTGCCTCTAATTGGCAGTGCGAACTTGGACAGCAGTGTAAATCTGTGCATGAGGACTGTGTCTTTGTTTTTGTATCATTATGACATTAATCATGTAATAGATATTCAACACAGAGGTCTGTGGAAATAAACTTGATACTCTAAATTGTTACTGGTATTTTTTAAAAGACAGAAAATTCAAGGAGTCAGAGAGTTAAATGAAAGTCTAGGTCAGTTAGATTAGGGGCCTGATATGTCTTGAGCTCTAAAATAGTGATGGTCAAATATACAACAGATTCATTGGTAAGGATGCAATAATACTTAGCATGCACAAGAAACGGCTAGACTGTGAATAATAAGCTCTATTTAAGAATGCAAAGCAGCTTTCTTTCATATCTCAGCAATAGATACATTCAGATTTTTGTAAATCTGAACTGTTATTTATCCAGAAAACACAACTATTTAGAATGAATCATTTGTTCTTTATTTGTACAACAAATATTTATTGACCACCTAGTCCATACCAGACACTGAGCTCTGGAGAAACAAGCATGATGTAGATAGAGTCCCTTGCCTTCCTAAAGGCTACATTCAGTTGATAGAGTTGGAAAACAAGCAGGTGAACACAGATGGATATATATATATAATTGTCCTAGGTAATCTTACTGACTGGGTCTCCTCTAATAACCCTCCATGGGTTTGTCTGAGAAAAGTTAAGAAATTAGATGGAATGTACTTTAAAAATACATGAGGAAATTCTCATGATCATTAGCCATTAGAGAGATGCAAATCAAAACAACAATGAGATATCATTTCACCCCAGCAATAATAGCAAAGTTCAACAAGACAGAAAATAACAAATGCTCGTGAGGCTGTAAAGAGATCAGAACTCTCATACACTGCTGGTGGGACTGCAAAATGGTACAACTATTGTGGAAAATGGTATAGCTGTTGTTGTTGTTGTTAAGTGCCGTCGAGTCGTTTCCGACTCATAGCGACCCCATGCACAGCAGAATGAAACACTGCCCGATCCCGTGCCAGCCCCACAATCCTTGCTATACTTGAGCACATCATCGCAGCTACCGTGTCAAAATGGTATAGCAAGTCCTTCAAAAACTGAAAACAGAAATATCAGTTGACCCAGCAATTCCATTACTAGGAAAATATCCTAAAGAGGTGAGAGATAGGGCACGAGTAGACATATGCACACCCATGTTCATCGCAGCACAATTCACTATAGCAAAGAGATGGAAACAACCTAAATGCCATCGACAGAGAAATGGATAACCAAACTATGGTACATCACACAATGGAATACTATGCAACATTAAAGAATAATGAAGAATATGCAAGTCATCTCACAAGGTGGATGAATTTGGAGGACATTATGCTGAGTGAAGTAAGTCAGTCTCAGAAGGACAAATATTGTATGAGCTCATTATTGTAAAAAATCAAAGAAAGGTTTACTTAGGGAAGGAAACTCACTTTGTAGGTTACCGGGGATGGGAGGGAAGGAGAAGGAAAATTTCAGATAGTTGGGGGGTCACGTGTTGATTTGGATGAGGGGAGGGATGGTATGGAAAGAGGCTGACCAGCATGATGACATTGGGGAAAGGAAAGACACTGAACCATGCACATAAGATACAGACAATAGAGGCAAATAATAGTATATGCACGGTACTGCATCACCATTAACACCACACACCAGGCTCCAGATAAATGCATGAACAGGTGAGAAGATCAGATGGGGCTCGGAAAACAGGAATATACCCTAGACTAGGGATAGATTTAGCTGAATATAATCGTACATATGCACTTGTGCTACAAAATCAGCCACACACATCACAGATGCAACCGAAGACAGGGTTGGAGTAACCTCTCAGAAACAACTACATGCAGAACACTTATCCCAAGGAGCTGCACCACCTACTCTAGGGAGATACACTCCTTGGAGCAATTGGCCATGGGGCACCAGAGGGACAGCATTTACACAGAGGGAAAGCTGGACATAGTTATGATTGGGGATGGTAATTGGGGCATGAAATCAAATGTACACAAACTATTGAATGTAAAACAAATTTTGCTCTGTAAATTTGCACCCAAAGCACAATAAAATTTTGGGGGAAATAAATGGTCTCTGGATGGAGCAAATGGTTTGCACTCATTTACTAAACTGGAGATTAGTGGTTTGAGCCCACTCTGCAGCACCATGGAAGAAAGGCCTGGCAATCTGCTTCCATAAATATTACAGCCAGGAAAACCCCTACGGAACAGTTCTACTGTGTAACACATGGAGTCACCATGAATCAAATTGACTTGATGGCAAAGGGATTAGTTGATCTGGTGCTTTAACAGTTAAATGCACTCTAAAAATGTAAGCATTTTATTCATAGTAAAATGTATAAAGGAAACTATTAAGTTATTAATGTCCATCGTATTACTATATAAGCAAGTTTGAAAAAAAGTAAGTGGGGAAAAAAAAATCAAATTGCTGTCCTATCTGTATGGTGTCATTCCTCTCTTGACTATGTGTTGAAAAATTCTGTCAAGGGGCTTTCACTTTTTAAAAGCGCTTCTATGATGTTTGGTTTTATTTTAAAAGGAACTTGAACTGCTCTTGTAATTTAAGTGTTTTTTAATGCAAAAATAGTCAACGGAATGTTCAGAGCCCTATATAAATAGCCACGTGTGCATTCAAAAGAATCAGAATGTGTGTGAGATGGCTGCCATTAAACATGAAAAGTGTCTGTTGTATCTGCTTGGGTAATGAGGTAGAGAGGAAAATTCATCAAGATGAACTTGGGGGTAACTCCTTTAGCACAGAAGGCAGAAATGTTAATTGATGTATGTGATGCCCAAGCAGGACAACACATTTAACTCCTGAATGTGAGCTTCAGTTGGCCAGGGTAAAATAAAAGCCACCTCTAGTGGGGTGTTGGGTGGGGAAGGATGACTTTATGAAGCACCAAATACCTACCTTTCATTGATATGAGTGCCTTAGTCTAATTAACAAAGTTCAATAGTCAAAAATCCTTGGGGCAAAAATCAGGCCAGGATTTCTCTGCCCCCTCTTTCCCATTCCCCCTTTACTTCCCCTTTTCCTCTCCTCTTCCCTCTTCCTCTCTTTCTTTCTCTTTAAGATGAAATGTAGAAAAGAAGAAAAACATTCTGCTTTTGAAGAGAACCCATTGCATTCAAAGACACTACCTAAATCTGTGCTTGCTTTTTCTTAGTTGGTTGGCTTGAGAAACATGCTGGTAATTTTAGAACTCTTATTCAAGGTGAGCAAACTTTACACTGTATTTACCCTAAGCCTCACATTACTATACTCACTGCCATTGATTCAGTCTTGACTCATAGCAACCACTCCTTGAGTTTCCGAGGTGATATCTCTACAGAAATAGATTGACCAATCTTCCTTCCGAGGAGTGGCTGGTGAATTTGAACCAGAAGGCTAGCAGTCAAATGCCTTAGGCACAACGCCACCAGAGATCCTTCACATTACTATAGAACAGAAGGAGCCTAATCTGAAGCCACAGCTTGGTTGCTAGGCACTCTTGTGCTTAGGAGTCACTGCTCACTCTTGCTCTCCATGTCTCTCCTCTGAGTACACAGGTTAGTCCAATGGTGTAGCCATTTTAGACTGATAGGCATCCAACTAACCAGAAAGAAAATAGGCAGAACTGAGAGGGATAGAGGAAATGTTGAGCGAGATTCAAGATCCTTTCACTCCCAACAGAAACAGTTTGCATTTACCTAGAGCATATACATAGTTCTCAAGGAAAAAGGGGAGGCAGAGGCTTGGAGTTAGGCAGAGCTAGGTTCAATTCCCAATGCTGCCATATGCCAGCAAATTGCTTAATCTCCTCACACCTCATTTTCCTCCTCTTTATACTGGGAGATACTTCCTCAGGGGATTAGGTGGCAATTAAATGAGAGGATGCAAGTCAAGTGTCTGTCACAGTCCTGCCCCATAGTAAGCACTCAGTGATTGAAAGAATTATTACTGAGAGAAAAAGCTGTTACTTTCTGAGTTGAGACTTGGAGTGGAACTGGTGATAACTGGCCAAAGAAAATTCATAAAAATGGGACTATACTAGCTGGCACTGGCGCAGGACCAGGCAGTGTTTTGTTCTGTTGTACATGGGGTCGCTACAAGTAGGAGCTGCTTCAATAGCATCTAACAACAACAACATATTAGAATGAATTCATTTCATTAGTGCGGCTGAATCATGGAATATATGTATTGAGAGCTATGGGTGAGTTATGTGATTTTCCTGAGTTCCAATATCCTTGTCTTCAAATGTGCATATTTATACCTAATAAGGAGATCTGGTGGCATAGTGCCTAAGGCATTTGACTGCTAACCAGAAGGCTGGTGGTTCAAACCCACCAGCCACTCCTTGGAAGGAAAGCTGGGCAATCTACTTCCTTAGAGATACCACTTCGGAAACCCAAGGAGGGGTCCCTATGAGTCGTAACTCACTCGATGGCAATGAATTTGGTTTGGTTGTTTAATCATAATAGACTCAAAGGTACATGGAGTTCCATCTCAGGGCAATGTCACATATAAGCACTGATTTCAAGAGCCCCAAAATAGTTGAAAACATATTCCAGCATTTGCTGGCTTTCCTCCAAGAGCATTATGAAGGATTTAAATACTTGGTTCACAGCAATATTCATTTAAGTACTCAGTTTATCCCCTGTAGCTACTCAAAGCCTCTCTCCTCAAATACTCCTAAAAAGCCAAACTCTTCCGACCACCTCCATCCACAGGGCATTCTTCCATTCTCCACCCCTCTTCTCTCTCCCTTCTCTGTCAGTATTTTATTAATCACGTGGGATTAATGAAAAGCCTCTCTCCCAGCAAGAAAGAATCCTTTCTTTTGGGGAGGAGAAAGTAGGAGGGAAATTGAGGGGGCAATTACAGGTATCTTTCTGTTGGGTTAGAAGTCTGTTGTTGTTGTTGTTGTTATGTGCCATCAAGTCCGACCCGACTCATAGCAACCCCTCCTTGAATTTCCGAGGCAATATCACTTTGGAAGTAGATTGCCCAACCTTCCTTCTGAAGAGTGGCTGGTGGGTTTGAACCGCCAGCCTTCTGATTAGCAGCCAAGTGCCTTAGGCACATTGAAATATTTATTCTCTTGTGTCTGCCTCATAAACTTGTTGTGAAAATGAAATGAGATCAGATATGTAAAAATTAAAAAGTGCAATTAAGTGTTTGATAAATTTTCTTTTTTTTTCTTTTACTATTACTTTGGGCCGAGGATGGTCCATACTCAACAAACAGGATAAAACAGTAAAAATAGTATAAAACAGTATAAGAAACAATCAGCGAATGTAGAATTTGGGTTCAGGTTTGTCTAGATCTTCTTGTTGTTGTGTGCTGTCAAGTGGATTGACTGCCTCAAGATTTCCTAGGCTGTAATCTGTATAGGAACAAATTGCCTGGTCTTTTCTCTCACAGAGTTGCTGGTGGATTAGTAAGTACCACTGACCTTTCAGTTAGCAGCCCAGCACTTAACCATTGGGCCTCCAGAGCTCTAGATTGTATGACTCTTATATTTGACATCTCGTCTGTTTAGACCTATTGTATCTACTTGCCCCATCTTGTCTTAACTGACTTCCTTAGAAATGGCCCTTTGCCTCCTTAGGCCTGCAGAATAGACCTTTAACTACCTGTTTCCCTTGGTCCTCCTTGCCAGAACTACCTAATTATGACCCCCACTCTGGAATGCCAGAATGTGTTATATCATATTCCCTATGCATTATAGATTGTTAGTCATGGGAGTATTCCTATCACATGGTAACTATTACATAATCCAGTCATAGAAATCAGAGTTTTGGATTTTTTTCAAAATCCTTTGGCCAGACTTCTGTTGATCCACACTTCTATTTTCTATTCCCAGCTAAGTGGATAAGTAGTGCAGAAAGAGCCAGGCTCCTGTGTCTTAAATGGCATTCCCAAATAGTGAGATGTTGATTCAGGTCTATACTCAAACAAACCTCAGAATAAACCAGGAGAATGTTTACTTATCTGTCACGTTTTCCATTGAGCATTTTCTGATTCTGTTCATAGGAACTCATCACACAGTAGCATATAAAGTTGATTAGGGACCCTGCTCCACCACACGCACCCAGAATTTTAGAAATCAAGCTTTAATTTCTGCAGAGGTGTTTTGCTATTCCACAGCTCTAACAGCTCCCATTTTACCACAGGACCTGTTAAGGGTGAAATGGACTTAGTGATGCCTTCAACTTTCATTACTCAGCCAGATTGTGGAGTCTATCAATTATTCCTACATTGACAGGTGAATTAATTGGCACATTTGACAAGGACAACTATTACCCTATGTTGTTCTGACAGCTGGTTTTGATATCAGGAATTTGTCAACTTCCCCCTCACGGGAGCAGTAGAAGGAATGGTAGAGTGAACCAGGAGAGGACGTTTCAGAATTTTCTCCGCGGTCTCAGCAGCTACAGGCAGCCTTCCTCCCAAGTGGAAGTGCTGACATTCTTACCGTGAGCATCCCGCTGCATGCCACACTGTCACAGTACAACAGTCTGCACTGAATGGGACTAATAGAATGAGGAAAAGATCCAGAAAAGTTGGCACTTATTAACATTGAGCTGGAAACCCTTTAGTAATGACTTTAGGTGCCATTTAGAGATGATAATATACTCAGCTTTCCTTGGTTTATCTGACTTAAGTGGATTTTTTTCTTTCTTTCTAATCAGAAGATAATGTGGTTCTGGCTAGAGATTTTACAAGAGGCAGGTTCTAGTCAACTTCATTGGAGAAGACATTCCAGGTATAGAAATGCAAATAATAACTTTTAAGGTCCCTTTCATCTTTAAGATTCTTATGATTCCAAAGGTTACTGTTCCTTCTAAAACAATGTTTTGGAATTCTCCTAAGGGGACTGAGCTATTGACAATACGTAAACAAACAAACAAACAAACAATGAATGAATGAATAATGGAGCAGGATGACCTCATATCAACTGTAACATTCTGGGTGACCTTGAAGAAATCCCAATCCTGCTCCAGAGTTCTATAACCTGCCTGTAAAATAGGAAAAGTAGCCATCCTACTACATGTGAGAGCTGGACAATGAATAAGGAAGACCAAAGAAGAGTTGATGCTTTTGAGTTGTGGTGCTGGTGAAGAATACTGAACGTACCGTGGACTGCTAAAAGAACTAACAGATCTGTCCTGGAGAAAGTGCACTCAAAATGCTCCTTGGAAGCGAGAATGGACAGACTTCTTCTCACCTATTTTGGTCATGTTGTAAGAAGGGACCATTCCCTAGAGAGGGATGTCATGCTTGGTAGGATGGAGGGTCGACAAAAGAGGGGGAGGCCTTCAATGAGATGGATTGACACGGTGACTGTGATGATGGGCTCAGGTATAGCAGGGATCGTGGAGCTGGCATGGGATTGGGCGGTGTTTCATTCAGCTGTACATGGGGTCGCTATGAGTCGAAAACAACTCGACGGCACCTAACAACAACAGCCATCCTATAACCTTCAAATACAGTTTTCCAAGATAAGGGATAAGAATTTGAACTTTTTGGAAGACCAGCACAGTTAGCCCAAGTCATTATTGGTATATTCCTCCTGGGTTTTTGCTGGGTAAAAAAGAACTAGAGTGCTGATTTTGTTGGGATGCTCTAAGGCCAGGTGTTAATTGTACTATGCTGCAGTAGTTTGGTATAACTGGTCTCAGACATTAATGCTGACCATGTGAGTTAACAACTCAGTAGGTCTGTGATTGTCCAGGGTTGAGCAAGAAGTGCTGAGCAGTAAACGTAATCCACAAGCCATAAAATTAAGCCTGGTGGAGAAATGCAGTTCAAGGACATTAAAACAGTTAAGCAAAGGAAAAGCAAAACTGATGTTCAGTTACATTTTCTGGATGTTGTGTTAGGCTCATGGCATGGAAGTGACCCACTGAAAAGGTTAATGTCAAACCACTACCTCCACCATTAGTGAGAAGCTTGGCCTTTCCCTTAGGAAGTGATTAGCTCTTTGGGAAGCATGAAGGGAAGGTGTTTCAAGAAACTGTCTTCCTTGGATTCCCTTTCAACTATTGAACATGTCATGCTATTATTCTCCCTTCTGAGCCCCTGAGTTCCCCTTCTTAATTTTTGTTTTTTTTGTGTGTGTGTGTGTGTTTCTCATTTTCTGCCCTCATTAACACCCCCTCTCTGAGATTCTACTGTAAGATGAGGATTGAGGGGAAAGGAAGAATCTGAGGGTACAACAGATACTGGCTCTCTGCATCAAAGTGTATCTGACAATTCATTATACTTAACCACCCTTCCAAGCTAGAGCCCACATGACAGTGACTCTGCCAAATGATTTTTCAGCACTTTCTTAAATATCCAGTGTCAGAGACTCACTACTTCTCTTAGCTTTCCTCTGCATCTTGGAAAACTCTGAATACTAAAACATTTTGCTTAAATTGAGCTAGGATCTCTTTTCCTGTAATTTCCATCATTAATTTTAGCTCTATTCCTCTGGTACCATAACAAGCAAACCTTTGCACAATTCTTTGAAAAAAGCTAACCCAGGTCTCATGAGTAGGAATGGATCCAAGTTTTGTGAGACCTGAAGTTTATACAATTTGAGAGGCCCTTTCTTAAAAAAAAAGATATAAAATTACTAACAAAAAATGAAATAGAAAAGTAAATATTTATTTAGAATAAGAAATTGCTCCCTTGAGAACAGGAAAGAGAAAAGAATGCCGTTTGTCACCGTTCCTATTCAATATTATACTGGAAGTCCTAGCGAGAACAATAAGTATCCAAATTGGAAAGAAGGAAGAATTAAAACTATCCTTATTCACAGATGACATGATCTGATATGCAGAATATCCCAGAGACTCCACAAGGAAGTTACTGGAACTAATAGAAGGATTCAACGAAGTGACAGGATAGAGGATCAACAGACCAAAATCAGTTGAGTTCCTCTACACTAACAAAAAAAAAAACTGCAAAAAGGAAATAAAGGGGAAAAAAAAAAAAAAAAAAACATTTACAATAGCCCCCAAAGGGTAATATACCTAGGAATAAACCTAACCAGGAATGTAGAAGACTTATACAATGAAAGCTATCAAACACTACTGCAAGAAACTAAAAGAGACTTATCCAAATGGAAAAACATCCCATGCTCTTGGATTGGAAGACTTAATGTTGTGAAAATTCAATACTACCCAAAGCAATCTATAGAGGTAATGCAATCTCGATCCAAATCCCAATAACATTATTTAATGAAATGGGAATCTAATCTCCAACTTTATAGGAAAGGAAAGAGACCTCAAATAACAATATTGAAGAATACTGAAATAGTAATATTGAAGAAGAGCAAAATAAGAGGCCTTATGCTTCCCGATCTCAAAACTTACTATACAGCCACAGTACCACAGTGTCACTGTTTCAATGACAGACACATAGACCAATGGAATAGAATTGAGAATCCAGAAGTAAATCCATTCATCTGTGGGCAGCTGATCTTTGATAGAGGCTTGAAGTCCATCCAGTGAGGAAGAAACATTCTCTTTAATAAATGATGCTGGCAAAACTGGGTATCTATTTGCAGAAAAATGAAACAGGATCCATACCTCACACCATGCACAAAAAGTAACCCAAAATGGATCAGAGACCTAAATGCTAAGCCTAAAACAATAAAATTGAAGATAATATAGAGACAAAACTAGGGTACCTAATATTTGGCATAAATAGCTTATTAAACACAATTAGAAATGCATGAACAGAAGATAAATTATATACCTAGACATCTAAGAATGAAATTCTTAAGCTTATCAAAGAACTTTACTAAAAGAGAACCTACAGATTGGGAAAAAAATCTTTGGCAATGACATATCTGACAAGGGTCTAATCTCAAAAATATATGGAAAGCATCAACAACTCAACAAGACAATCCAATAAAATAAAAATGAGCAAAAAAAAAAAAAAATGAGCAAAGGACATAAACACTTTATCAAAGAGAACATTCAGGCAGCTAACAAATACATGAAAATACGCTCACAATCATTAGCCATTAGTGAGATGCAAGTCAAAACTACAATGAGATACCATCTTAGCCCTACAAAAATGGCAATGATCAAACAGAAAGAAAATTATGGGGAGATTGGAACTCTTCTATACTGCTTATAGGATTATAAAATGGTACAACCACTATGGAAAATTGTATAGCACTTCCCCCAAAAGCTGGGAATAAATTATGATCCAACAATCCCACCCCTAGGTATATATCTAAGAGATATGAATGTATGAGTGACACAAATAGACATATGCACACCTATGTTCATTGCAGCATTATTCATAATAGCAAAAACATGGAAAGAACCTAAGTGCCCATCCGTGGATAAATTAACAATTGTACATAAATACAATGGAATACTATGCAACTATAAAGAATAATGAATGCACAAAGCATCTTATAAATGGATGAATCTGGAGGACATTTTGCTGAGTGAAATAAGTCAATCACAAAAGAACAATTAATATATTGTCCAACTATTATTAAAAGAAATCACTTATATACACTGAAGCAGCATTCTTTTATGATTACCAGGGATTGTAAAAGGAGGGAAGGGGAATCACTTTCTAGTAAACACTTGTTATTTTTGGTGATGGAAAAGGTAATATCAAATATGGGTGAAGTCTTCACAACTTAACCAAGGTAAATGAAGACACTAAGAAGTACATAAGAAAAAAGGACAATTTCAGTAAATATACAATTTTGCAACAACAGTAATAACAACCAAAAAATATATGCATGGTTACATAGGTAGATATGAATGCCTATGTGTATAAAACCAAAATCAAGCTCATTGCCATCCAGTTGATTTGACTCTTTGGGTTTCCTAGGTGATATTTCTAAGGTAATAGATTGCCCAATCTTCCTTCTGAAGAGTGGCTGGTGAGTTTGAACTGCCAAACTTCTGGTTAGCAGTCAAATGCCTTAGGCACTACCCAACCAGGTATATATGAGTACATGCACATGCATGCGTAGGTGTATCTGTAGGCATATGTACCTGTTTGTGTGTGATACATATATATCTATATATGCCATAAAGCACACGAGGGGCACATTACAGAGACTTCCTAGCCATATCCAAATAATTCATTAGATTGGTTTAAATGCTTAGGAACATAGTTCATAAAGATAATATTCTACACCCTACTTTGGTGAGTAGAATCTGGGGTATTAATAGCTTGCAAGTGGCCATCTAAGATACAGCTATTTGTCTCTACTCATCTGGAGCAAAAGAGAGTGGAAGAAACCAAAGACTCAAGAAACTAGTCCATAGGACTAATAGCCCACATGAACAACAACCTCTTCTAAACTGAGACCAAAAGAACCAAGTGGTGCCTGGCTACAATAGAAGTTCCTTGACAGAACAGCAGAAAAATGTACAACAGAATTCATATTCCTAAAGAAGGCCAGACTTATTGGACTGATGGAGGTTAGAGGAACCCCTGAGACTATTGCCCTAAGATACCCTTTAAACTTGGCATTGAAGCTACTCCTGGAAATCACCTTTCAGCCAAATAATAAATTGGCTTATAAAATAAGCAATAGCACATATAGGTAATGTGCTCCTTTCAACAGTCAACTATATGAGACCAAACGGTCAACATTTACGCAAAGCAAAGGTAAAAAGATGTGAGGTAGGGAAGTTAGATCAATGGAAACAGAACAAATAGATTGGAAATAATGTAAATACTGACACCTTGTGAAAATTGTAACCAATGTCACAGAACAATTTGTATAAAAATGGTTAAACACGAACCTAATTTGCTGTGTAAACTTTCACCTAAAACACAACAAAATATTTTTTTAAAATAAAATAAATCAGAAGATAGTACACATTTTAAAAAGCTGACATTAATCCAAGCATCACACAACCCAGAAAAATAACATAATTTTGTTTATAAATTAATTGCCCAAAACACCTCTTAATACTTTTTCATTTCCTGTATTTTTTTTTGAGTTAAAATTTGAGTAACTTGTCAATTTATAATGATTTTGTAATATTTTCTGTAGAAAGATAATTCAGTCTTTCCTTTAGCATCAAAATTTGTATTTTATTTTTTGATCATTTAGAAAGCGTTTTTCAGCTATACTGGTTATTCTGAGTAATGTCAATAAATTGTTAGGATTGTTGTCAAATATTGAAAAACATCCATCAAGTTTTTTTTGGTTTTTTTCATGTATGAGGTCTGAGAGTTGGAAAAATTAACCACAGACTAACTTCTGGCTTTAAACACTTAACATCTTGTTTCTTTACCCACAAATGTGTTATGCCAGGTACTGTAGGACACGTTGGAAATACTACCCAGCCCCTGGGCTTATATCTGCATGTGAAAATGATGAGTGAGCCAGCACAAATGATGGCAGAATAGTCCCAGAAGTCTTTTTTACCCCAGGACAGCTAGCGCTGTATACAGACGTGAGTGTGAACTACAAATGTACATCCCACTAACATTCAATTCCAAAAGGTGGCACTGTGATTAAGGCATTGGGCTGCTAACTAAAAGGCTGGTGGTTCAAATCTACCAGCTGCTGTGTGGGAGAAAAGTGAGGCAGTGTTCTTTCATAAATATTTATAGCCATGGAAAAACCCTGTGGAAGTCTCTATGAGTTGGAATCAAATTGATGGTAGTGGGTCTTGTTTAATACCCAAACTAAATGTATCTCAAATTTTCCTTAACTGGAACTGAAAATACCCAAATCCACTCCAGTGACTCCTGACACAGAAAGGCATGTGGGTGAGGGGAAGCCAAAGTTGAAAGAGACAGTGGTCTTAACCAATTGTGGTTACAATATCTTTCTTTTGCAAATGTTATGAAAACTTATGGTCATAATATGGCAGCATTGAGGATGAGAAAGACATAGAGAGGTACATGGGAGGTACAGACAACAAATATGAACCCTTTTGCACATACAGTACTGCATTGTCAGTGAAGGCAAACATGGGTATATGGGTGGATAGATGGGTGGACAGGCTGAACCATTAGGTATGTCTATGAAATGGGGAGTGTATCCAAGAACATATATAAGGTTGGCAAACAATGGTCCTATAACTTTATGTGAATGAGCAGAATTCCCAGGTGTATAGTAGAGCTGACAAGGGGCAAGGTTGTGGTCACTGCTTGGTCACAGCCCTCTACCCAGAGGGACCAAGTAGTTGAACCTGCGGGCTTTGGACTATAGTCGCAGGGAACATCAAGCTCAATTGGCATGACATACTATACAAAACATTGTTCCACCTCCTACTTTGGCGGGTAGCTACTGGGATCTTAAAAGCTAGCAAGCTACCATCTAGATGCAACGCCTGTCCTTGTCAAGAGCAAAGAAGAATGAAGAAAACCAAAATTCATGGAAACAGTTGGTCCTAGAGACTGGTACACCATTTGATCTGCAGCCTATATGACTATGAGACCAGAAGAACTAGATGGTGCCCGGCTACCACTGTCATCCACTTGGAAGGGGATCTATGTAGGAGATCCTTGATTAAGAGGGAGAACAATGTGGAACAAAACTCACAGTCATTTGGAGGAAAAAAAAGGGGGGCGACCAGGTTTGCTGGTCCGATAGAGCCTGGTGGAACCACTGAGACTATGGCCCCTAGGTGCCCCTCAGGTCTGGAATTAAACCCACACCTGTGGTTTCCAGCCAAACAAAAGACAGGCATATGAGTTGAACTTTTACCTCAAGTAGATACATTCCTTGGAGAGAACAATCATGGGAGAAAGAAGGGCTGCTTTTGTACAGGGAGACAGCTCAGTGGGTAGGAGTCCATGGAGGGATGGACACAGGGAAGAGGTAACTATGGGGAGGAAGTGGGAGGAGAGCTGTTGCGTTGTGGTAAACTGTGGTCAATGTCATGAGACAAAGTATATGTAAAATGCTGTATGGAAAGTGAATTTACTCTGTGAATCTTCACCCAAATCACAAAAAAAAAAAAAAAAAAAAAAAAAAAAAAAAAAAACCCAACAACTTACGATCATGTGAACATACTTATGGCACTCCCACCCCTCATCTCAGAAGAGGCCTCTGCATGTAATGGGTGCTGAGGTTTAAATTTCATTAGGTTCACAGAAATCGTTCCCTCTCTGTGCATCCTCAAAGGAAAAGAACACTCCTGGGATAAAGAGATGGCTATTCCTTTAAAATCCATCCTCAGAATCAATGAGGAGTGAGAATGCCAGAAAACCAGTAGCATTAGACAGGATCAAGAAGTGGGCTACCCATAGTAGCTACCACTGTTTGGTGTTGCAAAAGCATGATGCATTTACCATCCAGATGATTAATCCTCCCATTTGGAGTTGTGATATTTTCTTCCAGAATAAGGCTTTGTATCCTCAAGGCATTAACTATGGAAGAAGAAAGATGATGTTAACTTGTGTCTTATAAAGGCAGAATTGAGTATGGTTTTGGAAATCAGCTTTATTTAGAATGGAAAAATTGATGTGCCGATCACATGAAATTTTAATTGAGCGTATACTTAAAGTTTCTCAAGGATAGGGTTGTGTCATACACTTAAGAAGTCAGTTTTGTACCCTCATTATATTTGAATATGCCTTATGTATAGCAGACAGTAATATTTATTAGTAATGACCTTTTACTATTATTATGCAACAGATCTTTACAATAGAAACAAAATTAATTAACACCTTTTTTTCCCTCACATTTTCCTTTATTCTCTCTGTCTCTCCCTCCATCCCTCCTTCCCTCCCTCCCTCTCTCCCTTTTGCTTTGTCTATCATTTGTCCTCTTATTTCCATCACATTTGGGGCTTCAGAACTAGATAGAAATGGTTTGAATTTTGGCTTTGCCACCTGCTGGCTATGAAGTATTGGGCAAGAAATATAGCCACTCTGTGCTATAGGCCTACATCTATAAGGTGGGAGCTAATCAAAGATGCTCTCAAAAGCTTTGCTAGGAGTTAATGGAAATAATGCAGTGGGCCTCAACTCTCTCAGATAAAATGCTGCAATTTTATTTCCAATATTTTGCAAACCCTTCTTTACTAACCTGAAATAAACTTGATAACATAACCTACATAAACACATAATAAAAAATTCAATATAATTCCCCATGTATGGTATAAAAGAGTTAAAATAAAAATAATTTTTAGTAAAATAATTTATAAAAGATACAACTGCAGTAGATAATATAATGAAGTGGTCTGATGTTCGTGCCTCTGTATTTCATCATGGATGTGACAGGCACAAATGCAGACCAATACAAGAGTGTCCTGTTAGCAACTCAAGTACCACAGAATATAAATTAAAGTCCACTCTTCCTTCAATTTACATAAGAGTTGCATTCCTGGGAAGTTTAAGGCATATAAAATCTATGCAAAACATATTTTATATTTGCAAATAAAATGAAATCAGGTTCTAGGCTCAGGTAATTATAAACATATTTTCACCCTCATTATTATTCCAGTAGGCCCTTTGAAAGTCATTTAGGATGCATGATAATTCATCCTTAAATAGAATTGTTTCCCTCATGGTAGCACGTATAGCATGGTGCATCACTGGTCTCTAGCCCTATATATCAGTTGTTGTTTTTGTATGCCACTGAGTCAATTCTGACTCATACTGACCCTACAGGACAGAGTAGAACTGCCCCACAGGGTTTCCATAGGGAGCAGACTGCCAGTTCTTTCCTCCCATGGAGCTGCTTGTTGTTGTTGTTATGTGCCGTCGAGTCAAACCCGACTCATAGCGACCCCTCTGTGGGTTTCCGAGGCAGTATCACTACGGAAGTAGGATTGCCCAACCTTCCTTCCGAGGAGTGGCTGCATGGAGCTGCTAGTGGGTTTGAACTGACTTTTCAATTAGCAGCCAGCCAGGTGCTTAACCATTGCACCACCAGGGCTCTTTACATATCAATTCTTCAATTATTGTTCTGAAGTTCCCCCACAGGTTTTCAAAATGCCACTTGGAGGTGGCATTCCCTTGACTCACTGAGCTATTGTATCTCTGTGGACCTAGAGAAGAGTCCAGATTATAGTAGAGATGCAAGCAAAGTTAATTCCCTTTCCTTTCTCCCTTTCTGTCTTTATCTCTCCCTCAGTTGTATATTCCCTAAAGGTCTGAGAATTACAGAAGGGTGGGAAGACTGTTTCCAAATCCACCCTCTTGGGAATGAGGCAATGAGAAAAACAAACATCAGGAACCTAGAAGAAGAAAATCTATTTCCCGTCCATGGGGCCCTTAAAAATATACATATATATTTTTCCCTTGCCGAACATCTGTACTCTGTAAGGACACACACCCACTTAATTAACCCCTTGGTAGATGGGAACTTCATCATGATCAAGTAATTTAGAAGCAGCTGACAAACGATTAGGAGAATAGTCTTGGTTATGTTTGCTTTGAATGGTATTGAAGACAAAGGTGACATCAGACTTCCCTATAGGCATCTGTTGTATTTCACAGGGAAACTGAAAAGGAATTGCCTGTTTAAGGAAGAACACATTGGGCAACAGGAATTCCAATGAGAATCTTTGTGGTACTGACAATAACCAGTGTCAGCTGGTTCCTGGGTTCCTGGTTCTAAGGAATATGTGTCCCTTGGGAATGACTACAAAACTTTGAACTTTGGACTGGGGCAGGAAGGGGTTTTGGAGAGATAAGGTGATAGTAAATCGGGTTAATTAGAATCACTTTCTGGAATTCATTTTGATGCTGTTATCTGTCAGTTCAGTGGGTGTTATGGATGTTAACTCTTTCATGCTCATAGCTTTTCTCTGAATTTATTATAGAACAGACACATAAGAGTGCTTCAAAGGACAGAGTATTTCAGAGGGTGTTGTGGATTTAACTGTGTTCCCCAAAATACATGCCAACTGGCTAAGCCATGAGTCTCAGTATTATGTGATTATCCTCCATTTTGTGATCTGATGTAATTATCCTATGTGTTGTAAATCCTAATCTCTATAATGCCAATGAGATAAGAGTAGAGGCAGGTGTGTTAATGAGACAGGATACAATCTACAGGGTTAAATTGTATCTTGACTTAATCTCTTTTGAGATATAGAGATTAAACAAACAAGCAGAGATAGAGGGACCTCGATACCACAAAAGAAAGAAGAGGCTAGAGCAGAGTGTGTCCTCTGGACTGAAGGTACCTGAGCTGAGAACCTCCTAGACCCAGGGGAAGATTGCCACACGACACATGGAGATGTCCAAGGAATACCATGCCCACAGATGTTGAAGGAGAGAAGGCCCTTCTCGCAGAGCCAACAGAGAGAGGAAGCCTACCCCTAGAGCTGGCACCCTAAATTCAGATGTCCAGCCTCATAAATTATGGGAGAATAAATTTCTGTTTGTTAAAGCCATCCATTTGTGATATTTCTATTACAAAAACCAAAGCCACTGCTATCGAGTCGATTCTGACTCATAGAGAACCCCACCATTGGGTTTCCAAGGTGGTAAATCTCCACGGAAGTAGATTGCCCAGTCTTGCCAACCTTCTGGTTAGCAGTCAGATGCCTTAGACACTGTGCTACCAGAGCTCCTTATTTCTTTTATAGCAGCATTAAATAACTAAGACAGAGGGCAAAGAGGAGAACAATTTTGCTGAACATACAGCTGAATGGGTAAAACCCCCTCAGATTTTTTACTTTTAGAGCAATGGTGGAGTCTTGACGTGATAATGACAAAATATCAGACATACCACTTGAGCTATTCACTAAATTATCACTTTGAATTTAATGAATTATGAATATAATAACAATAAAATGTCTCCTTAGTGCCAAGCATTTCATATCCTTATAAGAGCAGGACAAGGCAGGCTTCATTATCCCATTTTACAGCTGAGAAAACGAGGCTCAGAGAGTGAGAGCCTTTCCAAAGTTCTCCCAGCTAATAAGAAACTGAACTAACCAAACCGTAGTTTAAAATCTGCCTTATGCTCTTTTTCCACAGTAGTCAAAACAGCATGGTATTGATACAATGATAGACAGATAGACCAATGGGACAGAATCGAAAGCTCAGACATAGACCCATCCATCTATGGATAACTGATCTTTGACAAAGGCCCAAAGCCCATTAAATAGTGAAGGGATCCTCTTTAACAAATGGTGCTGGCAAAACTGGACATCCACCTGTAGAAAAATGAAACAATACCCATACCTCACCCCATACACAAAAGCAAACTCAAGCCGGATCAAAGACTTAAATGTAAAACCCAAAACTATAAAATTCATCAAAGATAAAATAGGGGCAAATCTAGGAGCCCTAATTTACAGCATAAATAGACTGTCAAGCATAACCCAGAATGTGCAGGACATAGAAGCTAGATGACTGAGACCTTTTAAAAATTTAATTATTGTGCACATCAAAAGATTTTGTCAAAAGGATAAAAAGATATACAAGCAGCCAACAAACACACGAGAAATTGCTCATGATCATTAATCATTAGAGAGATGCAAATCAAAACAACAATGAGATACCATCTCACCCCAGCAATAATAGCAAAGTTCAACAGATCCGATAATAACAAATGCTGGTGGGGTTGTGGAGAGATTGGAACTCTTGTGTACTGCTGGTAGGATTGTAAAATGGTACAACCATTATGGCAAACAGTATGGCATTTCCTTAAAAAACTGAAAAGAGAAGTAACATTTGACCCAGCAATTCCATTCCTAGGAATATATCCTAAAGAGGTGAGAGATAGTGCATGAACAGACATATGTACACCTATGTTCATTGCAGCACAATTCACCATAGCAAAGAGAGGGAAACAACCTAAATGCCCATCAACGGATAAGTGGATAACCAAATTATGGTATGTCCACACGATGGAATACTATGCCACACTAAAGAGCAATGAGGGATACGTGAATCATCTTGCAACATGGATGAACCTGAAGGACATTATGCTGAGTGAAATAAGTAAATTGCAGAAGGACAAGTACTGTGTGAGCCCATTACTGTAAAAAGACAGAGAAGTGTTTGCTTGGGAAAGGGAACTCACCTAGTAGGTTACCAGGATGGGGAGGGAAAGGGAGGGATTACTTTAGGGCTAGTTGGGGCTTACACGCTGTCATGGGTAGGGGAGGGATATATGACCACCACGATAACATTGGGAAATGAGAGGACATCGAACTGTGCTCATAAGAGATAGACGACAGATGTTAAAACCAACCAATTTGTCCACAATACCACATTGCCATTAACACCAAACTCTAGGCTATAGAGATAAACACATAAACACCTGAGATAATCAGACAGGGATCAGTGAATGGAGGTATACTCTAGACCAAGGATAGACTCAGCTGAGGCTAATCTTGTATGGACACCTGTGATACAAAATAACTGTAGTCCTTACAGAAAAATAGAAGACAGACACAGAGTAATCCCTCACAGACATCCCAACACTATGGGAGAGAGATCCAATAGAGCTACTACCTCAGGACCATTGTACTGGGGTACACCAGACTTAATTGGCACAACAAAATACATAAAAGCATTACTTCACATCCTACATTGGTGAGTAGTGACTGGGGTCTTAAAAGCTTTCAAGCAGCCATCTAAGATGCAGCTAATGGTCTCCTAGCATTGGAAGTGAAGAAGAACGCACACACACAAAAAAAGGGCATTTAGACATTTAGAAGCAATTAACCCTAGGACACGATGGCCCTTGAGACAAGAAGAACTGGATGGTGCGTGGCTACCAATGCCAACCACTCAGGAAAGGATCAAATCTGGAGATCCTGGATAAAGTGGGAGGGAAAACTTGGAACAAAATCCAAAAAATCAATAATGACCAGAATTACTGGTCAGATGAAGCCTGGTGAGACTCCCAATACAATGGCCCTGAAATATATTCGGTGCCTGGAATAAAACTCAGTCCCAGGGGCGGGTTCTCAGCCCAATGGTTAGTGAGATGTACATGCAGACCACTCCACCCAGGATGCTGCACCCACACACTCAAAGGTAATACATCCCCTAAAACAATAAACCATGGGACACCAAAGGACCAACATTCAAACTGAGGAAATGCAGGACAAACAGGAGTGCATAATTATGAGGGGCACAGGGGGAGTGTTGCAGGGTAGGGAGGGGAGGAGACTGGGTTAGAATTGGACATGGCGAATGAAGAATGAAACTAAATGTATGCGTGACTTTGAATGTAAAACAAGCTCTTAAAATAATAAAAATAAAAAAACAGTGAAAAAAAATCTGCCTTATGCTCTTTTAAAAACTAGAGGAAATCAAATTGACTACAGGAACTTGAAAGATTAGATAAGAACCTAAGGGGCCAGTGAATTTATGTTAATGGGGGAGGAACAACTCAGAAAAGAAGGGTGAAAACAGTTGCAGAACTGGAAGAATGTGGTCAGTGTCGCCGAATTGGACATGGAGAAACTGGAATTGGTGTATGTATTGCTGTATATATCCTCAACAACAACAGCAAAATAAGTAAATTTTTTAAAAAATTTAATAAATAAAAAGCCAAGCTAGATAGGTATAGAATCCACTTGACTTCAAAGCCCTGCTCTGCAGAAGACAGATGAGGCAGTCTACTTCTGTAAAGATTTATAGCCTTGGAAACCCAATGGGGGTCACTACGAGTCAGGATTGACTCAAAGGTGGTCAGTTTGGTTTGGTTTTATTCTCTCTCAGGTTTAAAATAGCCACTCCTCCGAAGGAAGATTGGGCAATCTCCTTCTGTAGTAATACTGTCTAGGAAACCCAAGGAGGGATCGCTAGGAGTTGGACCCAACTCCATGGCACTGAGTTTTGTTTTTTTTTTTGGTTAGGATGATTTTGTCTTCTCCTTTGTGCTGAAGTAGTGTGCAAGTCTTTCACACATGGAATATGCATACATTTAAAATATAAATGTAACTATGTAAATATATATACTCATATAATAAATTCCTAGGCAATAAAAGATTGAGAATTTGGCTACATAAAAAGAAATAAACTTGTTACAGGGCAAAAACACCACTGAAAAAGGTTAAAAGATAATCAACAAACTAAGAAAAACATATTTGCAGCATATTCAAAGACAAAGGGCTAATTCACTTACTACATAAAGAACTCTTTAAAATTGAGGGATAAAAGAACAAAACTAGACAGAAAAAATAGAAAAAGAAATGAACAGGCTATTCACAAAATGATCTAAAATGGTCCTTAAATATAAGAAAAAAATGTTCAAATTCACCACCCATAATTAGAAAATGCAAATTAAACCAACACTTTGCTACCTTTTCTCACCTATTAAATTGGTGAGAATTAACAAATAAAACACCACATTCTGTCATCAGCCTGTTGGAAATAAGCACTCAAATATTACTGGTGGGGATGCAAACTGGCACAACCATTCTTGAGGGGAATTTGGCAATACGTAACAGCTATGCACTTACCTTTTTTCTCAGCTACCCCAGGTATAGGCATCTTTAGACATATCTCTACCTCTAAGGAAATATACCTACTCCTCACACTAATCCACCAGCCATCTTGTTACCTGACATTTCCCACTTATGACAACTTTGAAGACATTCTCAGGCAGCTCCCCCAATGGTGGGGGCCCCATGCAGGGTTGCAATCAGGCCTGGGGCACCCTCTATGGGCCACCACCAAATGATATACCAGAGGCCCCAACATAACCCAGCCACATGAGGGATGGTGGCTGACCAGCTGTGGGACACCTTCTGTTAGTTCATGACATTTTGGTCAGGCCATAGAGGGCACAGAATGCCAGTGGGATAACATGAGGTAACAGGCAGGCAAGGGGAAGCCAAATGAGGACCTGAAAGTGCCAGAGACATTGGTAGGGGTGGTAGGAATTGGGGGAGAGAGGAGTGGAGACTCCTTGGTGCTGTGGGGCAAGGGTAGATGCAGGATGAGCAGGGATCCTGTTTGGGACAGGTGGCAGGCAGGGTCCCTGCCCAGAGTGGATACCAGGAGGTAGGTGGCAATGGGTAACATCTGACTACCACAACCCCAAACCTGGCGGGCTCTCCAATGGTGGGAAAGACATGGTGGAGAATGGGTATCCACTGTGCCACATATTCTGAGACATGCTGGAGGTGAGCAATAGGGAATGGGAGGGGAATATCCATGCTGAAGACAGCATGGGCTCTGATTTTCATATAATAGTGAGTTCACATAAGGGCCTAGTCTTTGGAACCTAACCATGTCCATAAGTGAGGAGTAGTGTACATGAATAACAAACATAATCACTTAAGCATTCATTTTAATCGCAAAATATTGAAATGCCCATACAAAAGAGAATGGTTTATCCCATAGACTTGATATTCACTAACACTTTAAATATAAATAAATAAATAAATAAATTTTCTATTTTTGTTCCTCTTCACCAAAGTTAATATGTTTCTATCCTCTAGTTAGTGGTTTATTCTCCCTCCCCCACCAATCCCTGGTAACCATCAAAGAATATTTCTTTTTTGTGAAACCCTTTTCTTGACTTCCTACAAAAGTTGTTGTTGTTATGTGCCGTCAAGTCAGACCTGACTCATAGTGACCCCTCCTTGAGTTTCTGAGGCAGTATCACTACTTAAGTAGATTGCCCAACCTTCCTTCCAAAGTGTGGCTGGTGGGTTTGAACCACCAGCCTTCTGGTTAGCAGTCAAATGCTTTAGGTACTATACCACCGGAGCTCCCCTACAAGAGTAGTCTCATATAATATTTGTCCTTTTGTGATTGACTAACTTCATTCAGCATAATGGCCTCTAAGTTCATCCATGTAATGAGATGTTTCCGAAATTCGTCATTGTTCTTTTATGTTGCATAGTATTCCGTTGTGTATATGCACCATAGTTTGTTGATCAATTCTTCTGTTGATTGACATTTAGGTTGTTTCCATCATATCGAAATTGTGAATACTGTTATGATGAACATGAGTGTTCATATCTGTTCATGTCATGGGTCTTATTTCTCTAGGATATATCCTAGTAGTGGGATTACTGGATCATATGGTATTTCTATTCAGAGCTATTTTAAGAAGGACCAAATAGTTTTCCCCAGTGGTTGAACCATTTTACAATCCCTCCAACAGTGTATGAGGGTTCCAGTCTCTCTACACCCTCATCAGCATTTGCTTTTTCTACTTTTTTTTAACTTTGCTATTAGTTCTGGGCTCTGGTAGCATAGTGCCTAAGGCACTTGACTGCTCACCAGAAGGCTGGTGGTTCAAACCCACCAGCCACTCCTCAGAAGAAAGGTTGGGCAATCCTACTTCCGTAGTGATACTGCCTCGGAAACCCAAGGAGGGGTCGCTATGAGTTGGGGTCGACTCGACGGCAAACAACAACAACAACAACAATTAGTTCTGGGGTGAAATGATATGTCGTTGTTTTATTTGCATCTCTCTAGTGACTAATGCTTGTGGGCATTTCTTCATGTGTGCTGACTGAATGTCTTCTTTGGTGAATTATCTATTAATGTCCTCTGCCCATTTTTAAGTGGATTATTTGCTTGTTGGTTGTTAAGTTGTTGACATTTTCTATGAATTTTAGAGACTAGCCCCTTGCCCAATATGTTGTTGCCTTAGCAATGTTTTAAATAGCAACAAAGCATTCCATAACACAAATATAGAAGTTTATTTAATCCTGTATTTCCTAAAGTGTATTTTGTAGAACCCTAGTTCTGAAGTACATTAAGAAGTGTCATGTCATAAAGGGGTTTACTGACAAATGAATTTGAGAAACATTGAGTTAAACAAGATTAAATAAAGTGATTTATTGCAAGACTTCTAAGACGAATTTGCTAATATGCATTGTGACTCTCCAAAAGAAGGATGTGTATCTGACATACAATCCTCTCTGTGTTTTGTGTGCATGTTTAGAAAACATTATGAGATGTTTCTGCAGAACACATTTTGGGAAATTCCAATTTCATTTAGATTATTCTTTATATTTCATTATCATAAATAATGCTACTTGACTTATTGGCATATGTTGTTGTTATTAGGTGCTGTCGAGTCTGCTCCGACTCATAGCCACCCTGTGTACAACAGAACGGAACACTGCCTGGTCCTGCTCTAGCCTCACAATCTTCACTATACCTGAGCCTATCATCACAGCCACTGTGTCAATCCATCTCATTGAAGGACTTCCTCTTTTTTGTTGACCCTCCACTTTACCAAGCATGATATCCTTCTCCAAGGAATGGTCCCTTCTGACAGGATGACCAAAGTAGGTCAGACGAAGTCTGGCCATTCTCTCTCCCAAGGAACATTCTGGCTGCACTTCTTCCAGGACAGATTTGTTAGCTCTTAGTGTTTCAGGGCTACTCATAAAGTTTCCCAGTGATATATCAGACAGTGTTTCACTGCTATTCATAACATTTTCACTGGCCAATTCTTTGAGAAGTGGATGGCCCCTTCCTTCTCCCAAGTCCTCTTAGTCTGGAAGCTCTGCTGAAACCTGTCCACCATGGATGACCCTGCTGGTATTATTATATTGGCATGTAACTCTTGCCACATTATCTTGCCAGAGACGTCTGATAGTCTTAATAGCACAACTATTGGCTCAAATAGTTTCTTGATACTTAATAGCCAAATCGTCCTCCTAAGAATAACGTCATTCATGCAGCAGTTAGGTGCTGTCAAGTTGGCTCGACTCATAGCAACCCTACATACGACAGGCTGAAATGCTGCCCAGTTGTGCACCATCCTCACAATTGTTGCGATGCTTGAGTTCATTGTCACAGCCACTGTGTCAGCCCATCTCTTTAAGGGTCTTCCCCTTTTTCACTGGCACTTTACTTTAGCAAGTATGATATCCATTTCCAGGGACTGGTCCCTTCTGACAACATGACCAAATTATGAGAGATGAAGTCTGGCCATTTTATGAGAGATGAAGTCTGGCCATTTTATGAGAGATGAAGTCTGGCCATTCTTGTATTTCAGCTATCCTTCCTCCAAGAAGACATATTTCTTCATTTT
>NW_006921690.1:9146058-9148671 GCF_000298275.1 Orycteropus afer afer
TATTACCAACACCACAATTCAAATTCATCAATTTTGTTGTGGTCTTCCTTATTCACTGCCAAGCTTTCACATGCATATAAGACCACTGAAAATACCATGGCTTAGGTCAGGCACATTTTAGTCTTCAAAGTGGTATCTTTGCTTGTCAACACTTTAAAGAGATCTTTTGCAGTGGATTTGCCCATTGTGATACATCATGTGATTTCCTGACTGCTGCTTATATGGGCATTAATTATAAATTCAAGTAAAATGGAATCCTTGATAACTTCAATATTTTCTCCATTTATCAAGATGTTGCTTATTGGTCCAGTTGTGAGGATTTTTATTTTCTTTATGTTGAGGTGTAATCCGTACTAAAGGCTATAGTCTCTGATCATCAAAGAATTACCACACTTAGTCAGAATCAGGACAATTATCAATGCAGTTGCTGTTTAGAGTCCAGAGGAACACTTGGAAAGTGAGGCTGAACATGGTTAGAGTCTTGGACATGGAAAACAAGGAGGTCATCTGTCCTGACTGCCAGCCCAACCATAGGTTGGTGAGGACTTGTAGTTGTTACGTGCCGTTGAGTTGGACCCAACTCACAGAGACCCCACCTAGGGTTTCCGAGGCAGTATCACTACGGAAGTAGATTACCCCATCTTCCTTCCTAGGAGTAGCTGGTGGGTTTGAACTGCCAGTCTTTTGGTTAGCAGTCAAGTGCCTTAGGCACTATGCCACCAGAGCTCCTCTAGAGGGCATAGTGTTGTTCAATTTCCTTTAGGAGTGAGAACTTTTCTTTTTTCAATTTTTTATTGTGATTTGGGTGAAAGTTTACAGAGCACATTCATTTTCTATACACCAGTTCATACACATTTTGTCTCATGACATTGACTATAATTCCCCACAGTGTAATAATTCTCTTCCCACTTCCTCCCTGTAGGTACCTCTTCCCTGTGTCCTTCTCTCCCATGCACTCCTATCCCCTGAGCTGTCTCCCTGTGCAAACACTGCCCTTCTTTTCTCCCATGATTGATCGCTCCAAGAGAGTATTTACCTGATGTAAATATTCACCTCATATACCTGTCTATTATTTGGCTAGAAGCCACAAGAGTGAGTTCAATTCCAGATCTGAAGGGTAGCTAGGGGCCACAGTCCTTGGGGGTCTCACCAGGCTCTATGGGACCAGCAAAACTGGTCTTTTTCTGTCTTTGTTTTCTTTTCTTTTCTTTTTTTTTTTTTTTAATATGATTTTAAGTTTTGTTCTACATTGTTCTCCCACTCCGTCCAGGATATCCAGCACCAACCCCCCTCCAAGTGGTTGACAGTGGTAGCTCAATACCATCTAGTTCTTCTGGTCTCCTGGTCGTACAGACTGAGGATCACATGGTCTACCAGCCCCTTGGATTAATTGTCACCTCATGTCTTTGGTTTTCTTCATTTGTCTTTGGTCTGGATGAGGAGTGACCCATCATTGTATCTATATGGCTACTTGCAAGCTTTTAAAATCCCAGTTACAACTCACCAAAGTAGGATGTAGAACAATGTTTTTGTGTAGTATGTTATGCCACTTGAGCTTGATGTTCCCTGCAACCATGGTCCTGAGCCTACTGGTCCAACTACTAAGAGTGAGAGCTTTTTAGCTGATCATTATTTACATCAATCTCTTATGAAAACAGGAACCCCCAAGCTAGATTTTTTTTTTTTTAAAGTAAAAGTAAAAGCTAATAATGCTGTGTGTTTGGCCTGCCACACTGTAATTATAATTGCATATGGTTGGCAGTTCAAACCCACCAGCCACTCCTCGGAAGGAAGGTTGTGCAATCTACTTCTGTAGTGATACTGCCTTGGAAACCCAAGGAGGTGTCTCTATGAGTCAGTCTGACTCGATGACAGAGTGAGTTATGGAATTTAGGAAGCAGGTTTTTTTTTTTTTTTTTTTGAGACAATGAACTTGTTAAAATTATATGAAGACCCTAGGGTAGCAGAGTGGTGCCATGTAAGAATATCACCCTGGGAATGCGGAAGCCCAGACTCTCCTTTGGTCAATCTAGTCAGTTAACTTGCCAACCTGTTATGTGACCTTGAGAAAATTACTTAACTTCTCTGGGCCTCATATTATTCCAGTTATAACATAATAGCTTGAATAACCTCAATTTATATACCCAGATGTTGACAACAATGCAAATTCAAGTAGAGATGTAATGCATTTAACTTGTAATCATCACATCTGTTCATGGTATATCAATTATAGTTGGGCAGTAGCATAGGTAACGAACATTCCTCCCTCAGGGAGTGTATCAGATGCCACAAGACCTCCTTTCTGATCTTCCAGCCCACCACATTCTTTCCTGCTTCAGGGCATTTGAATTTGCTACTGGTTTGCCTGAAAACTCTTCACTTGGACCTACAGCTCTTTCTCATTCCAATCTCAGCTAAATAAATTCCTCTGGAGGCCTTGCTTGGCTGCTGGTCGCTTATTCTCTATCCCACAATTACTCATTTTTAAATTTCTTCATAACATCTTTCGTTGACCCTCCACTCTACCAAACATGACATCCTTCTCCAGGGAATGGTCCCTTCTGACAACATGACCAAAATAGGTGAGACGAAGTCTGGCCATTCTTGCTTCCA
>NW_006921690.1:9148771-9164039 GCF_000298275.1 Orycteropus afer afer
GACCAAAATAGGTGAGACGAAGTCTGGCCATTCTTGCTTCCAGGGAGCATTCTGGCTGCACTTCCTCCAGGACAGATCTGTTAGTTCTTTCAGCAGTCCATGGTACTTTCAGCATTCTTCGCCAGCACCACAACTCAAAAGCATCAACTCTTCGGTCTTCCTTATTCATTGTCCAGTTCTCACATGCATACAAGGCGCACCAAAATATAAGATTCATAATAGATGGATGTTAAGGTCTTGATCAACCTGTGCCTGGAACATTGTCTATTAAATGCAAATGCCCTAAGGCTGGAAAGACCTTAATGGACTGAAACACAATATGAAACCGTGTGAATGGAGTTTTTGGGGTGAGGAGAAAATGGTAAGAGGGAGGTAGGCAGGGGCTAGACCACAAAGGTCATTTTGGCTAGAGCAATAAGTGAGAATGATTGTGTTACAGAAAACCCTTTGGATCTTCTCAAATGTACATATTTTTTAAAAGTAAATCATTTGCAAACATCTCTACTTTACCTATAGGGTTGCTATGACTGATGGCTGTGGGTTATACTTTACCTATTAATAGTATCCAATTACTTAGGACATACCTCACAGCTGATTAACACATCCCAGTACGTGGTAAAACTTTATAGCTTTATCAGATAACCTCAAAGGCAAGGGATCTTATTCTGGGCTCCAGAGAGGGGCTTCAGAGAGTTTGTGAGTCCCTGAAGTGAAATGAAAAATTTTGCTTGTTAAATGCAAGCAAGCATGTGTGTTCCCAGGGAGAGGATCCATTGACTTCAACATATTCTCAATGGGGCCTGGTAACCTCCAAGTTTAAGAATCATTGACCTCTGCTCTCAGTTCCCTCTAAAAACCATGGCTCTTGTCCTAGGCTGGAGGATATGCCTGCTGTCTGTTTAAATCACAGCTTAAATTTGTGAACTATAGTCTTTTTAATAAGCAGGTAGATAGCAAAGTCAATGTGAGAAACATTTAATTTTAAAAAAGATCAATTAGCAAATGACAACATATGATAAATCAGTGTTCATGTGTTAAATAACTTGAGTGCAGCTAGCTAACTTTCCTCCCAATGACAGTGGCTGAAATATCCATATAAGATGATCTTTAAATATTTGACTGTTGCCTTAAAATAGCTATCCTGATTTTTAAAAAGAACATAATTTAGAAACCCTTAGCTTATTTTTAATTTATAGTCCTTGAAAAAAAAATAAGTGGCTGGCCCAATCATTTATATGTCTGAGCAAAAGCAATACATCTATATAAAAGTACAGTGATATATTTCTGTTGCTAGTTTAATGTGCTGCTCCTCACCCGGTATGTTCTGATTCATTGGAGAGTAGCAATCATGTCGACAGGCGCTGTTCTTCAGTTCCCATCAGCGACAACTAAAGGCCAATTCAAGGTTGTGGTGGGGTCATGAATCTAACACAGTCGCTGATAGAACAATTTCCCTTCCACACAGCATTGTCAGTGGGACACACTGGGAATAGACAGAGAGGCTGGCTGTGTGTAACTCTATCTTCTTTTCCTTTTGTTTCTGAGCCAATGTCTGCAGTGTGTACCAATCCAGTGCCATTAGGGAACAGAAGACCAGTCCATGGAAAATTGATAAGGGAGAAAATTTCTAATTCCTCAAGAATTCGGGGGAAAAAAAAAATTGTCCCTCTGTGCAAACAAGTCATCTAACAATGTATTACAGGGGGGTCAAGAGCAGCGAGAACAGAAGGAGGGGCAGAAATAGTCTGGGTGACTGGAAACAAGAGAAGTCTCAGGGCTTTACAAAGAACATATTTACATTCCAGAGACTCTGAGGGTTAATTAAATCACTGAGTTCTCTGTTTTTTCATTTCCCAAATAGCGCCTGAGTGAGGGACGATGCTGGCTCCACAGCCGCTTTGTCTGTGCCTCTTACTCACTCTAGGCTGCAGCCCAATGTTGGCCAGAAAGCCAAGCCCTACCCCTTTCCATCCACAGGGTAGATGCAGGTTTGATATAAAACAAAGTCCAAAGATCTTGCCTGAGATTTTTATAGGTGGTATTATAACTCTCGTGTGCTAAACCGCAAGTTTTGTTTAAGATTCAAGACATCTGGAAAGCGGGTGAAGGATTAGGAGAATGGACAAAACTGATTGTGGGACAGGTTTCCTGAAGTGAATGGTCTAAGTCACAGTGTCCAAAGAGCCTGGAGCCTATCAGACATTAACAGCATTTCATAGTGATTTTAAACACTGGATGGGGAGCCAGAGAGGGCATAGAGGGGTTAAGGACACACTATTGGGTGTGAAGCTGTGATTTGAACCGAGGCTTGAGTCCAGAGCTCACACTCTTGGTTTCCCAGTTGTACAGTCCATATCAAGAAGGTTAATCACAATTCATCCCCTCCTCCACATGTCACTCTGGGCCCCAAAGAGCAAATGTGTTGAGAACAGTCCTGATTGTAAGTGTGGGATTCTTTGATCTAATGCTTATCTATTTATTTGTTTTTATTGTGGTAAAAATATAGCAAGCATCTGCCATTTCAACATGTTTTTTGCATGTATAGTTCAGTGACATTAATTACATTCATCATGTTGTGCAACCATCAAGAACCAAATGTTTTCAAAACATTAGAAAAACATTGGAGACAGGTGAGTGAAATGTTTTGGTAACTCTCACTTGACCAAGGTAGTTCCATCACTTACCCTGCCTTGCTTCCTATAACAAAGACAATACAAACAAAGAGGAATAATAATAAAAAACACTAACTAAAGACTTTGGGAAGGGACAAATCCCTCATCACAGGTCTGAAATTCACTTTAGGACAGTTACTCTATTTACCCTTGTTCCTTTTTACAAGAGAAAAAACTGATTTTTTAAATGGCATATTTTTTTCCATTATAAAATGAACATGTTGTTATTATAGAACATTTTAGAAGTACTAAAAAATAGAATAAATTAACCAGCTAAGTCTTATTACACTATTAACATTTTAGTGTATTTGTGTTTTACCACTTTTTAATGCATAATTTCTGTCAGTTTTTTAATAGCCATACTGCATACATAATTTTGAAAATTAATTTTAAAAGTTAATATCCTATGTCATAAACGTTGAATAAATATCATTTTAATGGCTGTTAGATTGTTGGGATAAGTGGATGTTTCAGTTGTTGTTGTTGTTAAGTACCACTGAGTCAGTTCTAACCTGTAGCAACCCTATGTACAATAGTATGAAACACTACTTGTTCCTGTGCCAACATCACAATCTTTGCTTTGTTTGAGCCCATTGTTGCAGCCACTGTGGCAATCCATCTCGTTGAGTGTCTTCCTCTTTTTCACTGACCCTCTACTTTACCATCTTACTGAAGATAATTCAGAAACATTTGCAGCAGTATATTGATAGAGAACTTCCAGAGGTTCAAGCCGGATTCAGAAGAGAACGTGGAACAAGGGATATCATAGCTGTTGTCAGATGGATCTTGGCTCAAGGCAGGGAATACCAGAAGGATGTTTACTTGTGTTTTATTGACTATGCAAAGGCATTTGATTGTGTGGATCATGACAAATTATGGACAACATTGAGAAGAATGGGAATCCCTGAGCACTTGATTGTACTCATGAGGAATCTGTACCTTGACCAGCTGTCGTTCGAACAGAACAAGGGGACACTACATGGTTTAAAATCAAGAAGGGAGTGCGTCAGGGTTGAATTCTGTCTCCACACTTATTCAATCTATATGCTGAGCAAATAATCCGAGAAGCTGGACTATATGAAGAAAAACGTGGTATCAGGATTGGAGGAAGAATCATTAACAACCTGAGATATGCAGACGATACAACTTTGCTTGCTGAAAGTGAGGATGACTTAAGGCACCTACTGATGAAGGTTGAAGAATACAGTCTGCAGTATGGATTACATCTCAACATAAAGAAAACAAAACTCCTCACAACTGGACCAATGAGCAGCATCACAATAAATGGAGAGAAGATTGAGGTTGTCAAAGAATTCATGTTGCTTGGTTCTACAATCGATGCCAACAGAAGCAGCAGTCAGGACATTAGACGACGTGTAGCATTGGGAAAGTCAACTGCGAAGGAACTGTTTCAAGTGCTGAGGAGCAAGGATATCTCCTTGAGGACTAAGGTGCGCCTGACACAAGCCATGATATTTCCAATCGCCTGGTATGCATGTGAGAGCTGGACAACGAATAAGGAAGACCAAAGAAGAGTTGATGCTTTTGAGTTGTGGTGCTGGCAGAGAATGCTGAGGGTACCATGGACAGCTAAAAGAACTAACAGATCTGTCCTGGAGGAAGTGCAGCCAGAATGCTCCTTGGAAGCAAGAATGGCCAGACTTCGTCTCACCTATTTTGGTCATGTTGTCAGAAGGGACCATTCCCTGGAGAAGGATGTCATGCTTGGTAGGGTGGAGGGTTGACGAAAGAGGGGGAGGCCTTCAAGGAGATAGATTGATACGGTGGCTGCGATGATGGGCTCAAGTATAGCAGGGATTGTGGGGCTGCCGCGGGATCGGGCAGTGTTTCTTTCTGCTGTGCATGGGGTCGCTATGAGTCGGAAATGACTCAATGGCACTTAACAACAACAACAACAACAACTACTTTACCAACATGATGTCCTTGTCTGGGGATTGGTGCCTCCTGATAACATTTCCAAAATATGTGAGATGAAGTCTTGCCATCTTTGCTTTTAAAAAGCATTTGGGCTGTACTTCCAAGATGAATTTGTTTGTTTTTCTGGTAGTCCATGCTATATTCAATATTCTTTGCCAAAACCATAACTCAATGGCATCAATTCTCCTTCAGTTTTCCTTATTCATTGTCCAGCTTTCACATGCATATGAGGTGACTGAAAATGCTATGACTTGGGCCAGGTGCACCTTCGTCCTCAAAGTGATGTCTTTATAACACTTTGAAGAGGTATTTTGCATAGATTTGCCCAATGTAATACGTAGTTTGGTTTCTTGACTGCTGCTTCTGTGGGCATTGATTGTGGATCCAAGTGAAATGAAATTCTTGAAAACTTCAATATTTTCTTCATTTATCATGATATTACTTATTGGCCCAGTTGTGCAGATTTTTGTTTTCTTTATATTAAGGTATAATCCATGCTGGAGGCTGTACTCTTTGATATTCATCAGTAAATCCTTGAAGTCCTCTTCATTTTCAGCAAGACAAGTTGTATCATCAACTTAATAATTCTATATTACTGAACATAACATAGTTTTGAGTTTTTGCTATTACAAATAATGTGATAACTACGTATGGACATTTTCCACATTTTAGATTATTTCCTTAGGCCATATTTATAGAGAAAGAATATGTTTGTTTCTCTAGTGCTGGTTTAACAGAAAATAACATGAATGGTTTTAACAAACAGGGATTTATTCTCTTCCAGTTTAGGAGGCTAGAAGTCCAAGTTCTAAGTGCCAGCTCTAGGGACTGGGGGAAGGCCCCTAGCCTTGGGCTTCAGCTCTGCCTCTTGCTCCTGCCCCACTGAAGCTGGAGGTTTCTCTGAACTCACACAGCTGCTGGCTGCTGAGGATCACAAACCCAAGGTTGGCAAGTAAAATGGCACAGTCCCAAAATTATCAAGCAACATGGCAGGCCACAGTTCAAATCCAGAAACAGTCCCAAGATCAACAGAAAACATGGCAGCCCATTAAGATGAAGACTAGGTCAAATGCAGGAACAAGATATGCCAAAAGATCCAGACCTTTCTCAAAGCATCATCTTACATACTGGAAGCAGACCACATCCCTAAGGCAGCTACTGAACTGCTCCAGTAGATTCTAAGATGGAGTTGCTTACCAGTCTCATCATGGGGAATAACTACATCCAGCTGCTCAGCCACTTAAAACCAGGCCCAGTCAATTTGACACACAACCTTAATTACCACAGAATATCAGGGTCAAAATGTATGAAAATATTCCATGCTCTTGAAAAATATCATATTTCTTTATAAAATGATTCAGTTTGTACTGTTATTAGCAACTAATCAAGCAAAACTGAAAATGGCTGAGAACAGTCCTTGGAATTAGACAAAGATTTCTCAACCTCAACACTACTGACTTTTTGGCTCAGATAATTCTTTGCGTGAGTCTGGTCTGTGAATGGTAGGATGTTTTAGCAGTATCCCTGACCTCTCCCCAATAGATTCCAGACAGTAACACTCCTTTCTCCAGTAGGAAGAGCAAAAAATGTCTCCAGAAATTGTCAAATATCCCCATGGAGGCAAAATTGCACATGGTCGAGAACCATTATGTTAGGAAAACTTCAACTTGTATTTGAACCCTACCACATAGTTATGCTAACAAAGACACGTTATTTAATCTCCCTGGATCATCATTTATTCATTGTGAATTTGAGATGATCATATTCATCCCATGAAGATTAAATTAGACCACTTAGGTGAGGTGTCACAAATGCTTGGCACATGATAAGAGCTAGTAGCCATTTACAATGAAGAGGATGGTGTCCTAGTGGCCAATGAAATGTCGTGGACTTTATATGTGAATGGAGCAGATGGGTGTCTCCTTTAGTGAATCATTGCTATTCACACATTCATTCATAAAATTAATATTTACTGAACCCCTATTATATATGCTGACATTTATGAT
Source organism: Orycteropus afer afer (assembly GCF_000298275.1). NCBI lineage: Eukaryota > Metazoa > Chordata > Mammalia > Tubulidentata > Orycteropodidae > Orycteropus > Orycteropus afer. Next base: position 9,155,388 of record NW_006921690.1, read on the forward strand.
GTAATAGTGGATAAACACTGTTCTCATGAAGCTTACATTCTAGTAAAGGAAACAGAAAATGAATAAGATTGAAAGAGTAAATTGTATGATATAGTAGGAAAGAAGATAGGAATTGTTTGGGAGGTGGGAGAGGTTAAAATTTTAGATAAGATAGTTTTTACTGAGAAGCAGCATTTGAATTAAAACCAGATTTCTCCAAGTGGATAACTGTAGTAAGAGCAGCCCAGATGGAAGGAGTAGCAAGTGCAAAGGCACTGAAGCAGGAGTATGCCTCACATGTTCAAGAACTGACAAGTAGGCTAGTGTGATTGGAAGAGAGAGAACAAGGGAGAAATAAGTAGAAGAGGTTGGAGTAGGAATCAAGACTGTGGGTAGTTGGGTGTTTGGTAGGTGGTCTAATGAGGACTTGGACAACCTTTGCTTTTACTCTGAGTGAGATGGAAACCCATTAGATATAATTGCTTTGTTGTTGTTGTTGTTGTTATGTGCCATCAATTGCTTTATGCACTTTTAAATAATGTTTGATAAGAAATAATTGAAGGGAGAATAGGAAATATAAAAACGTTCATCCAGGAAATATAGACTAGAGGTTGAGATTGGAGAAGAGGAAAATCCTGCTTCTTCTTGCTGACAGGACTTACGCAGTGTAGCTCCAAATCTCATTCATTTGGGAACTCAAACTAACTCAGTGCTGTAGAGTTGGATCCAGCTCACAGTGACCCCACCTTGGGTTTCTGAGGAGGTATCACTACAGAAGTAGATTGCCCAACATTCCTTCCAAGGAGTGGCTGGTGGGTTTGAGCTGCCAGCCTTCTGGTTAGCAGTCAAATGTCTTGGGCACTATGCCACCAGAACATGTTGTTGTTTGTTTGCTGTCGAGTCAGCCCCGACTCATAGTGACCCCTCCTTGGGTTTCTGAGGCAGTATCACTACGGAAGTAGGATCGCCCAACCTTCCTTCCGAACATAGAATCTTTCAATATTGTAACTTGGGGCTTAAATTTTTTCTTTAGTTCTTTCAGCTTGAGAAATGCTGAGTATGTTCTTGCCTTTTGGTTTTCTAACTCCAGGTCTTTGTACATTTCATTATAATACTATACTTTGTCTTCTTGGACTGCCTTTTGAAATCTTCTGTTCAGCTCTTTTATCTTGTTGTCTTCTGTTCTCTTTAGCTACTCTCTGTTCAAGAGCAAGTTTCAGAGTCTCTTCTGACATCCATTTTTGTCTTTTCTTCTTTCTTGTCTCTTTAATGACCATTTGCTATCTTCATGTATGATGCTCTTGATGTCATTACACAACTCTGTTTTTGGTAATTGCTGTTCAAAGCATCAAATCTATTGTTCTGATGATCTTTAAATTTAGGTGGGATATACTCAAGGTCATATTTTCGCTCTTGTAGATTAGTTTAAATTTTCTTCTGCTTCAACTGGAACTTGGATATGAGCAACTGATGGTTTGTTCCATAGTCAGCTCCTGGCCTGGTTTTGACTGATGATACTGAGCTTCTCCATCATATCTTTCCACAAATGTAGTCAAACTGATTCCTGTGTATTCCATCTGGTGAGGACCATCTGTATTGCCACCATTTATGTTGCTGGAAAAAGGTATTTGTAATGAATAAGTACTTGGTCTTGCAAAATTCTATCATGTGATCTCCAGGGTCATTTCTATTATCAAGGTCATTGTTTTGGTCCTCTAGTGCTTCTCTAATAGACATACCACAGGTAGATGGCTTTGACCAACAGGAATTTATTCTCTTACAGTTTAGGAGACTAGAAATCTGAGTTCAAAGTGCCAGCACTAGGGACTAGGTGAAAGCCCCTTGACCTTGGGCTTCAGCTCTGCCTCTTGCTTCTGGCCCACCAGAGCTGGAGGTATCTTTTCACTCAGACAGCTTCTGGTTGCTGAGGGTGACAAACCCAAGGTCACCAAATAAATTGGCATAATTCCAAGATTACCAAACAACATGGCAGGCCACTAGTTCAAGTCCAGAGACAGTCCCAAGATCAGTAGGCAACATGGCAGGCTGCTGAATGAGCACTCAGCTACATGCAGGGTGCAAGCATGCCAAAAAGCTGCAGACACCTTTATCAAAGTTTCTTCTTATATACTGGAAGCAGACCAGATCCCTAAGGCAGTTACTCAGCTGCTCTAGTAGATTCCACTATGGAGTTGATTACCAATCTCATCATGGTGAATAACTATATCCAGCTGCCCAGCCACTCAAAACCAGGCCCAGCCAGGTTGACACACAACTTAACTACCACAGCTATATTTTCCAACTACTGGTGATTCTTCTTTGTTTCCAACTTTCTCATTCAAATCACGAGTAACCATCAGTACACCTTAATTGCAAGTTCAGTCAATTTCAGACTGCAGAAGCTGGTAAAAATCAATTTCTTCATCTTTGGCTTTAGTGGTTGGTGTTTAAATTTGAATAATAGTAGTATTAACTGGTCTTTCTTGTAGGCATGTGGATATTATCCTATCACTGACAGCATTGTATTTCAGGAAAGATCTTGAAACATTCTTTGTGACGATGAATGCAATGCTATTCTTCTTCAGTTTGTCATTCTCAGCATCATAGATCATATGATTGTTTGATTCAAATTGGCCAATACCCATCCATTTCAGCTCACTAATGCCTAGGATACTGATCTTTATGTGTTCCATTTCATTTTTGTCAACTTTAAATTTTCCTAAATTCATACTTCATGCCTTCCATGTTACAGTTATTAATGAATGTTTGCCGCTGTTTCTTCCCTTTTTGAGGCATGCAAATGAAGGTCCCAAAAGCTTTATTCCATCCACATCTTTAAGGTCAATTCTATTTTGAGGGTGCAGCTCTTCCTCTGTTTTAATTTTAGTGCCTTCCAACCTGAGGGGTTCATCTTCTGACACTATATCAGACAGTGTTTCAGGGCTATTCATAAAGTTTTTCAGTAATATATCAGACAGTGTTTCACTGCTATTCATAAGGTTTTCACTGGCCAATTTTTTCAGAAGTGGAAGGCTCCATCCTTCTTCGCAGTGTCTCTTAGTCTGGAAGCTCCACTGAAATGTCTCTAACATGGGTGACCCTGTTGGTATATGAAATGCCAGTGGCATAGCCTCCAGCCTCAGAGCAACACTCAAGCCACTACAATACGATATACTGACAGACAAGTGATGGTCAGTCAGTCTTAATAAGGGAGTTGATTTTGGGTTTGGAAATCACCTCCCTGGATGGATATGATAAGCTTGTTAATGCTCTTCTTCATGTTTGTGTGTGATGTCCCTGTCATGGAGTTAATATTTTCTATAGAACATAGAACCAAACTCTTTTCCCCTGTCCTTGTATAAGAAATAAGATGTGTAAAGAATTTATGGAAGTTATGTTCATTTCCATTTTTCTTGAAAATTAAGTGTTGGAAAGAGAAGTAGAGACAGTAACTAAATGGAACAAAGTGATGTAGGAAGGTGAGAACCCTCAAGAATAACATATGAAGGCTGAAGAATGACTGGACAATTTTTAGAGCAAATTACCTTGTCTATTGGGAGATTTAGAATGTTGACTTTCATGGTAAGACTGTATCAATGGTATGTGTTTCTCAATAGTCTTTTCCTCCAGTAATATGACTCAGATTTGTGTGGCTACTTTCATGCATGTCAACAAGTATAAACTCATGCTTTAATGTTTTTCTCCTTTACTCCAAATTGATGTTAATCAGAATTAATTTCAGGTAAAAATTTCAACATGCATTTGAACTCAAAGATAAGAGTGTTTCCTGTTCTCATTTTATGGAACAAATCTCCTGCCAGCTCTGGATAGGCAGCTTGACTTTGCCTGCAAATGGCAGTTCTCAGCAGACAAATTCATAGAAACAAAAATTTATTAGTAGTTTCCAGGGGCTGAGAGGAAGGAAAGGATGAGGAGTTATTTTTCAAGTGGTACTGAGTTTCTATTTGGGGTGATGAAAAAATTTTGGAAATAGATAGTGGTTACGGTTGTACAACTTGATGAATGTAATTAATGTAACTGAATAACACATTACAAATGGTTAAAATAGCAAATCTTTTGTTACTTGTATTTTGCCACAATTCAGTTTTTAAAATGAAGCATTTCTGCAGCTTGGGGAAAAGTTCTAACCTAAATGCAAATGGATTATCCTGTATTAAAACCCACTAACTGGTAGCATAGTGCCTAAGGCACTTGACTGCTAACCAGAAGGCTGGTGGTTCAAACCCATCAGCCACTCCTTGGAAGGAAGTTTGGGCAACCCTACTTCTGTAGTGATACTGCCTCAGAAACCCAAGGAGGGGTCGCTATGAGTCGGGGCCGACTCGATGGCACATAACAACAACAACCCAATACCGACAAGTCAATTCCAATTCACAGTGACTCTATAGGACAGAATAGAACTTCCCCACAGGGTTTCCAAGGCTGTAATCTTTAGGGAAGCAGACTGCCTTATCGTTCTCCCACAGAGCTGCTGGTAGGTTCAAACTCTCAACCTTTTGGTTAGCAGCTGAATGCTTTAACTACTATGCCAATGGCCAAGTGGTGAAGGTGTTGGACTTCAGATCCAGTGGGCTAATGCCTGTTTGGTTCAAACCCCAAACTTGGTAACCTGCATTAATCAGATTAAATTAACTTGATCACTGGATGTTTCATAGGGTTTACAGCATTTGAGGCAATTCAGTGAATTTTAAGTTTCTAAAATATTTCTTTATGGTTTGTAAAAGTAAAGTAGTTCAATCCCATTCTACTTTCTACTGTGCATTTTCAGGCTATCATGGCAGGATTTGCTCAAGGGACCAGACAGCTGCCAACCCCTTAAGAGGCAGTTTTCCTTTATCTGTAAAAACGTCACATAGGCAGATGGCTTGAGCCTGCATTTATTCATTTCCCAACATTCATTACCATACTTCATCTTGGATTAATTTCTTGACAATGCCAGCTCATTGCTCTGTGGTCTCCATCCCAAAATGGGAATTCAGTCACTGCCTTGGGCCAGTGGGCAGCTTCCATCTACTTGGGATGAGCAAGGTGTTTGGCTTTCATTTTGCCACCTGTCCTTTAGTCTGTGTCCCTTCAGCATCGACACCCAAGCTATTGGGAATACTCTTTCCAAGACTATCTGATGATTTTTTAGTCTTTCTTCATTGCCTGGTGGATATGCCCTTTCAAAATCTGTACCTTTGAATACGAATAAATCTGTCTGTTTGTGTAAACATAAACTCTCACAGTTGAACATTTCCTACCCCACCTGTATTGTTTTTGCTATTGTTGCTAGCTGCCATGAGTCAGGACCAATGTCATGCACAATGGAATGAAATACTGCCCAGTCCTGTGTCAGTCCTGTGATCAGTTGCAGATCAGACCATTGTGATCCATAAGGGTTTCACTGTCTGACTTTTAGAAGGAGATTGTCAGGCCTTTCTTCCTAGTCCATCTTAGTCTGGAAGCTTTGCTGAAAACTCTTCAGCATCATACCAACAAGCAAGCCTGTATTAACAGATGGATGGACTGTGCAAGCAGTGCATTGGCTGGGAATCAAATCCAGGTTTCCCTCATGGGAGGTGAGAATGCTACCCTAAATGCCTCTCCACTTTGTCCTACTATTGCCAGTTGTTGACTCATGGCTACTCCATACATTTCAAAGTAGAACTGCACCTCATAGAGTTTTCAACGGCTGATGTCTTTTGTCAATAGATCGCCAACCTTTTGGTTATTAGTTGAGCACTTAACCATTTGCACCATCCAGGGATTCCCCCTTTATACTGTTGTTATGTGCCCTCGAGTTGGACCCAACTCATAGCGACCCCTCCTTGGGTTTCCAAGGTGGTATCACTACAGTAGTAGATCGCCCAAACTTCCTTCTGAATTTCTACTGTATTTTCACTCCTGGTCACCACATTAGTGGCTCAATAGAGTGGCATAAAAAATTCCTTCCCTGAATTTGGCCACAGTGGACGATTTCAATGGTTTCAGGGAACATCCATAATAGTACTGGGAATCATACAATGGTTTGGCAGGTAAGGCCTGGTTTGTGCTTATCTTCAATGGCAGACTAAGCTTCACGACCAAGAATGAGGTTATGGAAAATGAAGCAACAGGAATGAACAGATATGGCTTCAGCCAGCTCTCATTTTATTAGATATGTCTATCTCTTTGGATTAAGAAATATCAGAAATTGAACCAATTGAAAACCTTGGAAAAATCTATACTAATTTGGTAAATCCAGAATGGAATAGGGTTAAAATATTCTTTTCCCACTGAAACCATGGTCCAAACCAGTATCACCACCAAACCTGCCTACGCTACCAAACATATGTTCTGAGAAGACAGAAAGGGTGCAGAACTATTGAGCTATTGATAAAAGACCAAAGGATAATGAAAAATATCAAATAGTTCTATGAAGTAAACATGAACTAAAGAAAAATTATATCAGTCCCCCTTTCCTGTGGAAGACTGTACATTCTAGTAAATAAAATGAAATGAACTGCTTTGGGGAAAATTAATCCACTTTAGTGAAATTTTCCAACTTAAGAGTAACTTCCACATAATCAGCAAATGAATAAGAAACAATGAGGTTCAATGAATCCTTTTGGTCCGTAATAAACCAATCATAATGAGAGCAGTATCTAAACATCATTCCCCTTCTCGTGGTCCACACTAAAGGAGAATAATGGCCCAGCTTAACTATGGAAGCACAATCTCCAGGACAAGTAGGTGAATGTGTCCTTCCTGAGTGTGTGGTGCTGAGAACCAAGAGGACTTGTAAACATTAAAGACAGGTGTGTCCTTTTCCTCTTCACAACAGGGAGTCTAGAATATTCCAGCTGCCTCCAAAATTGGCAGCAAATAGGGTTAGCCAGCTATGTATATGTAAATGCACAGGATATCTGGAGGGACAAACTCCTTTAGGCCCTAAGGATTCTTTGGCCTCTTGTTAGAGGTTGTGTTCATTTCAACTCTCAATGCTCAAGGGAGAGAAGATGGCTGACAGAGGCTAGGGTTTAGAAGGATGGCCATACTGGTTTCACAGCTTGCTTTCTAGACAAGTCCACATCAGAGGCAGATCAAGTTAAGCTCAAAGAGAGGATTTTTAGGCAATGAGTAAAACTCAGCATTCCTGATTAGAGAAATGAGAGCTAAGGAGAGAGAGTGCTAATGAAAGATTCCAGGCAAAGAAGTCAGGGCAGCTTGCCAGCTCCCAGACTGAGCCTGGCAGACAAGACCACAGAACTCTGACAGGGAGTTTCTCTGTGCATTTTAGAAGAAGGAAGAATAGATCTAAATGCAGCCAACTTATTGATTTATTCTCTTTGTACTGGACATGGCTTTTTATTAAAGAAAGCAGATATTCAATAGTGTTAACTAGTAATGGGAATTGACTTTTCACTAATTGCACAGACCTTGGCATTAATACACTGTAATGGAACCTGGGCTCTGCATCCTGGAGAGCAATCCTGAAGTTTTTCTCTAACTCTTTCTGGTCAAAGGACATGAACTGCATTGTAACCGAAAGTGAACTTTCTTCATCTGTATTTATTTATTTATTTTTAATCCATGGAATGAATAGTATATGAAAGTTTCTTTAATTCCAGAGAAGCAGAGAGAGGAATAGTTTTGTGACCAGTGATATACATAGAAACTCTGTGGTCTGAATTGAATGTGGAGTGTGGGGTGGCTGCTTGGAATCTAGTTAGGAAGGCTAGACAAACAATTTGGCTTCCCATGCACCTGGCTGGGAGCTCTGGTGGTGTAGTGCCTAAGGCATTTGATTGCTAACCAGAAGGCTGGTGGTTCAAACCCACCAGCCACTCCTCCGAAGGAAGACTGGGCAATCTACTTCTGGAGAGATACCGCCTCAGAAACCCAAGAAGGGGTCGCTAAGAGTCAGATCCAACTCGAGGGCAGTGTGCTGCTGCTGCTGTACCTGGCTGGATCCTGCTTTTGCTGGATTCTCTGAGCCAAAAGACTCATCACTTATTTATTGTTCATTTGTTAGATTTATTAAAAGTAAATGGGATCCCTGACAGCTCCTGGGCTCACAATATGGACCTGGAACCAGGGATGTGAAAATATATGCTGTGCTGGAAAACATCTATAGCAGAATCTGACCTCACCCAGAGGCAAAACAGCATGTAATACCAGATCTTGCCATGAGGGAGGAACATTCCTGCAATTCCCAGGGATGGCAAATGTTCCATTCCTAGTTTTCCTGGATTTATTGCTTGATTCCTCCTCTGACCACACATAACTAAGAGAACCTTCTAAGATAACCTATTGCTGTCAAGTTGTTTCCAACTCATGTTGTTGTTGTTATTATGTGCTGTCGAGTCATTTCCCACTCATAGAGACCCCATGCACAGCAGAACGAAACACTGTCTGATCCCACACCAGCCCCACAATCCCTGCTATACTTGAGCCCATCATTGCAGCCACCGTGTCAATCCATTTCCTTGAAGGCCTCCCCCTCTTTCGTCGACCCTCCACCCTACCAAGCATGACATCCTTCTCCAGGGAATGGTCCCTTCTGACAACATGACCAAACTAGGTGAGACAAAGTCTGGCCATTCTTGCTTCCAAGGAGCATTCTAGCTGCACTTCCTCCAGGACAGATCTATTAGTTCGTTTAGTAGTCCATGGTACTTTCAGCATTCT
>NW_006921690.1:9165426-9165924 GCF_000298275.1 Orycteropus afer afer
CTTTTACCTTTTCATTTCTTCCATTTCCTTTAGCTGTTCTCTGCTCAAAGGCAAGGTTCAGACTCATACTCATAGTGACCCTATAAGACAGACTAGAACAGTCCATAGGGTTTCAAAGGCTGTAAACCTTTTCAGAAGCAGACTGCCACACCTTTCTTCCATGCAGTGACTGGTATGATCAAACCACCAACTTTTCAGTTAGCAGCCAAGCACTTTAAACACTGTGCCACCAGGGCCCCTTCCTCTAAGACAATGAAGCTTCACATCTAAACCTCCAGACTGTGAGATTCTCAAGAAGGGTGTTTGTATTTTTTATATGTTTGAAGCAACAGTCAAGAAATCAGACATTGTATTGCTCTGGGCAAATATGCTGCAAAAGACCTCTTTAAAGTGCTGAAGAGCAAAGATGTCACTTTGAAGACTTAGATGCACCTAACCCAAGCCATGTGTGTTGGATTGGGTTCTCTAGAGAAACACAAAAACCAGCAAAGTATATAT
>NW_006921690.1:9166649-9169018 GCF_000298275.1 Orycteropus afer afer
TATATAGTCTGGAATGCCGTTCTTCCAGCTTGTCCCTGGGATAGCATTGCAGGTAGGCCACACCCCTGGGGAAACTCCCCTTAGGCAGACCGGCCACTTAGAACTCAGTTATGTGATCCATCATGGGAACCACCACTCACAACTGGAGTCCAGCCAAGTTGACACATCTTCAACTATCACACCATGGTATTTTCAATTGCCTCATTCGTATATGAAAGCTGAACAATGAATAAGGAAGACCAAAGAAGAGTTGATACTTTTGAGTTGTGGTGTTGTCAAGAAATACTGAAAGTTCCTTGGACTGCCAGAAGAACCAATAAATCTGTCTTGGAAGAAGTGCAGCTGGAATACTCCTTGGAAGGAAGAATGGCCAAACTTCATCTCTCCTACTTTGGTCATGTTGTCAAAATGGACCATTCACTGGAGAAGGATACCATGCTTGGTAAAGTGGAGGGTCAGCCAAAAAGGGGAAGGACCTCAATGAAATGGATTGACACAGTGGCTGCAATGATGGGCTCAAGCATAGCAAGGATGGTGAGGATGGCACAGGAGTGGGCAGGGTTTTGTTCTGTTGGACACAGAGTCGCTATGAGTTGGAGCCAACTCAATAGCACCTAACAACAACATATCTTTGAATACAGTGCCTGGAGTCAGAGTAAGAATTATTATTGTTGGGTGCCTTGTGGTTGATTCCAGCCCATAGGGACCCCATGTGACAGTGCAGAACTGCCCTATAGATTTTCTTAGGCTGTAATCTTTCCAGGAACAGCATGCCAGGTCTTTTCAACTAAGGAGTGGCTGGTGGTTTGAATTGCCAACCTTCATCTTAGCAGCCCCTTTCAGTTATCAGCACAGTGCTTAACCATTGTGCACCACCAAGACTCCTTCAAAGTCAGACAAACCCCCTTTAGTTCATAGCTTGACCTCTTTCTAGCTGTATGACATTAAACAAGACCGCCTCTCTGAGCCTCTCTCTGTGTCCTCATTTGCAAAAGAAGAATTGTAGAAACATTTATTTCTCTAGGTTGTTGTGAAATTTAAATAAGATGCTATATGTAAAGCTTTTTTTTTAAAAAAAAATTATTGCAGTATATCTATCTATAAGGAGCTCAGGTAGTGTAGTGCCTAAGGCACTTGACTGCTAACCAGAAGGCTGGTGGTTCAAACCCAGCAGCCATTCCTCAGAAGGAAGGTTGGGCAATCTACTTCCTTAGTGATACTGCCTCAGAAACCCAAGGAGGGGGTCTGTCTGTCTATCTATCTATCTATATACACTCACACACATGTACATACATATAAAACCAAAAAAAACAAACTCACTGCCATCAAGTCAATTATGACATATAGTGACCCTCTTCGGGTTTCCAAGGCTGTAAATCTTTATGGAAGTAGATTGTCCAGTCTTCCTTCTGTGAAATGTCTGATAGGTTTGAACTGCCAGCCTTCTGGTTAGCAGTCAAATGCCTTAGGCAATATGCCACCAGAGTATGTGTGTGTGTGTGTGTGTGTGTGTGGCAAAGCATTTGCCATTTCAACCTTTTCCACATGTACAATTCAATGGCATGAATTATGTTCATCATGTTGTGCAACCATCACCTCTATACATTTGAAAAATTTTCCACTACCCTAAGCAATGAGTCCCCTTTCCTCCCTGCCTCCTGCCTGTCCCTCATTAACTGCTAATAGACTTTGATTATTTTCTTATTTTAGATATTTCATGTAAATGGTATCATATAACATTTGTCTTTTTATAAATTACTTATTTTGCTCAGTATGATGTTTTCAGGGTTCATCCTTGTTGTAGCATGTATCAGAACTTCATTTCTCTTTATGGCTGAGTAATAATATTCCATTGTATGTATTACCACATTTTGTTTATCCATTTACCTAATTATTGACATTTGGTGTTTCCACTTTTTCGCTATTGTGAGTAGTGCTGTAATGAATGTTGATATTCAGGTTTCTGTTTGTGTTCCTGCTTTTAATTCTTTCAGGTATGTATGCAGGAGTGGGATTGTTGGTCCATATGGCAAGTAATTTACTGAGGAACCACTAAATTCTTTTCCATAGTGGCTGTACCATTTTGCATTCCTTCTAGCTATGGATGAGGGCTTCAGATTCTCCACATCTTCTCCAACAACGGCTGCTTTCTGTTTTTTGATTATAGTTATTTTAATGCAGTTGAAGTGATGTCTCCTTGTGGTCTGATTTGCCTTCTCCTAATGACTACATTGGAAGTAAGAATGGCCAAACTTCATCTCACCTACTTTGGGACTGGGAAAGAGTTGCAACATCTGAGTAAACCCAGCCTTACTCATATGGAAAAGAGAAAGCTTTCAAGACCTTCATTTGCTGATGTGGCACCACTC
>NW_006921690.1:9171430-9180900 GCF_000298275.1 Orycteropus afer afer
AAGGGACCATTCCCTGGAGAAGGATGTCATGCTTGGTAGGGGGGAGGGTCGACGAAAGAGGGGGAGGCCTTCAAGGAGATGGATTGATACAGTGGCTGCGATGATGGGCTCAAGCATAGCAGGGATTGTGGGGCTGGCGTGGGATCAGGCAGTGTTTTGTTCTGCTGTGCATGGGGTCGCTATGAGTCAGAAATGACTCGACAGCACTTAACAACAACAATGACTAGGCAAAGAATATTGAATACAATATGAACAGCCAGAAGAATGAGCCAATCTGTCTTAGGAAAAGTAAAACTAGAACGCTCTTGAGAAGTGAGGATGGCAAGACTTTGTCTTATGTCTTTGGGACATGCTATCAGGGAAGACCAGTCCCTAAGAACATCATGTTTGGTTGAGAGTGAACAGAAAAGATGACCCTCAACGAAATGGGTTGGTATAGTGGCTACAACAATGGGCTCGAGCAAAGCAACAATTCTGAGGATGGTGAAGGACCACGCAGTGTTTGGTTCTGTTGTATGTGGCATCATTATGAATCAGAACTAACTCAAGAGCATCTGACAACAACAGTAATGACTAACGACATTGAATATCTTTGCATATGCTTGTAGGCCATTTGTGTTTCTTCTGTGGTGAAATTTCATTCAAAACCTTTGCTCATTTTTGAGTTGTGTTATTTGTCTTTTTGTTGATAAGTTGTCGGGGTTCTTTATATACTCTGGATATTAAACTTTCATCACATTGGGGTTCCCATTTTTTTCCCTCTTCACTTTGTTGATAAAGTCCTTTGACGAACAAAAGTTTTCAATTTTGATGAAGTCCAATTTATCTATTTTGTCTTTTTTGCTCATGCTTTCAACATCATATGTAAGAGTCCATTGTCAAAAACTAGGTCTTGAAGCATTATCCCTATGCTTTCTTGTATATATCGCTTTTAGCATGTTGAAAGCACATTGTAAATCTCCAATGAATGATAGTTATTATTACTATCTTCATCTTGGAATCCTTTGCACGTAGACATTAGGCATTTGGTAAATGCAAGTTCAGTGAATGAATTTATTCCTTGACTCAACAATGTCAGTGCTTACTATGTGCCAGGCATGTTCTGCAATGCAGAGAGAAGACACTTCCTTAGACCTCATGGACATTATATTTTGGTGGGGATACAGGTAATAAACAAGTAAACTAATAAATAACACATATGAAATGTGATTTTATATAGTGATAAGGGGTATGAAAAAAATTAAGCCAGATTAAGAAATAGAAAATGTGTGTGTATTTATGAGAGAGAGAGAGTGAGAGACATACGGTGAGATGAAGGAATGTGGGGAAGACAATTGAATAAATAAAGAGGGATTTCAGGAGCTGGTAATGCACCCTATCCAGCTTGTTTTAGTTCCTCTGACCGTATATGGGAACATGTTTTAAAAAAAATTGGCATAACAGCAGTTATGAAAATATCTTGGTGAAGTGGGGGAGGGGCCAGCAAACCAAGGTAGAAGATGTGTGTTATTTGCATAAAAATATGAGTATTTCCTCAACAACTCTCTTTACCTAGTGAAGGCTTGTGCTATAGAGTTTCCTACCACATAATAAGGAAACTCCCATTGTCTGGGCCTCCTTAGTCTTTCCATCCTTGGCCTTGCTTCTTTTTTCTAATCCACTCCTTCAAAACAGCATTACACCTCAAAAAATGCACACTACAACCTGGAAATATTTTTGCTCAAGGAAATTGGGAAAATCCTTCCCTTGTTATAGCTGACTTTTGACCACCAGACTGGCCTTTCAGAAGTGGACAGTCATAGATACAAGATGTCTCAGAGTTAGAAGGAGTTTCTGCTTTCTATTTGGCCCTGCAAAATGTTACGCAGCTAGACTGCCCTACTGAGTTATTTTCAGGAGTCGAAATTCTTCAGTACCCCATCTCAGACCAGGCTCTAATTTGAAAGTAATAACATTTGGGCAAAGCTCAGATGCAGTAAGTTGCTGCCCAGGGCTTGGTGAGTTTTGAGGTAATTGGTTTTACTCAGTTGCTGATGCTTCACTTGGACAAATGAGAAATCAAGCTACAGCTCAGTTTGCAGAAAAGCCCACGTCAGCAGTTTCGTCTGACTACTATTTCAGAGCTTGTTATGTTATTGGCAATAAAATGCAACTAATATACTGTTAATTAATATCACATCTTATAGCTAATTTATCACATTATTAATCAGAGTGATAAAGCCAAGGAAAGTGCAGCTCACCTTTAGTGTCTTTTCATCTCTTTTTAGCAATTGCATTTATGCACAAATACGTGTTGTAGTCAACACTGCCAAGTGTTTGCTTGTTCCTGGATGAGTGTATTTTATTTTCAAACAGTAACTTGCCCCTCAGGAATATTTTATTTAGCAAGACAGGACTTAAAGTGAAAGGGTAACCATTTCTGATCGTAACCTTGGCTTTGTGCTTCTAGTAATTATCCTTTAATTGCATTACCCTATTTGAAATAGAGTTGTAATTGGAAAAAAACAATTTGACATTCCCTGTTGCTTACTCTGACATGCACTATTTGCTTTTTATTCAAATGTAAATTTTCTCCATAATAGTACCAAAGAAAGAAAAAAAATTAAGCGAAATTGAAATGTCAGTAGCAATTTCTGACATGCAGGCAGTGTCATTCACTTGTGCTATCTGGAAGGCAGGACTTTCAGTTCAGATGGGAGAAAAAAAAAAAACTATGAAATTAGCATGCTCTAAGGAGAGGAAGAGATGGATGGCAGATCACAGCTCTGTCCCTTTGGGATATGTGTCCACTTTGTATATTTGCTTCAAAGTATCAAACAAGCTGCCAGCTATAGTTTTTGGATGATAATCCCTTCTGCTTATGATAAAAAATGTTTTTCTTTTAAAACTGAAGGATAATAAGCTTAACTCTAGGGTTATTTCACCTTAGGCATCTTGAACATGTAATTTTAACTCGGGGCACGTGATAAGCAGCTTCTAAAACGGCTCCAATGATTTCAGTCTCCTGATACTCATACCCTTATGTAGTCTCTTAGAGTGTGGGCTGGACCTAGAAAATTGCTTATAAGGAATAAAACAAGGCAAAAGTAATGGGACATCAGCTCCAAGCTTCTTGTTGTTATGTACCGTCAAGTAGCGACCCCTCCTTGGGTTTCCGAGGCAGTTATCACTACAGAAGTAGATTGCCCCATCTTCCTTCCGAGGAGTGGCTGGTGGGTTTGAACCGCCAGCCTTCTGGTTAGCAGTCAAGTGCCTTAGGCACTAAGCTACCAGAGCTCCCGGCTCCAAGCTTGGGTTACACAAAATACTATACTTCTTTCCTGGGCTTCCCTGTCTTGCTCTCTCGTGTGTTTGCTGCGAGGAAAGCCACAGCCACGTTGTAAGCTTCCCTGTGGAGAGGACATGTGGTAATGGAGAGAAGTCTCTGGCCCACAGCCAGCAAGGAACAGAGGCACTCTGTCCAACAACACACAGGAACTGAATCCTGCCAACAACCATGAGTGAGCTTGGAAGAAGGTCATCCACCAGCTGAGTCTTCAGATGAGACCACAGCCCTAGTTGACACCTTGACATGACCTCATGAGAGACCTTAAGCTAGAGGGACCCAGCTAAGTGGTGCCCAGATTCCTGATCCATCCATACTAACCAAGCCAAACTCACCGCCACCAAGTCGAGTCCAACTCATAGTGACCCCTCCTTGGGTTTCTGAGGCAGTATCACTTCAGAAGTAGATCTCCCAGTCTTCCTTCCAAGGAATGGCTGGTGGGTTTGAACCGCCAACCTTCTGGATAGCAGTCAAATGCCTTAGGCACCATAGATACTATGAGGTAATAAATTTTTGTTTTAAATTGCTAAATTTTGAGGTAATTTGTAATAAGGCAATACATAAATAATACAGGCCAAGAGACAGTAGTAATTAAGCAAATAATATTGTTAGATATGCTTTGATAACCTTAGGTAAGTCACATAACTTTTCTGTGACTCAATTTTCATATCTTTATTATGTATATATATATATATATATGTATGTGTGTATATATATATATATATATAACTCACTGCCATCCAGTCAATTCTGACTCATAGTGACCCCCACTGGGTTTCTAAGGCAGTAAATCCTTACAGAAGTAGATTGCCCCATCTTCCTTCTGTGGAGCAACTGGTGGGTTTGAACCGCCATCTTCCTGGAGCAGTTAAATGCCTTAGGCACTGCCCCACCAGAGCGCAAGCACTCAGAAAAGTACCAATTTCTTATAGGTTGGACAACAACTGTCTCAGTGCCATACTCAATGTAGGATTCACTGGGCAGTGAAACGAGCACGGGTCCATGTATCCATAGATCTGGAATCCAATCCAGGCTTTTTCACTAACTAGCTGTATGACCTTGAGAAAGCTGCTCAAGCTCCATCAGCTTCAATTTCTTGATCTGATAAACCTTTGGGACACTGAAAGGAAGGGGAAACAAGACAGATAAGTTTTGATTGATGCAAGCAGCCTAGGAACATGGGTATAGTAATTGCAACCTTTTGGTCAAGAGTGACACAAATCCAACTTGAAATAGATTTTCTCAAGGATCTATGTTAGATTTAAAAACATTGATTTTAAATATTTGTTCAGCTTCTACTATATTTCCAGCAGAATGTGACTGTAATTTTCCTTCACCTAAGAGTCTACTTTTAAAAACATTTGAAACATGTTCCTTGAGAGCATGGTTAGCCAAGTGAATCACTTATGTGTACAGGGACTGAGCAAAGGTGCTAGGGCAATGATGTCTAGATGCTGGGCATGATAGGGTTGACCACCACGACCTGTTTCTAGTTACCTGATTCTTCTACTCAACATACCTCCCAACATTACTTAGCCTGGAAAAAGTATCTTTATTTCATGGTATCTCATATACCTCTGAACTCTGAATTTTGCAGCTATGACCTTGATGTTACAGGGCCAGTGTAGGCACTTACATGACCCTGAGAGTAAGTGCCCCCTTAATTTATTTTTTGTTTTGTTTTGCTGCCACTTTAACTATTTTTAAGCGCATGATTCAATGGCATTAATTACATGGACAATGTGCAACCACCAATGCTATCAATATCCAAAATCCTTATATCATCCAAAAAAAAAAATATGTATTCATTAAGCAGTAACTTCCCATTTCTCCTCCCAAAATTGCTAGTAATCTCTAATCTATTTTCTGTCTCTCTGAATTTGTCTGTATTTGGTATTTCAGTTAAGTGGAATCCTAAAGCATTTGTTCTTTTGTGTCTGGCTTATTTCACTTAATGTAATGTTTTCAAGGTTCATCTATATTATAGAATATATTGAACTCCATTTCTCTTAATGGCTGAGTAATATTCCATTAGATGCATATGCCACATTTTGTTTATCCATTCATCTGTTGATGGAAACTTGAGTTGTTTCCACCTTCTGGCTATTGTGAATAATGCTGCTATGAGCATTCCCATACCAGTATCTTTCTGAGTTCCTGTTTGAAATTCTCTTGGGGATATTCCTTAATTTTTCATATAGGCAATTTGCTTGTTTTACCTTAGTCCCGGCCCTTTGTTACTTCTCCTGGCCTCCTCAAATATAAACAATAGGACTATCTCCTTGAAGACAGAATAGACAGCTGCCTACCCAGAGACTTCTAAGGACACTATGAAGGTCCTTTTGACCAAAACCATCTTCTGTATTGACCTTCATTACTATCTAAGTGTAAGCATTAGGTGACTTCTTAAGGCAAGGACATGTTGGGAAAAGTACTTAAGATTTGGAATTAAAAGATAAAGGTTGAAATTCGGGCTCTGAGAGGAAATAACTGGAGGAAATTGGACAAATCATTTAATTTATCTAGGTCTAAACATTTTTATACCAGGGTGGTGCCAACAGTTAACATATTTGGCTGCTAACTAAAAGGTTAGAGATTTGAGTCTACCCAGAGGCCCCTTGGAAGAAAAGCCTGATGATCTACTTCTGAAAAATGAGCACATGACACACATGAGATCACAATGATTTGGAATCAACTTGAGGGCAACTAGTCAATGGTAACTTCTGTATTCTGTAAAATGAGGAAGATAATATCTGCCTAGTTTTTTGTAGTCTTTTGTGGATCAAGTAAAATATTGATTGGAAAATCATTTTGAAATTTGAAAAGTAGTTTGTAAATGCTTGCTGTGTTTCCTAAGCATTAAAGCAATGTTCTTTGGGAAGGGTATAAACTATGTATTAGTAGTGATGAGGTTATCCAATCAACTTTTAGGAAATTCAAAGGAAAGGAAATCGGTTGATAAGCTTTGATTGATGAGCACTGCTGGGAGCATAGGTGTATTAATCAGGACACTTTGAAAGTCCAACTTGAAATAGTTTACAAGAAAGAAGAGGGAACTTGCTGAAAAGGCATTATCCTTAACCTAGAGAACAACAAGGGTTGAGCTGGTCCTCAGGGAAAAGGGGATAAAACATTCAAATGCCACCAGGACATCTCCTGGCGGTCAGCTTCCTTTCTCTGATTCACACTGTCATCTTCTGTGTTCTGGGAACCTGGCTGATAGAGCTCCCAATCTTAAATCCTGCTCTCACTACCCAACAGAGGCTGATCCTCTCCTCAGTATCAGTTTTAAACATTCCAGGGAAGGATGATGATTGGTTTGTCTGAAGTCAAATGCCCACTCTTGGACCAAGTGGGACCAGGGAGGCAGGATCCCCTGGGAGACACATGACAACAGGAGCCTTTCTAGGAAAACTGCCTGGAAGCAGCCCCCTAAATCTTGTCCTATGCAGTAAGGCTATGACCAGTAGCCGGGCCTCTATATACAGTTATTTAGGTTGTGCAGTATGCTGTACACAGCTGCCCAACCAACCTGGGGAGAAACTAAAATGCCAAGCAGAGGGTGGCTGCATGAAAACACTTTATTGCCCAAAAGGCAATCTCCTCCAGAAGGGGATCACATAAGAAGTTTTACAAAACGTTGGTCCTAAGGAGAGAGTTTGGGAACAGGGTCCACAGGGAGAAGAGATATGCCCACGCCAGAGAACCCCTTCTCAACCCTTTGACTCAGAGCCAATGAGTGTAAGGCACTGGACTGAGACGGCTGATGATCCTATTTGTTCAGGCATAAACCTCTCCACCTTTTGTATTGGTGGAATGGAGTGGAAAATTCAACTCCGCCACAAATATGAATGGGAAAAATGAGAAAACTGCAAACTGACAGTTACCTCTTTGGACTTCAAATAAACGATTGTCATTAACAATGTTTTTAGTGGCATATTTCAGATTGTCTGGGTCATCAATGTAGAAGGGACTCCAGTCATCTCATTACTCCTTCCAAAAAAATTGGATGACACTAAAGCCCTCCAACTCTCCTTCTTAATGCAGCTGGGTAGGGTTCCTCAAGCCCCCATGTTCTAATTTTGACTGCCCTGCTCAAAAGCCTTCCACAATCTCTTCCTACTGCCTACAGACCCCTCATCTGAGCACCTAAGTCACTCACACTCTGGCCTTAATCTGTCTTTCAAGGTTCATCTCCCACTCCTCTCTAATACATAGACCTTAGGTGGTCCCAAATATGCCCAGCCAGGATTCACCACCATTATTTCACTGCTGGGCTGCTTCCTGGGCCTGGAGCGCTCTGCCTTTTGAAACCTTTCATGATTCTCTCAAGTAGATATGATTTCTCTTTCCTTTGATCCTCAGAACTCATTGTTTGTACTTTCGTATAACGCTTGCCACGTTCTGTCTTAAATAATATTTGCACTTGTTCTATCCCCTTCTTCTAGGTGTAAAGATCTTTGAAAGGAGGTAAACAGATGGTACTAGTAAAACATACATTTTTTACTATTTGCTGGCATCCTTAGATATTTTAATTCATTTAATCCTCATAATAATACCTTTTACAGATGAAATAGCAAGATATAGAGAGTTTTAGTAACTTGCCCTGGGGTCACACAGCTAAACCAGGATTCAAATACTGCTAATGTGTCTCCCTGAGTCCATGCTCCTGACCATTATATTACTGCACTATTCATGGAGGAAGACACATTTACATGAAGCAATAAAGCCCCTTCCAAGGCAATGTACTCAATTTTATATTTATAATTTTCTATTCTTAAAGAGGCCCTGCAAAATTGTATTCACATCATGCCCTATAATACTGAGATGGAAGTACAAGGTCTTGCTCATTTTGGAATCCTCTTAAACCATATTTAGTGATAATGATCATTATAATAATGATAATGATGGTTCCAACCTTTGTACAGAGCATTTACAAGGCACTCTCAGATATCTCAGATATGGATCCTTATAACAACCTGAAAGTTAGGCCTGGTTATTGCCACTTTGACAGATGATGAAACTGACCTCAAAGAGATTGAGTGATTTTGCCTAAGGTCACCCAGCTAGAAAGTGATGGAGTGGAGCTGAAACTCAGGGCTTCTGTTCCCATATGTCATACTTCCTCACTCAGATATTTGCTGCCTCTGTGTTCTGTCTGAGAGCCTTTACAGTGCTTAGAAGATGGTGCCCCTCTCCACCTCCACCCCATATAGACCCATTTGAAGAGCACTTCATCACATCCAACAATTATCTAAATTGAAGTTGTCCATCCTGCCTTTTAAATTCTTTTCCAGCTAATGAACCATTTTAACCAACACCAGGTGCTTGATGTTAATCACACAGAGAAATGCAAGCTGAATCTGTTCACCTTCAAATAGTTAGAGCCTAAAAGATATAGAAATTGCATTTCACTTCTCAAGCCCTAATCTTGGTACTTTCTTAGTGGAAATTTCCTTGACTGCCTGTTTTCAAGAGACTTACAAAGCTCTCATGTAATTGTTAAGTAATACAAGAAAATACATTTTCTTGTCTCTCAAGATTTTTGGTAAGTAGCCCATAATTTATCATTCTGCATTATAGAAAGCCCGGAGATTTATGTTATAAAGAAATGTTCAGCTTTCACAGATAATACATAAACATAGTCCCAAACCGGAAAAGCCCTGAGTGGTTAGACCTAAAAATGAACCCATTGCTGTTGAGTAATTACAACTCATAGTGACACTGTAGGGCAGAGTGCAATTGCCCCATAGTGTTTCCAAGGCTGTAATCTTTATGGAAGCAGACTGCCACATCTTTCTCCCAAAGGATGGTAAGAGTTATGTCTAAACACTGACCTTGAGGAAATTATTCTACATCTACAGTTATTTAGAAGGAAATGTGCCATCTTTAAGTGTCATGACTAGCAGGGACTTGTCACCCCTCCCGGATTTAGCTGTTCCATGTTAAGAGGTAATCTGAGGCAGCTGTTGAGAGCTCAGGCTCTGGAGATAGGCCTGACCCACAATTTCACCCCTTACCCACTGTGTGGTTAATGCTTGCTACTTACCTTCATTCACTGACTTCAATATTTACTGAGTGCCTACTAAATGCCAGCCAGTGTTGTAGATGCTGAAAACCAAACCAAACCAACCAAACACACTGC
>NW_006921690.1:9181170-9183899 GCF_000298275.1 Orycteropus afer afer
TAGTGCCTAATTCTTAAGGCTCTTTAAGGATTAAAACTCAGCATGGTACCTAGCACATACCTATTACTATACCAAATAATTAAACAATCTTTACCTTAATTCTAGATTTAAAAAATAACTCAGGTTTGTTCATTTGTTTATATTTTGTGTCTCCTCAAGCCCTGCTTCCCAGGAAATTTTGGAGGTTTCCTTTGATAACCAAAAACCCAAACCGATTGTCATTGAATTTATATTCCCTTGATCCAAAACCCAAACCTTTTGCTGTCAAGCTGATTCTGACTCATAGAACACATTATAGGGCAGAGTAGAACTGACCTATAGGATTTCCATGGCTGTAAATCTTTACAAAAGCAGACTGGCTCATCTCTCTCCCGTGGAGTGGCTGGTGACTTCCAAGTGCTTTAACCACTGTGCTACTAGGCCTCCTTTATTCCCGTGATAGAGTCCAGTAAATCCCATAAATAATATCTGGTTCTTCAGGCAACATGGGTGGGGACCATGGTATGAGGCAGAAAGAAGGACAAGTACATTTGTTAAACCCAAGGAGGATGTGGAATGAGGGACATCAATGCTGTTGTCAGATGGATTTTGTCTCAAAGCAGGGAATATCAGAAAGATTGTTTTATTGACTATGCAATCACTGTAGAGATTATAACAAATTACAGATAACATTGCAAAGAATGGGAATTCCAAAACACTTAATTGTACTCATGAGGAATTTGTAAATACACCAAGAGATGGTCGTTCCAGCAGGACAAGGGGATATTGCATGGTTTATAACATGGAAAGGTGTATGTTAGGCTTGCATTCTTTCACTAATTTAATCTTTATGCTGAATAAATAATCCAAGAAACTGGACTATATGAAAAACATGGAATCAGGATTGGAGGAAGACTTATTAACAACCTGTGACATGCAGATGACACAGCCTTGCTTGCTGAAAATGAAGAGGGTTTGCAATACTTACTAATGAAGATCAAAGACCACAGCTTTCAGTATGGATTATACCTCAACATAAAGAAAACAAAAATCCTTACAAATGGACTAATAAGCAATATCGTAGTCAATGGAGAAAAGATTGAAGTTGTCAAAGGATTTCATTTTTCTTGGATCCAGAATCAATGCCCATGGAAGCAGCAGTCAAGAAATCAAGTGACATTTTCTGCTGCAAAAGATCTCTCTAAAGCATTAAAGAGCAAAGATATCCCTTTGAAGACTAAGGTGCACCTCAAGCAAACCATGGTATTTTCAGTCACCTCACATGCAAACAAATGCTGAACAATGAATATGGAAGACCTTTGAATTATGGAGTTGTTGAAGTATGCTGAATGTACTATGGGCACTGCCAGAAGGACAAACAGATCTGTCTTGCATGAAGTACAGCCAGAATGTTCCTTAGAAGGAAAAATGACGAGACCTTGGTTCTTGTATTTTGGTCGCATTGTCAGGAGGGATCAGTCCCTGGAGAAGGTTGTCATGTGCTTAGTAAAGTGGATGATCACTGAACAAGAGGAGCTATATTGGCTCAGCAAAAGGCTCAAGCATAACAAAGAGTGTGAGAAAGGCACAGGACGGGGCAGTGGTTCACTCTGTTGCACATAGGATTGCTGTGAGTTGGAACTGACTTGACGACACCTAATAACTACAGCCACGGCCAGAATTTGTTCAGGTGGCCTTGGCCTTCCTAGAGCACCATTTAGCTGCAAACTGTATAGCAGCATAGATATTCGTGGGAACCCTTTCTTTCTCGTTTATTCTGAAGGTATTCTGCCGCTGTTACTTTACCTCTGGAGTGTCTTTCTGTCAATAACACTATGAAGGAATTTCAAATGAGGCATTTAACCTAAATCCCTGATGTATATAAGTATGTGCCAAATATTGCATAACATATTTATACTGAAAAATTATTTATTATTTATCTGAAATTCAAATTTAACTGAGTGTCTCATGTTTTATCTGGCAACTCTTTTTCTATTGAAAGAAAAGCTGACATTTATTGAGTGCCGGTAGTAGTGATACTGCCTCGGAAACCCAAGGAGGGGTCTCTATGAGTCGGGGCCGACTCCACGGCACATAACAACAACATTAGGTTTTTAACTTGGTGCATTTAATCCTCACAACATTGTTGCTAGGCCCATTTTATACACAAGACAATTTTGCCTCTAGAAACTGAGTTCTTTGTCTAAAGTCACAAAGTTAGGAAGTAACAGAGACAGGATATGAATTCAACTTTATCTGACTGGATAACCTGTGTTCTTTCCTCTAATTATCAATACTTATAATTGTAGTATGGACAGGAGCTCTGTTGGAGCAGTGGTTAAAGCATTCCGCTGCTAACCAAAAGGTTGGTGGCTCAAACCCACCAGCTGCTCCCTGGGAGAAAGATGAGGCAATATGCCTCTATAAAGATTTATAGCCTTGGAAACCCTATGGGGCAGTTCTACTCTGTCTTATAGCATTGCTATGAGTCAGAATTAACTGGACAGCAGTCAGTTTGGCTTGGTAGTATGGACTGGCTCTGCAATATTGTTGTTGTTGTTGTTATATGCCGTCGAGTCGGACCTGACTCATATTGACCCCTCCTTGGGTTTCCGAGGCAGTATCACTACAGAAGTAGATTGCCCCATCTTCCTTCCGAGGAGTGTGGCTGGTGGGTTTGAACTGCCAGCCTTCTGGTTAGCAGACAAGTGCTTTAGCCACTATGATACCAGAGCTCCATGCAGTATGGA
>NW_006921690.1:9184364-9189765 GCF_000298275.1 Orycteropus afer afer
ACTACGGAAGTAGGATTGCCCAACCTTCCTTCCGAGGAGTGGCTGGTGGGTTTGAACCGCCAGCCTTCTGGTTAGCAGTCAAGTGCTTTAGAACTAGTATTCTAAATCTACACATTCTCTAAAGCAGGTTGACAGTTTCACTGGAAGTTTGTAGTAAAATATCGCCCTCTTCTGGACAAATGGGCATCATACCATGGAGAGGATGCAATGGACTTTTAACAGCACCAATTTGTTGATTACCAGGCGTGGAAGAGAAACGGAGGGAACACTGCAAAATAACAACAACAATAACAATAATAATAATAATAATAATTAAAGTTAACACAAACGTTCTAAAAAAACTAGAAATAGAACTACCCTATGATCCAACAGTCTCATTCCCATATATATAAGGTTGGGCAATATACTTCTGTAGAGGTACTGCTTCAGAAACCCAAGGAGGGGTCACTACGAGTCAAATTGACTCCACAGCAGTGAGTTTGGTTTTTGGTTTTTTAGAGACCTAAAAATAATGACATGAACAGATCTATTCTATGTTCATCACTACTTTATTCTCAATAGCAAATGAATGGAAACAACCAAATGCCCATCAACAGATGAATGAATAAGCAAATTAATGTACATACACCAGAAACCAAAACCAAACTTACTGCTGGGGAGTCGGATCCGATTCATAACGATGCCTCCTTGGGTTTCTGAGGCAGTATCTCTATAGAAGTAGATTGTCCAACCTTCCTTCCCAGGAGTGGCTGGTGCATTTGAACCACCAGCCTTCTGGTTAGCTGTCACATGCCTTAGGCACTATGCCACCAGAGCTCCCATGGTACATAAAGACAATAGAATACTACACAAGTATAAAGAACAACAATGAGTCTGCAAAACATAACATGGGTGGACCCGGAGAACATAATGCTAAATGAAATAATCGTGTAAGGACAAATATTGTACAATTCCTCTTTTATAAGAGGACAAGAAGAGATAAATGTAGAGACCAATGTTTGTTAGTGGTTACTAGGGAGGGAATGGGTTGGGTAAAGTATACAGTAAAAGCCAAACAACCAAACCCAATGCCATCCAGTCCATTCAGACTCATAGCAACCCTATAGGACAGTAGACTGCCCCATAGGGTTTCCAAGGGTGTAAATCTTTATGGAAGCAGACGGCCTCAACTTGCTCCTGTGAAGTGGCTAGTGGGTTTGAACTACTTAACTTGTGTTTAGAAGCCAAATGCCTTAACCACTGAGACACCAGAGCTCCTTCTTTATACAGTAACCACAAAAACTAAATGCACTGCCATCTAGTCGATTCTAACTCATAGCAACCCCCATTGGATTTCCAAGGCAGTAAATCTTTATGCAAGTAGATTGCCCCCATTTCCTTCTGTGGAATGGCTGGTGGGTTTGAACCACTAACTTTCTGGTTACTTGTCAAATGCCTTAGGCACTGTGCCACCAGACTGGTTGTTTTTGGTGATGGGAAAACTGGCATTGACTGTAGTTGTAGTAAGCACAGCACAACCAAAGTAAAAATGGGGATGGGTATGGGGGTATGTGTACACAGATAAGAACAGATAGAAGTGTCTATAGGTACATGTAGGGGTACAGTCACCCCTCTACATTTGTAGATTCCACATCAATGGATTTAGCCAACTCCAGGTCAAAAAAATACCAAAAACAAACCAAACTCACTGCCGTCGAGTTGGATCCAACTCATAGCGACCTCTCCTTGGGTTTCTGAGGCAGTATCACTATGGAAGTAGATTGCCCAACCTTCCTTCCCAGAAGGTAAAAAAATAGGGGGTAAAAAAGAAGCAATTAAGTGGTCAGAGCAATCCCTCAAAGGCTGAGAGGGAGAGTATTTACATAGCATTTACATTGTACTAGATAATATGAGTAAATCTGGAAACGATTTCATGTATATAGGGGAATGTGCTCATATGTTATATGCAAATACTATGTCATTTATATAAGGAAATTGAGCATCTGCAGATTTTATCATCGGCTGGGATCCTAGAACCAATCTCCTGTGGATACTGAGTGATGACTGTATGCAGGTGTCCCAAACCCACTATCATCAACTTGATTCTGACTCATAGTGACCACCATTGGGTTTCCAAGGTTATAAATCTTAATGGAAGTAGATTGCCTCATGTTTCTCCCACAGAGAAGCTAGCTGGTGGGTTTGAACTCCCAACCTTCTGGTTAGCTGCCACATGCCTTAGTATGTAGGTGCAGGCACATATATATATTCATTGAATACACTAATATAGATACTTCCAGGCATAACCGAAGGAGCTCTGGTAGCACAGTGCCTAAGGTACTTGACTGCTAACCAGAAGGCTGGCAGTTCAAACCCACCAGCCACTCCTCGGAAGGAAGGTTGGGCAATCTACTTCCGTAGAGATACTGCCTCGGAAACCCAAGGAAGGGTCACTATGAGTTGGGTCCAACTTGACGGCATATAACAACAACAACAGACATAACCGAACACCTTCTGGCATTGGTTTTCTGGCTTTGAAGGCTTAGGATCAGAGTTTCATGGACAACTTGGCCAACTGGCCTTAACGTAGCTCACAAAATCATGATCTGTATCCTAGGGAAGTAAGTAGTGTTTGGGGTCTTAAAGGCTTGCAAGTGGCCAGGACACAACTACAGGTCTCTACTTGCCAAGAGCAAAACAAGAAGAAAGTAACAAAAGTGCAGAGAAAAAAACAAGTTGGCATGAGCCCAAGCCTCATTTATCCTGAGACCAGATAGTGGTGCCCAGTTACCATTATAAACCATTCTGCCAATGTCACAATAGTTCGTCCTGAAAAGAATTGAAGAAAAATATGAAGTGGAACTCAAATTCTTTCTTTTTTCAAATTGTGATTTGGGTGAAAGTTTACAGAGCAAATTGGTTTTCCATTCAACAATTCATACACATTTTGTTTTGTGACATTCATTGCAATCCCCACAATGTAACAGCACTCTTCCCACTTCCTCCCTGTGTTTACCATTTCCCTTCATCCTTCTTTCCTATCCCCAGAATTCAAATTCCTATATCAGAGAGAGAGAGAGACAGAAAGAGAGAGAGTGTCAGCCAAACTGGAGCAGTAGAGACAGTGGATCCCTGAGATCATCATCCTGAGATGGTCTTTAAACCTAGATTTGAGCCTATCCCCTGAGATCACCTTTTAGCAAAATAGCAGAGTAGCAGACAAAGACCTGTGAGATCCTTACTCTGTGTAAAAGGCATCAGTATGAGACCAAAAGGTCAGCAATTACTCAAAAGCAAAAATGAGAAGATATCAGAGGGTAGGGAAACTAGAGTACTAGAAAGTGTCATATTGTGATAAATGTAACTAATGTCATCAAGCAATTTGTGTGACAATTGTCAAATGAGAACCTAACTTGCTTTGTGAGCTTTCACAAAAGAGTCAATAATAAAATATTATTTTCAAAAGCACAAAAGTAAAATTCGATTGTGTGTCTACTTATATACAATGAAAAGCTGTTCTACCACGAATTAGGTATGCACATTATTTTTCACTATTACTCCTCAAAATGGAAGCAGAAAGAACTTTTGGAACTGGATGAGTAATCATTTTCCATCCATTTTTATGGAGGTGTCTAAGTAATTGGGATGGAGGTAGGTAAAAATTGTAACTACAGGACACACCTTAAGTAACCAAAAACCAAACCAAAACCAAACTCACTGCCATTGAGTCAATTCTGACTCAGACCGACCCCATTGGGTTTCCAAGGTGGTAAATCTTTATGGAAGTAGATTGCCCAGTCTTCCTTCTGTGGAGTGGCTGGTGGGTTTGAACTGCCAATCTTCTGGTTAGAAGTCAAATGCCTTCTACCAGAGTTCCTTGAAGTAACCAAATTGTAATACTATCCAAACAATCAGAATGAAAAATCTCCATGAATCCTGAATAGGCAGGATTTTACATGTGTAAGATAGATGGAGACAGACTATAGTACAGCAGTCACCCCTTACATTTCCTTCTCTTCCACATATACGCTCTGTGACATCAAGCAAGTTATCTAAACTCTTTGAGCCTCAGTTTCCTCATCTGTAAAAGGAGATTCAAAAAATTACCACCTTAATAGGGCAACCAAAAAAACCAAATCAGGGGGAGGAATAAATGAGTAATACCTAACAAAGGTAGAGTTAGGTTTGATATATGTGAAATAGCATTTTTGTTATTAGGTCTGTCACAATTATTAATTAACTATATAGAATCAATTATTTTAGGTCCTGAAGCACAAAAGTCAACAACGGGTAAGTTAAAAAGTATAATATGTTTCTTTTTCTGAGGTGTCCTACTTTATTTTTTTACTGAAGTTTTGGCTATCAGTGAAACTTTCTCAAACCAAATATTTCTCAGAATTTGTCCAAACTTTAGAACTGTATATTTGTAAAAGGAAATCAGTGATATTCCCACAAGGAAATTTTGGAACAGAAACCTCGGAAATATGCGAACCTTTGGAACTCACACTGAAGACAACCTGTACTTTGTTTCATCTAATTTCAAAACTGGAAGAAAAAAAAAAAAGATTTAAAAATACATTAATATACTAGAACATCAAAAGATTAAATCATCTCAAAATATCTATTATTAATGATTAACAATATCCAGCTTTCTAAAGTACTATCAGCTATCAGAAAGTCATTTTGCATTTGGATTTTTGTACTATTACAACTGGAAATGATACTGAGGAGATGTTGAGCTGTGCATGTTCCTTTCCTCTAATGGGAGTTACTGCTTCACATTTTCTCTCACTGCCACAGACCTGAGGGTCCTGTAAGGGCAAGATGGAAGAACAGGAAATGTTGAACATTGCTAGCAGTTGCATTACAAATCATCAAATTCAAGGCAATGAAAAACCAGTAAAAGCCAGACAAGTTTATTTAGACTTAGCTATTAGAATTTTCTGATTATTCGACCTAGGATTGAGTTCTAGCTATGTCACATAAGATTAAAGAGAAAATTTTAGAGAAATCTATTCATCCAAACAATTTTCAAACATGTAGTGCTTTAAAAACAAGTAACACCAAAGGGTAGAGACAGCAAGGATGAACACTTTTAGGTACACAGTACTGTGTTATCAGTAATAAAAAACTTGAATCTGTGGGTGGATACATAGGTAGACAGGCTGAAGAAAAAATTCAAGCCTCGAGTTGCAATATCGAAATATTGTCTGGGAAAAATATTGGATGATACAGAAAACATCAAAAGAAGATGGAAGGAATACACAGGGTAACTGTACCAAAAAGAATTGGTCGATGTTCATCCATTTCAGGAGGAGGCATATCTTCAAGAACCAATGGTCACTAGTATCAAAGTTCAACAAGACAGAAAATAACAAATGCTGGTGAGGTTGTGGAGAGATTGGGACTCTCATACACTGCT
>NW_006921690.1:9191220-9197946 GCF_000298275.1 Orycteropus afer afer
AAGTGGGAGGGGAGCTGCTGCATTGTAAATTTTGGTCAATGACATGAGACAAAGTATATGTGAACTGCTGTATGAAAAGTGAATTGACTCTGTAAATCTTCAGCCAAATCCTAAAAAAAAAAAAAAGAACCAATGGTACTGAAGGAAGCAGTTGAAGCTGCATTCAAGGAATTGGAAAAGAACAAGGTTCCAGGAATTGACAGAACACCCATTGAGATATTCCAACAAACAGATGCCACAAATGCTGGAGGCACTCACTCATCTCTGCCAAGAAATTTGAAAGAGAGCTGCCTGGCTAACTGACTGGAAGAGATCCATATTTGTACCCATTCCAAAGAAAGGTGATCCCACAGAATGTGGAAATTATTGAACAATATCATTAATATTGCATGCAAGTAAAATCTTGCAGAAGATAATTCAAAAACGGTTGCAGTAGTATATTGACAGAGAACTTCCAGAAATGTAAGCTGGATTCAGAAAAGGACAAGGAATGAGGGATATCATTGCTGATGTCAGATGGAACTTAGCTGAAAGCAAAGCATGCCAGAAAGGTTTTTACTTGTGTTTTATTGACTGTGCAAAGGTATTTGATTGTGTGGATCATAATAAATTATGGATAACATTTCAAAGAATTGGAATTTCACAACATTTAATTGTGCTCATGAGGAACCTATACATAGGCTGGGAGGCTGTCATTGGAACAGAACAAAGGGATAGTGAATAGCTTAAAATCAGGAAAGGAATGCGTCAGGGTTGTTTCCTTTTGCCATACTTATTCAATCTGTATGCTGAGCAAATAATCCGATAAGCTGTACTACATGAAGAAGAGTGTGGCATCAGGATTGGAGGAAGACTCATTAACAATCTGTGATATGTGGACAACACAACCTTGCTTGCTGAAAGTGAAGATTAACTGATGAATATTAAAGTAGTATGGATTACATCTCAAAGAAAACAAAAATCCTCACAACTGGACCAATAAGCATCACGATAAATGGAGAAAAGATTGAAGTTGTCAAAAATTTCGTATTGCTTGGTTCCACAATTAACATCAATGGAAGCAGCAGTCAAGAAATCAGAAGACATATTGCATGAGGCAAATCTGCTGCAAAAGACCTCTTTAAAGTGCTGAGGAGCAAAGATGTCTCTTTGAAGACTAAGATGTGCCTAATCCAAGCCATGGTATTTCCAATCACCTCATGTGAGCAAGCTCTGATGGCATAGTGCCTAAAGCATTTGGCTGCTAACCAAAGGGCTGGTAGTTCAAACCCACCAGCCACTCCTTGGAAGGAAGACTGGGCAAGCTACTTCCATAGAGATACCACCTTGGAAACCCAAGGAGGGGTCACTATGAGTCAGAATTGACTTGATGGCAGTTAGTTTGGTTTTTAGTTTCAAATGCATGTGAAAGCTGGACCATGAATAAGAAAGACCGAAGAAGAGTTGATGCTTTTGAATTCTGGTGTTTGTGAGGAGTACTGAAAATATGGCGGACTGCCAGAAGAATTAATGAATCTGTCCTGGAAGAAGTGCAGCCAGAATTCTCCTTGGAAGCAAGAATGGCCAAACTTCGTCTCGCCTACTTTTGTTATGTTGTCAGAAGGGACTATTCCCTGAAGAAAGGTATCATGCTTGGTAAAGTGGGGGTTCAATGAAAACAAGGAAGGCCCTCCATTAGATGGATTGACACAGTGGCTGCAACGATGGGCTCAGGTGTAGCAAGCATCGTGAGGCTGGCACAGGACTGGGTAGTATTTTGTTCTGTTGTACATAGGGTCACTATGAGTCAGACCCAACTCAACAGCACCTAACGAAAACAACAACATAAGAACGTCTATATATATGATAGAGCTAGTGGGATAAAGTTATGATAACTTTTTAACCACAGCCAACCACCCTGAGGAAATGAGTTGTTGGGCCTTTGGGCTTGGAACCATGGTAGAGGGGGACATCAAGCTCAATTGGCCTAACATACTAAACAAAAACATTGTTCTGCATCCTACTTTGGTGAGTAGCAACTGGGGTCTTAAAAGCTTGCAAGCGGCCATCTAAGAAGCAACAATTGGTCTCTCTTTGTCTGGAGTGAAGAAGAATAAAGAAAAACAAAGAGGAATGGAAACAAGTAGTCCAAGGGACCAGTGGACCATGCAATTCTCAACCTACATGACCCTGAGACCAGAAGAAATAGATGGTGCCAGGCTATCACTGTCAATCACTCAGTAAGGGATCAAAATAGAAGATCTTGGACAGAGTGGGAGAAAAATGTAGAACAAAACTCAAAATCATAAAAATCACCAGGCTTACTGGTCTGATGTTGTTGTTGTTGTTGTTAAGTGCCGTCGAGTCGGCCCCGACTCATAGCGACCCCTCCTTTGGTTTCCGAGGCAGTTATCACTACGGAAGTAGGATTGCCCAACCTTCCTTCCGAGGAGTGGCTGGTTACTGGTCTGATAGAGACTGGTTAACCCCTGAGACTATGGCCCATAGTCACCCTTCAGGACTGGAATTGAACTCACTCCTGTAGTTTCCAGCCAAACAGTAGACAGGTGTGTACAGTGAACATTTACACCAAGTAGGTGCAGCCCTTAGAACAATCAACCATGGGAGATCAGAAGATCACTATTTGCATAGTGAGATAGTTCAAAGGACAGGAAAGCATAGTAAAGAAGGACACAAGGAAAAAGTAGCCACAGGGAGGAACTGGGAAGAGAGTTGTTATATTATGGGGATTGCAATCATTGTCATGAAACAAAATGTGTATGAACTGTTGTATGGATGATGAATTTGCTCTGCAAATTTTCACTTGAATCACAATAATAAATAAATAAATAACACCAATCAAAATACTAAAAACCAACATCTTAATTACAAGTCTCTTATTTTTATTTTAGAATTTCTAATTATCACAGCAAACTACTATGGATCATGCTACATTTCTCCCTTTAAGGTCCATGAAAATTATATAGTGAGAAGATTCTGCGAGGATTTGGAGGAGGAAGGAAGAATTGACTGTAGGTCAGAGCTGCTTGTCTCCTTCCTTGAAAATAGAAAATTTCCCATAGGCACGAGTCATAAGTAGGCCATTCTACTCTTGAACTCCGACAGCTTTTACCTTCAGGTAAGTAGAACTAGCTATCCATCTGGTTGTTGTTTTATACCATTGAGTCAGTTCCAACTCAAGAGCTACCTTATAGGACAGAATAAAACTGTTTCACAAGGTTTCCTAGGCTGTAATCTTCATGAGAGCAGATTTCCAGGTCTGTACTATGTTGTATTCAAACATTTACGGGCATAAAAATGATAACGATTGACTCACAAACTGAAAACTTCATGGTTGATTCAGACATAAATAGACCCAAGTACTCAAATCCTATTTTGATAATTTATCTCCCTTGGTCTTTGGGTTCTGCTTTCATCTATATTATTTTCATTCTAAGGCAGACTTTCCTAATTAAATGGTAAAAAGTTTAACAACCAATAGGCCATCTTAAATCTATAAATCTTAGGAACCTCATTGAAAATGAGCATCTGTTTTCACTAGTCCCAGAAAGGATGGTACTCATTGGCTTTGATTGGCCTGGCTAGTCGTGTACCCTTAAACTATTCACTTGGGCAAGGGGGATGCTGTACTCCCAAAAGGCCAGACTTTGGAGATGCACCCACCCTGGATCCCAATGAGATCAGCCTCACCTGAACTGCATGGACTGGGAGTGCAATTAGCAAATTATAGTGCTAATATCATGTTGTTATGAGACGCTGATGAGTCGGTTCTGTCTCAGGTGACTCCATGTGGGGAAAGCAGAATTGCTCTATCGAGGTTTCGAGATTATGAACTTCCAGAAGTAGATTGCCTGGCCTGTCTTCTGAAGCACTTCTCAGAAGGTAGGTTTAAACCACCAATATTTAGGCTAACAGTTGACTGCTTAATTTTTTACACCATCCAGGGACTCTGGGCCAATACCATAGGGAGAATGAGAGCCACGATTGAGTTTTAACTGGGGTAGTGAAAACAAAATAAACAAAAATAAACCTAAAAAGTTTTTCCAAAGAAAATCAAATGTATTTGATAATATGAACAAGAGAAAGGAGTGAAAAACACTGAGCTCACTGGCTCACATTAAGGCCCAATACAGCAAACAAATTCAGAGAAGGGTTTACTTTTTGGGACCCAGTTTGGAACAGAGAGTAATTACATTGCTCACGTGACTTGAATTCTGAGTGAGCATCATGCTGGGTCAGAATGGAGCTGGCCTTCCATGGCTCAGGCAAAACCTCAGGCCAATTAATTAAAATATCTGGAGTTGAGGCCTAAGGATGTTCCACAGCTGATTCCAATGTACATTCAAGATTGAGAATTGTTGGTGGAGAACAGTATTTCTTAAGTTGTGGTTTTCAGACTACAAAATCCATTTCACCTGGGAACTTGTTGCTTTTAGGTGTTGTCGAGTCATTTCCGACTCATAGGGTCCCTACGTACAAAAGAATGAAACCCTGCCTGGTCCTGTGCCATCCTCAAAATCGTTGCCACGCTTGAGCCCATCATCATAGCCACTGTGTCAATCTATCTCGTCGATGGCCTTCCCCTTTCTCACTGACCCTCTGCTTTACCAAGCATGATATCTTTCCCTGGGGATTGGTCCCTTCTGCCAAAAGGACCAAAGTACAAGAGATGAAGTCTGGCCATTCTCACTTCTAAGGAGCATCCTGACTGTACTTCTTCCAAGATAGATTTGTTTGTTCTTCTGGCAGTCCGTGGTACGTTCAATATTCTTTGCCAACACAATACAAATGCATCAGTTTTTCAGTCTTCTTTATTCATTATGCAATTCTCACAAGAATATGAGGCTATTGAAAATACCATGATTTGGGTCAGGTACACTTTGGTTTTGAAAGTGGCTCTTAATACTTTAAGAGGTCTTTTTGCAGTAGATCTGTCCAATGCAATAAAAATCATTTGAATTCTTTGCTGCTTCCATGGATGTTGATTGTGGATCCAAGTAAAATGAAATTCTTGACAAATTCAATCTTTTCTTCATTTATCATTATGTTGCTTATTGGTCCAGTTGTGAAGATTTTGTTTTGTTTATGTGAAAGTGCAATCCACACGGAAGACTGTAGTCTTTGATCTTCATAAGTAAATACTTCAAGGCATCTTCATTTTCAGCAAGCAATGTTGTGTCCTCTGCATATCACAGGTTGTTAATGAGTTTTCCTCTAGTCCTCATTCCGTGTTTGTATTCTTATAGTTCAGCTTCTTGGATTATTTGCTCAGCATGTGTATTGAATAAGTATGATGAAAGAATACAACCCTTATGTACTTCCTTCCTGATGTTAAACCATGGAGTATCTCCTTGTTCTTTTCAAATGGCTGCCTCTCGGTCTATGTACAGGTTCCTTACAAGCACAGTCAAGTGTTCTGCAATTCCCATTCTTTGCAATGTTATGCATGATTTGTTATGGTCCGCATAGTCAAATGCCTTTGCATAGTCAATAAAACACAAGTTAACATCTTTCTGGTGTCTTTTGTTTTCAGCCAAGATCCATCTGGCTTGAATTTCTGGTAATTCCCTGACAATGTACTGCTACAACCATTTTTGAATTATCATTAGCAAAATTTAACTTGTGTGTGATATTAATAACATTGTTCGATAAATTCTGCATTTTTGTTGGATCACCTTTCTTTTGAAAGGGCACAAATATGAATCTCTTCCAGTTGGTTGCCCAGATAGCTACCTTCCAAATTTCTTAGCATAAATGAGTGAGTGCCTTCACTGCTGCATTCATGTGTTGGAATATCTAAATGGCTATTCCATCAATTTCTGGAGGCTTGCTTTTTGCCAATTCCTTCAATGCAGGGTGTACTTAATACCATTGATTCTCTATCATATGATACTTCCTGAAATGGTTGAATGTTGACCAATTCTTTTTAGTACAATGACTTTGTTTCCCTTCCATCTTCTTTTCGTGTTTCCTACCAAAAGAGAGGGAACTCAGGCACACCCAAAGCAGCAGGGCAGGACAGTGGGAGAGAGGGGATTAAAAGTCAGGAACCCAGACAGAGGAGCAGTCAATGGCAGGGATCCAGGTGAGAAGAGAGAACACAGGCACCCCCAAAGCAGCACAGTGGGAGAGAAGGAGAAAGGGGACTAAAAGGCCCAGGAACCCGGATAGAGGAATCAGCCTCAAGGAACCAGGTAAGTGTGGTACGAGAGATGTCTAACAAGGAGACAGACTTGTCTGTTGGTTTGTCCTACCGTGGTGACGTTGATGTGAGTTTTGAGGCTGAGCCACTAGTGTTTCAAACCCAGCGGGATGCACACAGTGCACAGGTATCAGCCCAGCTAACAGACTGAGACAGACTAGGAAGAAGGAAGAGGCCATCCACTTCTCAAATAATTGGCCAGTGAAAACCTTATAAATAACAAAGAAACACTGTTTGATACATTACCACGCAACTTTATGAATAGTCCGGTTAGGTTAGAAGGCTCTCAAATCAGGACTGGGAAGGACCTGCATTATCAGAGTAAACCCAGCCTTATTCCTACGGATAAGGTAAAGCTTTTGAGACCTTCATTTGCTGATGTGGCACCACTCAAATTGAAGAGAAACAGCTGCAGACATCCATTAATCATCGGAACATGGAATGTATGAAGTATGAATCTAGGAAAATTAGAAGTTGTCAAAAATGAAATGGAACGCATAAAGATTGATATCCTCAGCATTAGT
>NW_006921690.1:9198786-9199309 GCF_000298275.1 Orycteropus afer afer
GAAATGACAAGATAAGAGAGCTGAACAGAAGATTTCAAAGAGCACCTCGAGCAGACAAAACCAATTATAATGAAATGTGCAAAGACCTGGAATTTGAAAACCAAAAGGGAAGAATACACTCAGCATTTCTCAAGCTGAAAGAATTGAAGAAAAAAATTAAGCCTCGAGTTGCAATATTGAGAGATTCTATGGTCAAAATATTGAATGATGCAGGAAACATCAAGAGAAGATGTCAGGAATACTGTACCAAAATCACTGTACCAAAAAGAACTGGTCAATCTTCATCCATTTCAGGAAGTGGCATATGATCTAGAACCAATGGTACTAAAGGAGGAAGTCAAAGCTGTAATGAAAGAATTGGCGAAGAACAAGGATCCAAGAATTGGCGGAATACCCATTGAGATATTTCAACAAATGGATGCCCCCTTGGAGGCACTCACTCGGTTATGCCAAGATTTGGAAGACAGCTATCTGGCCAACTTACTGGAAGAGATCCATATTTGTACCCATTCCAAAGAAAGGT
>NW_006921690.1:9200579-9221725 GCF_000298275.1 Orycteropus afer afer
GTCTCACCTATTTTGGTCATGTTGTCAGAAGGGACCATTCCCTGGAGAAGGATGTCATGCTTGGTAGGGTGGAGGGTCGACGAAAAAGGCGGAGACCTTCAATGAGATGGATTGACACGGTGGCTGCGATGATGGGCTCAAGTATA
Organism: Orycteropus afer afer; assembly: GCF_000298275.1. Taxonomy (NCBI): domain Eukaryota; kingdom Metazoa; phylum Chordata; class Mammalia; order Tubulidentata; family Orycteropodidae; genus Orycteropus; species Orycteropus afer. The sequence continues at coordinate 9,200,726 of NW_006921690.1, forward strand.
GCAGGGATTGTAGAGCTGGCGCGGGATCAGGCAGTGTTTCGTTCTGCTGTGCATGGGGTCGCTATGAGTCAGAAACAACTTGACGGCACCTAACAACAACAACACATTGTTCAATATTTTGCCAATAGAATCCTTCAATATTACAACTTGAGGCTTGGATTTTTTTCTTCAGTTCTTTCAGCTTGAGAAATGCCTTTTGATTTTCTAACTCCAGGCCTTTGCACAATTCATTTTAATACTTGTCTTCTTGAGCTGCCCTTTGAAATCTTCTATTCAGTTCTTGAAGTAAAAGAGCTTACCTTTTCTTCCATTCACTTTAGCTACTCTTCTTTCAAGAACAAGTTTCAGAGTCTCTTCTCACATCCATTTTTGTCTTTTCTTGCTTTGCTGTCTAATGACCTTTCCCTTCTTCATGTGTGATGTTCTTGATGTCATCCACAACTTGTCTGGTCTTTGGTTATTGGTGTTCGGTGTATCTAATCTGTTCTTCAGATCATCTCTAAATTCAGGTGGGATATATTCAAGTTCATATTTTTACTTTTGTGGAGTTGTTTTAATTTTCTTCTGCTTCAACTTAAACTTGCAATATGAGCAATTGCTGGTCTGTTTCACATGCAGCCCCTGGGCTTGCTCTGACTGATGATTTTGAGCTTCTCCATCATTTCTTTCCACAGATATATTTGATTTGATTCTTGTGCATTGTATCTGGTGAGGTCCACATGTATAAATGCTGTTTATGTGGTTGAAAACGTATTAGCAATGAATAAGTCGTTGGTCTTGCAAAATTCTACCACACAATCTCTGGGAGTCATTTCTATCACCAAGTCCATATTTTTCAACTACCATGCATAGTTGGAACTTGTTTAGAAATCTCTGGCCTACTGTGCTACAGTTATCCGAGGACACAATACTAACATATGAGGGCGCATACTTTATACCTCTAGTCTTTTTTTATCTTAAGAAGGGCAGTTGTATTAATTAGTAAATCTCTTTAGATTGAAGAACTAACTCATTAAGGTTTATTCAAGTAATGAAGTGTGTGTTGCAAGGATATATATATATATATATAAATAAGAAAGATCTTGACCATATGACCTGGCTTCATTGAAACTGGGTTACTTTCAAGATACAACAGATCTGACAACAGCTTGTGGCAACCACAGCAGTTGTTGACTCCCAAGTGTTTAGGTATAGAACCGTAGTGTTTAATTGGCTCTTCTTTTCATCTTTCCTTATACAAACTTGCAGAATTCCTTCCCCTTTATCTTCCGTTTAAATTCCTGAGAGAATCTAATTGGCTCAGTTCATTATCACTGTTAACATTTGGGCAGTGCTTCCTTAACAGGTAGCCAACTTATAAGCTTCTGGCCAAGATAAAGACTAGCTTTCCTGGGACAGGTCTTCAGCCAAACCAGAACAGTTTTGGGACCAGGAGAAAACAAAATACAGAACTTAACCACACACTTTAAGAATTCCTAGGGCCATTTTCCCCTAAGAGGTTTGAGGAGCTTTCTAACAAGGGTTGAGAATATATGTCAAATACTGTGAGACTTGGTCTGTTAGTGATCTTTAGTCATTCAATAGTTTTTAAATCTTTATGTAGTTGTTTGACACAAAAAGGCTTCAAGGAGAAAGTAAGTATTTCTTCAATTATACCTTTTGGGGCAAAGTTAGAAACTTTATGTATAGAATACTGGAAAATTAGTCTTTCTCTGTCAAATATTTTCTATAGGAAAGTATATCTTTATAGACCAATTTAGGAATGCCATGAACCAAATTATTTTGGAACAAAAAGGATTAAATTTTTATGTGCATGTATCAAATAGTAAAAACCAAACCAAACTCACTGCCATCGAGTTGGATCTGAATCATAGAAACCCCTCCCTGGGTTTCTGAAGTGGTATCACTATGGAAGTAGATTGCCCAACCTTCCTTCCGAGGAGTGGCTGGTGGGTTTGAACCGCCAGGCTTCTGGTTAGCAGTCAAGTGCCTTAGGCACTACGCTACCAGAGCTCCCTTTAAAAACTAGATGAAAGTATTATTTTCCCAAGTCCTTCCACTTTGAAAAAATAAAAATAAATCCAGAAGTGCCCATGTACATTTCTGTCCCTCACCTATATTCTTAAAAAATAAATCCTAATATAGTTGACTGTTGCTGGGGAAAAACACCAAAGAGAGAAGCCATTCTACTTTGAGGATTTTTTTTTTTTTTTTTTAATATCCCACTTCAGTAGGCTAACATGTAATTACTAGTGTTCCTAGTTTAATTTAGGAGTGAAGATATTTAATGAAAGCAGCAGCAGTGGAGAGCAGGTTACTTCCATGAAAATACCAGTAGATGTCAGCAAAAACTAAGGCAGTAACATACTAATTTTGCACAAGGATGTTAAAGTGTTCTAGCAGGTTACCCTAAGTTAAGTAGAAAATTTCTAATTACCAAAGCTCAGGCCAGACGAAGCATCTCAGTTTCATACATTATATTCAACTTGTAATTAGCTTTTCCACCGGGAGGGGCGTGGGGAGGACACAGTGGAATCTGATTTTTCAACGTAGCAACAGCTCTTTCAAAGGACTAAACTATTCCAATGGTTTTATTCACAAAGACTGTTTTAGTATAACAAACCACACTAAATAAAATGTAGTCATCCATTTTCAAATAAAAAAATGGTTTGCAGAATATTTCATATTATCTGGGCATTCTAATATTCTGAACATGGAGTATTTGTGAGTACATAAATACATGTATTTTTCTGGGGAGATAATTTACAGCTTTATTCAGTTTCTCACAGGGGGGCCTGACTTCTAAAAAGTTACAAACTGTGCCGTAATTAACCAAAATTATATTCTCTTTATTAAGACATCACTATTCACATATATAGGAGCTCTGGTAGCATAGTGCCTAAGGCACTTGACTGCTAACCAGAAGGCTGGCTGTTCTAAACCCACCAGCCACTCCTCGGAAGGAAGGTTGGGCAATCTACTTCCATAGTGATACTGCCTTGGAAACCCAAGGAGGGGTTGCTATGAGTCGGGTCCGACTTGATGGCACATATCAAGAACATTCACATATAGGAGCTCTGGTAGCATAGTGCCTAAGGCATTTGACTGCTAACCAGAAGGCTGGCGGTTCAAACCCACCAGCCACTACTCGAAGGAAGGTTGGCAATCTACTTCCATAGTGACACCACCTTGGAAACTCAAGGAGAGGTCGCTATGAGTTGGGTCTGACTCAACAGCAAATAACAAGAGTGGTTTGGTGGGTTCAAATGGTCAACAATTTGGTTAGCAGCCAAGCACCTTACCCACTAAGCCATCAAGACACCTTTAACTTCTCCACTAGGGCCTATATTTTAGATAAGATTCTAAAATAATTTAGCTACTCAGCATATTTATACAAAATTAAAATGGACCTAGAAGATTTCATTTATTCACTATTATTTATAGGATTGTAAAACAGTAAGTGAACTTGTGATGTAGTTTTGCCAGAAACAATGCATTTCTTACAGCCATAACCTAAATCAGATATACTGTTCTCTGGAAACATTTTGCATGCTCAATAAGCTTGATTTGCTAAATGGACACAATGAAAAATTTGACAAAATCCTTCTTCAGAAATTTTCCCTTGGAGAAATTATGAATTTTTCAAATTTAACACAGAAACGTCTATTATAGGATCCTGAAATACAGTAATTTGAATTCTAGTCATTTATTCCATCAAAAAGTATTTGCTTTAAATAGAGTTTTAAATTTGTCCCTATAAAGAGCCTAAGCTATGTACTAAATCATAAGCAACAAAAAATGACATTTAAAAAAAAAAATAAAACCCACTGTCGAGTGAGATCTGACTCATAGCAACCCCTCCTTGGGTTTCCAAGGCGGTATTACTATGGAAGCAGATTACCCAATGGCTGGTGGGTTTGAACAGTCAGCTTCTGGTTAGCAGTCAAATGCCTTGGGCATTAGGCCACCAGAGCTCTGGTGTGCAGTGGTTAACACATTAGGCTGCTAACCAAAAAGGTCGGCAGTTTGAACCCACTAGCTGCTCTGCAGGAGACAATGAAGTAGTCTGTTTCTGCAAAGATTTGCAGGCCTTGGAAACCCTAGGGGGCATTTCTAGTATCCTACAGGATCACTGAATCAGAATCAACTCTATGGCAGTGGGTTGTTTTTATGATCCTGGGGGAGTGCTAAAGGGGCAAGGCGGCCACATTGTCTGACCTCCTGTAACCGCACAAGAGAAAGAGAATCACCATCAGTAGCCCAAGGCCTATTCCTGCAAGACCAGACATGCTGCCTCCCTCCAGCCCTTTCACCAACCCTGACACCAACCGTTCCTCCCGCAGCACTCACCACCTTTCTGCTGGGTTCAATAATTCACTGCAGTAGCCACACAGAACTCACAGATTACGGGGTTTATTAGGGAAGCACCAGGCTACAATTCAAGTTCAGGAAAAACAGTCTCTCTCAGCCCGCTGTCTCTCAGCCAACAGTCTCTCTCCCAGCAGTGCGTGTCCCTCTCAGCAATGCATGTCTCTTGAGTCTCTTTCCCAGCAGCCCATTTCTCAGGAGTGCGTGTCTCTCAGGAGCACGTTTCTCTCAGCAGCACATTCTTTTCAGCCAGCAGTCAGAGAGACTTCTGCCTCTAGGAGGCCTCCTTATGAGCCTGGCAGAGTAGCCAAACTAGCTAATCATAACATCAGAATTCTAAGCACCTGAGAGAGATCGAACTTCCCAGAACATTGCTTTGTGCCACACCCAACAGAAATACCCCAGGTGGATAACTTTTACAATCAGGAGCTCCTCAGTTGCTCACAGCAAATTCCACCACAGAGTTTACAAAGACTTATGGCTAGAAAAGCCATACCAGGTAATTTACTACACTGCAGGGAGCCCTGGTGGCACAGCTGTTAAGTGCTTGGCTGCCAGTCAAAAGACCAATGGTTCTAACTCACTAGCTGCTTCACTAGAGAAAGACGTGGTAGTCTGCTCTCATAAAGATCACACACAGCCTTGGAAACTCTCATAGGGCAGTTGTACAGGGTTATTAAGAGTTGGAACTGACTCCATGGCAATGGGTATGAATATGGGTAATGATCCTAGCATGCCTGGGTGGTGCCAACAGGTAAGCACTCTGCTACTAACCTCAAGGTCAGTGGTCCAAATGCACTCAGAGGTGCCTCAGAAGGAAGGCCTATCTACTTGAGAAAGATCACAGCCATCGAAAACCAATGATATACAGTTCTACACTGAAACACACAGGTTGCTGTGAGCTAGAACTGACTCCACGACTATTAGTTTGGTTTTTTCAGTGGAATGATTCTGGAAATTCACGTAAAACTGGACTCTATTTGTATTTTCTGTAACAAAGTATTTAATTCAGAAAAATAGAGAAAGTCTAGCAGTTAAGTATGTGGAACTGTTCTTTGACCAGTGCTTAGCCGAGACAGCTGGACTAAGGAACTGATAAATTATACTTCTTATAATCAGGTCAGTGGACAATTACAACTTAAAAATGACATTTAATGCCATGGTTTAAAATAGTATTTCATCAAAGTAAAACCAGTCATTTTAAAGGGATAGCAAAAGTAAAGGAATGAAACTAAACCTCTAATGGTCAGTTCAACTGGCTATATAGGTTTAATGTTTCAACTGCTACAAAATATTTCAAATTGCTCAAAGCTTATTTGATTAGATTGAAGTACTATATTTAGGGAAAGGATACTAAACAAAAACCTAATTTAATGGTAATGACCAAGGTGATAGAAGTTTTTGAAAGAATGACAGGTAGCCAGCTTAGAAAAATGGCAGAGACGATACCAGTATCATCCACATCCTCCAAACACCACACATTGAAATCCAACATCAGAGTTCAATTTCTAAAACATTTATTTATACCCTGTGTCTTAACCAGTGTTTCTCCAGCTTTTTTTTCATTGTCACTTTCTTACGGAAGCTTTTTAGACTATTTTATCCTAATTGCCCTCTCCTCTCCTAAAACTTTAATACCACAGGTATGTTTATTTTCTTATGGACCGTATATATACATGTGCTTTATACTTAAGATTTTTTTTGTCCCCCACAAAAACTTCACCAAAAATGCATAGCTTAAACAATGAAATATTTATATTAACACATTTATTTTTATTTGAAAAATGGGAGAAAAAAAATTATATCCATTAGCACTTAGATATACAGATTATTTCCAAAATAGTTTAACTCTCAACTACTCAGCTGTATCAAAGTCAATTTTTCAGGCACTGTTCTCAAACACAGGCAGTCCTTGCTTTTGCACAGTAATGTGGGACAACAAAAATGGCCATGGAAAACAATCTTAATAATAATAAATTATATTATTCTATGACTTTTATACATTTTAAATGAAAAATTCTTACTGTTTGGTTATAAATGCATAATGGAAAAAACAGTAAAATATTTAGTACACTGTAATTTCTAACATTAGAAACACTGAGAATTAAGGTGTTGTATTTCAACATAAGAAACTAATCAAGAAGTGTGAACATGCTTGCTTACTTTTTGTCAAATAACTTACGATACTAAATGAGCATTTTTTTGTATACCTTGGAGGATTTTAATACTCCTTTAAAGTTTGGGGTCAGCTTCCAACACTTTATTCTTTGTATTTTCAATGTTGTGAATTATCTCCAAGAGTTCCTTTAATTTTTTTTTTCCCCAACATCACTTCTTCTACAGCACATTCATCCTTTTCATCACAACCATTCCCCTAATTTATGTTGATACATTTGTCTTCACTAAGTTCCTCTGTCTGCATATGTAGACATCTGGCTCCAGGTATCTGGCTGCATGTTCTAGAATCTCTAAAACAGCAGGAGTGTCAACATTTCTATGATCAGATATTTCTTCTGTTATTCTACGTTTGATTCAAATTTCACTTCCAGTGTTCACCTTTTACTTCCGTGCTGCACATTCATCTTTGTGAGCCAATAATCTTTTTTCAATTACCCATTTTTGCAAAATGTCATGCCAATGAGAAGACAGCACAACTACATACTTTGTTGAGTGAAAAATGGATAAGCAGTGATCAATCATCAATAGATTTTGGAAGTGATGTGACTGGTCACTGCTCATGATGTGCTTCTGTTACTGATTTGGGGACTGAAGAGTTAGTAGGTAAGTTTGTACTTTATGCAATTACACACAGTTAATATACCTTGGTAAGTGAAATTTGAAAAGTGGTATCAGGATACTGGCATTATTTAACTAAAGTGTGGTAACTAAAATTTGTGCATACTGAAACCATGCAAATCAAGGACTGCCTGTACTCTACATTCTACTTGCTTACATTGACCCAGACAGGCTTAAAGCTGATTGCCCATTTAAATTTAAATCAAATAATGTATCTGAAAGCACTCCAAGTGCAACTTTGTGCACTTTGAGGTATTTTTCAAATCTGTTGGCAATCAAGTTTAAAATGTTGGTATAGCCTTAGAATTAGAGAATTTTAAAATAGAGAAAGGACTTTTAAAGACCTAATAGTTTAATATCACAAATTATCCTGCATGCTTATTATGAATTATTTCTCCTCCTTCTATTTCAATTTGTTCATACAGCCACTTGCGATCACAGCGGCATTCTGCTCCACATTTGGTAGAACCACAGGCAGGACAAGCATAGAAACATCCTAAGCAATCTTCATCAAGGCAGTCGCAGAGGTCCATCCCACTGAAAATCAGGAGACCCTGGCTATCATAGACCTTACTCTTTGCTGGTATCACTTGTCTGTAAAATAAAACAATGAATTACATCTCCTAAATATAATATTTTTGATTATGTAACTGAAAATAAGATACCGAAAAAATTTTAAGGAGATAAAATATTTTGACTTAGAGGTGAGGACCTGCTGGAGTAGTCCACAACTAACTGGGCCCAAGGCTACTATACATTTAGCCTGTGAGAAGATGAGACCCAATCCTAAAGTGTTGAGACTTCAAAGCTTTGAAGTCCATTTAAAAATCAACTCAACAAAGGAATGGAAAAGAACTTTTTCTAAAATCAAGTGTATCTCTGTTAAAATTATTTCCCTTTAGCTTTTTTAAAAAAGATACAGTTAGTAAATAGTGGTATATTTCATTGGCTACCAATCTCCTTAGTGCTTTGTGAACAAAGTTTTATTTGTACTACATTATGCTACAGTGTTAAGTTTTTATACTGCAATTAATCTGTTGTTCTTTAATGGGCTCTAGTAAATCTGGTCTAAAAATATTTATATAACTTAGTGGAAAATTTTAACAGATGGAATTAATGGCATATGTCAAAAAATTTCTTAAAACTGTATTTTAAAATAATTCAGAATGATTATATTAACATTTATTTTTCAATCTATATTTTAGAAGTGCTCAATTTAAAAAGTCATATTCTAAAAATTCAATTCTTCCCTTCATTCTATTAATTGTACCATACCATACTTCTACTTCAGACATGTAAAAAAAAGTAATATTCCATTTTCATAAAAAGTACTCTGTAGCTTTCACTCATAGATATGTATCAATTACATATTATAATGCTTTTTTAAAAAGTAGATTATTTTAATTCTAAGAATTTCAATGTTTTAATTTTCACACCATAAGTAGTTTCTTGTTTGCTTCATTGCTACCTTCATAGAAACAACTTTTTAGAACTGAAAGGAGGTCTTGATTTTATATGATAAAAAGCAAGGCTCTCAGAGGTTCTTATTAATACTATACCATTCAATTTAAAATATTTACAACCAAAATTCAACACTTCAGAGAAAAAAAGAGGGAATAATAAAGATGTGAAGCAGCAAGCCAACATCTATCTTAAGTAACACATATCCTACCTGTCTGAACCAGCTGACGCATTCTTTGTAAGCCTTCTTTTTTCTCTTTTTCCAGTTTCTGGAGCAAATTCTGTCTGCTTTCCTGGGTTTGTAAATTGTAACGACCTCAAAGCTTTAGCAGTTCTTCCCTGAATAAAGGCAAACGAGTTAAAAACTTACATCTTGACATCAGAACATAAATAAGTATTTCACTTATTATTAATCCTGATCAATCCATAACCTGGAATCGTAAGAAAGGATAATAGGTTTAAGAACCCAAGTGCAATAAACTTTAAAGTCTATGGACCACATTGATGTTTATTAGTTAATTTATTTATAACATTTTCATTATCTGATCTTAGCCTTTAGGATATTACAGCACAAGACAGGCACGGTGACCACTGCAATAGGTGCTGCCAACACGGGAGTGAAGGCAGAAAAATTGATATATAACCCAATGGCACTTAAGTGAGGTACCTAATAATGATCTTGAGTCTTTAACAAAAAGCTCTTATCTTTTATGTATTTTTAAGAGCAGAGAAATTGTTTTATAGTTCTGAAGCAGAAATATAATCTTTTAAAAATGCTTTGGTGAAACAAAATTCTGGTGCATCAGGGATTAAGTTTGTTGGTGGGGGGGGGAATAAGGTTTATGTGATACATTCCATAAAGCAATGAATAGGTAAGATAAAGACATCTAAACTCACAGTAATAGCAAGTACCTAGTGTAAATTGCAGATAACATTGGGTCCTGGAGATGTGCCTCTAAGGGAAGGAAAAAAGGGAAAATGCCACAAATAATTTAAAAATTTAATGATCTTTTCATTAGGTTTTTATCTATAATAATTTAGAAGAAAATTAAGAAAAATATTCCAACAGCAAGAAATATGGTTTCCCTATTGTCAAACTAAATCCTATGTTGCAGAAATAATATGGTTATTTTAAGAAGTTTTGAGAAGTGCTCATTTGATATACCTGTCCTCATTGTATATAACAAATATGATTTTATGAAATCTTAAGTTGTTTCATATGGTTAAATCTGCACTGTTGCTGCTGTTGTTATGTGGTGAGTCAATTTTGACTCATAGCAACCCTACAGGCCAGAGAAGAACTGCCCCATAGAATTTATGGATGCAGATCACCACATCTTTTCTTCCCCTGGAGTAGCTCGTGGGTTTGAACCATTGACCTTTTGGTTAGCAGTCAAGTGTTAACCATTGTCCTATCAGGGTTCCTTGTAGGCAAGTGAATGGTAAGCTTTTCAGTGGAAGATTATACTACATAAATATTTTATCACTGTCTTCTATGAGAACATGGAAGACAGTGATAAAATCCATCATTCCATGAGAACATAGAAGACAGTGATAAAATATTTATATTTTGTAAAAATGTATGCTTTTTGACCACAAAAAAGGCCTAAAATTAGCCTTTACCCTACCAAATATGAATTCTAAGGTAGAAATGAAGGAAACATGGCAGGATTTAAGAACCCTACATAAGAATGGCATAGTACCAAAGGAGAAAGAAAGGATGAAACAAGAAACAATGATTAGAAGTAATCTCTCTGATGCTCCTTTTAAAGCAGTAATTTTCAAATCCTTTATAAAAGTGGAGAATTCATTCTGTTATGTTATACAGACTCTTGGTATATAATTGACATGTCTCATTGAGTTACTTGGTAATAGAAAAGAAACTAAGCTAGTTAAGTCCTGGCTTTGCCAGAATATGCAGGGGTCCCAAGGTAGCACAAATGTTTGTACTCAACTGCTAACCTGAAGGTTAGTGGTTCTAGTCCAAAGAGCTGTACCATGGATGAAAAGGTCTGGTGATCTGCTACCATTGAGATCATAGCCAACAAGACTCTATGGAGGTCTACTTTGTAACAGAGTTGCCATGAGTGGGAACCTATGGCAATTAATAACATTTGAGTACTAGGAGATGCTTAGAGTCTTGGACATAGTATGTTATTTCTTTCTAATGCTTTTTTTAAATTACTCATTATTAACCATGTTGTTGTTGTTATTTGCTGAAAGTTGGACCCGACTCATAGCGACCCCTCCTTGGGATTCTGAGGTGGTATCACTACAGAAGTAGATTGCCCAACCTTCCTTCCAAGGAGTGGCTAATGGGTTTGAACTGCCAGCCTTCTGGTTACAGTCAAGTGCCTTAGGCACTATGCTACCAGAGCTCCTGTATAGAAATATTTAGAAACACCATTTAAATTTCTTTTACCTTCTTAACTTTATATTTACTGTATGTTAATAAATGTAATAATGTAAATACAATTTTCTTATAATCACAAAATCCAAGTTGCAGAAATCATATGGCAGAAACAAATGACTCATATACATACATCCGAATCAGGTTTTCTCCTCTGGCGGTCTTCAGAATCGATATCCACGCTTCCATTGATTATCTGCGTACATTTTGGACAAAGCTTCCAACCAGGTACAAGCTGTCTTCCAAATTTTGCACTCAGGAAAGTGGCATCATCTAAGTCAATTACATGCAAATTTTTTTTGGCTAGTTTTTTGTGAATGTTAAATGGGTCACAACATGACTTCTGCAAATCTTCAAATCTGTCAATGTAAATTTTTGCATGATGGAAACAGATCGTATTGTTCCCAGAAAGTGTCATTCCAGTTCTAAGTTGAAGCAAAAGCATATCATTTGATGACAATTCTTGCAAAGTCTTGAAGCCTGTATGACGAGTATAGTATGTTTTATGGCACTCATTTGTGGTACGAAGCTGGACTCCAACAGAACAGGGATCCATCATTCTTGATTCTAGCAAATTTCCTGTTTTATTTTGCCTTGAGATTTCTCTCTAGTAGGTTACCCTAGAGAAAACACGAAAGAGAGTCAGATTTGTGCTGCAAACTTTTTACCTACGAAACTGAAAAGGCATTAAATAAAATTCAACACTTATTCAAAGGAAGAAAACATTTAGCAAGAGAAGAAAAGTATTAACCTAAAGTCCACAGTAATACTTTATATATATATATATACACAGTTATATTTTATCATAACATTTCCTACAAAGTCGGAACTATATAGAAATACTTGCTATTATGGCTTCTATTTAACACTACATTAATAGACATAGGAATCCCTGGATGGTGCAGTTAATCCATTTGGATGTTAACCAAAAGGTCAGAGGTTTGAGTCTACCCAGAGAGCCTCAGAAGACAGGCATAGAGATCTACTTTCAAAAAATCAGCCACTGAAAACCCTATGGAGCACAGTTTTACTCTGACACACATGTGGTCACCGTGAGTTGGAATCAACTTGATGCGAACTAGTTTGACTTGTTTTTTAAATAGGCATAAGGATTCAAAAGGAAGAAATAAAAAGTATTACTGGAAGATGATATATATGGCTATCTACATGGTTTAACATACAAACTATTAGAAGTAGTAAGATAATTCAATAGGACAGTTGGAAACCAAAAACTATCAGATACATTGGAATAAATTTTACAAAAGATATAAAAACACTTTCATGGAGAAAATTATCAAAGTAAAGGAGAAAAAAGTTGCTTTCATTCTAGAAATTAACATAGGAAGCCTGGCTATAGTAAATATACCAATTCCGTAGAAATTCATCTATAAATTCAATATTACTCCCATCAAAATATCATTATTTCTCCCTTTTTGGTATTTGGCAAGCTGGTCTATATGGAAGAGTAAAGGTCCAAGAAAGCCAAGACAATCTTGAAGAACAAAAAAAGAGGATATACCTTGCTTGATATTGATAACACTATAAAGATATTATATTTAAAACAGTGCATATTGGTACAGTATAGACAAATAGATCCAACGACAGATGAAGGCTTGGTGTATGGTAAAAAAAAAAAAAAAAAAAAAAAAAACCCACCAAAAACGCACTAGGTGGTATTATAAATCAATGGGTATTACATATCAATTAGGAAAGGATTCAATAAAAGATGCTGGTATAATTTGCTAAAAAGATAGAATTAGATCTCTTCCTCACAGAGTTAATTCCAGATGGATTAAAGAATTAAATTTGAAAAATAAAAAAATAAAAAAAAAAACTATAGAACTGTTTACAAAAAAACCAGAGAAGATCGTGACACTGGATTAAAGAAAACGTTCTCATAAAGGAAAGCACATCAAAGGAAAAGATCAGTACTTTTGGTTATATGTCAGAATTAAAAATTTCTATATAAAAGAGGAAAAAATAAACCACACTTGAAAAGTGTTATTAGTATTATTATCCGAAATATATTGGAAAAACTCTTGACTTCTACAAATCAATGAGAAAATGACATAGAACCCATGCATGTAAACATGTTTAACCTCTGAGTTATCAGGAAAATTAAATACTATTTCTCACTCATAAGCTAGGTAAAAATTGAAAAACCAAATCATCTAGTGCTGGCTAAGATATGAAAAACTTTTACATGTTCCTTATACATTGGTGTGAATGTTTAGCATGCTTTTAGCAATTTCTTGCAAAGTGGAAGAAGTACATACTCCAGGACTCCACACTTTCAGTTTATGGTATCAATTCTAGACATTAAAAAAAAAAAAAAAGATGAATAGACGTTATATACAAGACTTTCCGTGTTCACTGTTTTTGATAGTGAAAAACAGGAAATAATCACAATTATCGTATCATTTTCTAAGTCAGGATTTCTCAGGTATCACTTTTGTGGTAGAAGTATATAATTACTATCAGAGTTGCCAGAAAAAAAAAGAACGCCCAGTTAAATCTGAATTTTAAGTAATGAATGGATAATTTTTATTTTAACAAAATAATTTTTATTTTAATTATGTCCCAAGTATTCATAAAAAATCTTCCACTGTTTATGTCAAATTCAAATTTAACAGGGTATCCTGTTTTGTTTTGTTAAATCTGGCACCATATCTACCATTCGTTTCTGTCTCTTCCAGTGAATAAACATCTTTGTTTTGTACCTGCTTCACATCATACTCCATTTCCTACCTGCTGATAACAGAAAGCTCAAGTTATGGGACCTGTTTAGTTTAAAATTAAAATGTCCTATCTGATAGAAAAGAGCTCTGGTGGTGTAGTGCGTAAGGCATTTGACTGCTAACCAGAAGGCTGGTGGTTCAAACCCACCAGCCACTCCTCACAAGGAAGACTGGGCAATCTCATCTGTAGAGATACCACCTCAGAAACTCAAGGAGGGGTCACTATGAGTCTGGACCAACTCGACGGCTATGAGTTTGGTTTGGTTATTTTTGAGATCTGATAGAAGAACAAAGGAAGAAATAAACTGGAATGCTCCTTAGAGGTGAGGATAGACAGACTTTGGCTTGCTTTCTTTGGATGTGTCATTCAGGAAAGACCAATCACTAGAAAAAGACATCAAGGTTGGTAAAGTAGAGGGTCAGTGAAAACGAGGAAAACCTTGAATGAGATGGACTGACGTAATAGTTAAAACAGACTCAAAGACACCAACAATCATGAAGATGGCACAGGACCAGGCCTGATCCTTCTGTTACATAAAAGGTTGCCATGAGTTGAAGGAGACCTTAAGCAACTAATAACAATATCTGATAGAAGACAAAGAAATTGTCAGTTAGAGTAAAAAATTAAGTTCTATACAATGATTAAAACTCAGTGGCACATCAGTACCCTTCACTTCATCTTGTCAAGGTAGTTTTATGCTTGTTGTTGTTGTTGTTTGCCATCGAGTCGGCCCCGACTCATAACGACCCCTCCTTGGGTTTCCGACCCCTCCTTGGGTTTCCGAGGCAGTATCACTACGGAAGTAGGATTGCCCAACCTTCCTTCCGAGGAGTGGCTGGTGGGTTTGAACCGCCAGCCTTCTGGTGAGCAGTCAAGTGCCTTAGGCACTATGCTACCAGAGCTCCTAGTTTTATGCTTAGAGGGGTCATAAATAGTAGGCTCACTTCCTGATCTAGTATTAGGCAGTTTGCTTATGCACTGCCAAAGAAAAGAAAGGCCAGGTCAAGGAGAACAGAATTTCAAGCAGTGATCTTAAGTAGTCACTATCGAGCTTCTGTGAATTGCGCCCTCGGTTGTTCCTCCTCTGTTATATTGTTCAGTGTCCTCATTTCCAGCTTTCTGTCCTCCTCCGATTAGCTAAAGTTCTAAAGTAGAGCTCTTTAGATTTGTTTCATAACAACTCTGTTTTACTCATTTTGGTCTGTGCTCTGCTAATGTGCCTGGCAATTAATGTTTATTTTCTGTAAGTGACAGCCAAGCAGCTTCATATTGTTCCCTTCACCTGCAGTATGGTGTTTTGCTCTCCCATTACCTTCTTAGCTCCTTCCTTAATTACACAGTCAGAAATACATTCCTGTTTACTATCCAAGGACCCAGTGAACTTACTAAAAATATAGAATCTCAGAGCTGGTCCCATTCATAATCTACATTTTAAAAAGATCCCCAGATGACTCACAAGCACATTATGGGTTGAGATGCACTGCTTCAGTCAACTCAGTTAAAAAAAAAAAAAATGACCAAGAAATTTCTATAGTCTACAGAACATTTAAAAAAAAAGTATAAGAAACATTCCAGACATGTACCTGCCACCATGAAATCTGACACTAATGAAAATGATGGGGGGGAAGGGGGCTATAAATCTGATAAACTGACATAGAAAAAAATGTTTGCTTCAGTATTGTTAGGAGCACATCCTGCAGGGTTATCACATTCTGATTATCTAGAGGCTCTATGTCTATATCTTGCTTTTTCCCTCTCCGAGCAAGATTTCACTATGAGATTCAGGCCTTCAAGTACTTTCAAAATAATACCTAGTGAGGTTGAGTTTACAAATAACACTTAATTCCTAAATGGGTCTCCTAGGGTCTTCCATGGGAGCTCTGGTGGTGTAGTACCTAAGGCATTTGACTGCTAACTAGAAGGCTGGCAGTTCAAACCCATCAGCCACTCTGGTAGGAAGATTGGGCAATCTTCTTCCATAGAGATACCATCTCAGAAACCCAAGAAGGGGTTGCTATGAGTCGAAAACAACTTGACAGCAGTGAGTTTGCTGTTGGTTTGGTAAGGCCTTCCATATGCGTGTTTGGAGGAATTGCATTTGTATACTTAGTTATTTTCAATTTCAAAGGGCAAAGATTATTTTCTTTAAAAAAAATCCTGCACTTCAGACTTTCTCCTGACCTAGTCAGAAATGCCAGCATTTTGTTTTAGTGCCTAAGTATGGTGTACTTTGTGTTTCTAAGATTAACATTTAATATTTGCATAGCACCCAAGAATAAAATAAATGTAGAATGGATTTATTAGGCCCCTTGTTCTACTACTTCAGGTTGTTGTTGTTAAGTGCCCTGGAGTTGGACCTGACTCACCTGACTCATAGAGACCCTCCTTGGGTTTCCCAGGCGGTATCACTAAGGATGTAGATTGCCCAACCTTCCTTTTGAGGAGTGGCTGGTGGGTTTGAACTGCCAGTCTTCTGGTTAGCAGTCAAATGCCTTAGGCACTACAAGGTAGCAGTATCTGTAGTGATATCTCCTCGGAAACCCAAGGAGGTGTCGCTAAGAGCTGGATCCAACATGCCAACAGTGCATTACTACTTCAGGTAGTAAATACAAATATTTGCTCCTCATATAATGTGAACATTGCCAGCGCAGGGAATGATCAACCTTACTTCACGTCTTTAGTTTCAAATGTGCTTTTAAGCAGTATGTGTTGCTACTAATTACCAACCTATAAGGTAGGTAGGCTATGTGGATTGAGGAAGATGAAAACAGATACAAGACCACAATGCTTGCAAGCCTTCCTGATGACATAAAATAATTTCATTTACTCCTACCACCCAAATCAGTGGCTTCAATTATGCCACACATACAACACTTACGCATTTTGCAACTGTTAACTTTGTGAGCTCACATCTTCAATCAAATACAAGCCACCAATTCTACGTGTAAATGGCCAGTACAGAAGGATTAAAGAACCAAGACAATACAATCATCAAGACTCAGGCATAATGTTGTTGTTAGGTGCCACTGAGTCAGTCTCCAACTCACAGCAACCCTTTGCACAGTAGAATGAAACACTGCCCCGCCTTGTGTCAGCCTCAGGATCCTTGCTATACTTCTAGCTGTTGGAAGACAAGAGTTATATGGTATTATGTTCTATATCATATAACCAGACGGCTGGCGGTTCAAACCCACCAGCCACTCCGAAGGAAGGTTGGGCAATCCTACTTCCGTAGTGATGTTGTTGTTGTTGTTTGCCGTCGAGTCGGCCCCGACTCATAGCGACCCTTCCTTGGGTTTCCGAGGCAGTATCACTATGGAAGTCGATTGCCCCATCTTCCTTCCGAGGAGTGGCTGGTGGATTTGAACCGTCAGCCTTCTGGTTAGCAGTCAAGTGCCGTAGCCACTATGCTACCAGATACTGCCTCGGAAACCCAAGGAGGGGTTGTTATGAGTCGAGTTTGACTCAATGGCACATAACAACAACAACAACAACAACAACATGTTCTATATCACTCAGTACAAAAAATAACTCCAGGGACTTCCCTTTACAACATCATGAACTTCCTTTTACAAAGCACTCATCACATGCTTGTTACTTATTATTAGCCTTTCCCACTAAGCTCTTTGAGAGCAAGGGCTGTGTCCTGTTCACAGCTGTGGCACAAAGCTGGCACTCAGTAGACACTTAATACACATTATTCTGAATAAATATATGTTCAGTAACTGCCAGAATTCCACACCAACAAGGCCGAGTCTTCCAAAATAAATGGGAGGAGGGCCTCTGGATCCCGGATTATTCCCACTACAAGGCTGAAAGGGTCTTAT
The DNA here is from genome assembly GCF_000298275.1 of Orycteropus afer afer. Lineage (NCBI taxonomy): Eukaryota > Metazoa > Chordata > Mammalia > Tubulidentata > Orycteropodidae > Orycteropus > Orycteropus afer. The sequence goes on from NW_006921690.1 coordinate 9,218,327, forward strand.
GCACAACACCCCCAGTTCACAGCATCAGTCAAAGTGATTCAAACAACCAAATACGTCTACTGAGCACCTATAGTGTTCACGGCACCAGGAGGGTAAAATAAACATTACTTGCCAAGGGCTGAGAGATTCCTGACTAGGAAAAAAAAAAAAAAGATACAAGATGTACAAGGGGTTCAAGCCACAATAGCTGTTGCCAAGTTGTACAAGGCCAAACGATAGCATAAAAGGGCTCCCGGTCTCCCGAGGAGAGGCGACAACTCGCGTCGGAGCCTGAGGCGACAGAGCCTTGACACAAGGGGCCACATATAGGCTGTGAAGAGGATGGGGGTGGGGCGCAGGGTGAGGAGGTTAAAGCAATCCCCAGTGAGCGGCTAGAAATCCCCCTCCTGTGTCGAGGCCTCCATTCCCACCTCTCTTCAGGGTCCTCTGTGACACCGCCCGGGCTCCCTCCCCACCCAGGGACCCGTGTCCCCACCCGCGCTAGGTCCTAGTCGCCCCTAGTCCCCTCCCACCTTAAAATGAGCTCCCTGTTACCCCAGTTCAGGCAGAACCTGCGTCCCCACAGGTCAGATTTCGCTGCCGGCTTTTCCGAGAGTCCCCGCGCTACCACTGAGAAAAAAGCGAGGGAGGGCTAGAGAGGATCACAGATACCATAAAGAGAACCTCTACAGAAGCCTAGAGCGGAACCGTGTCTGGCGGCCCCCAGCGGCGAAAAGGGCAGGGAGTCGTCAATAGGCAAATGATTCAAGACTAGGCAACTGCTGCCTTAGAAGATGACATGCTTTTACCGTCTCTTCTCAAGAGTTCGGGATTTAGAAGGTCCCTGGGAGCCAACTCTTGCGAAATACAAATTCGACTAACATGGATTGTATTTGCAAATTTCTCCGTCACCTTTTGCGCCCGTATATTCCTAACCTCTGAAGGAAAGTGAATGAATTCAAAAAAGTACCTCAACAAAGGACCCTAGGTTTAAATTCTCACCTTTTGTTTCTTTCATTCAAGCTAAATCTATTCCAAAATACATCTCTTTTATTTTAAACTCTTAAAATACTATGTTTATTTCTTCACGTAAAACGCTCCAGGAAGATCTGAGGAAAGAAATAGTACCTCTCTTGTATTCCTACTGTAAGCGACAGTGTAGGCACTTGTATGTGTGTGTATGTGTATGTGATTTCGGTGCAGTTTTACAAAGCCACTTTGGTTTACATTCAACACAAACTGTTTCCTAACACTGATTACAGGAGCTCTGGTAGCATAGTGCCTAAGGCACTTGACTGCTACCCAGAAGGCTGGCGGCTCAGACCTACCAGCCACTCCGCGGAAGGAGGCTGGGCAATCTACTTCCGTAGTAATACTGCCTCGGAAACCTAAGGAGGGGTCGCTATGAGTCTGGTCCGACTGTACGGCACACAACACCACCACCACTGATTACAGTCCCAGCCATGTAATGGCTCTCCTCCTACCTCCTCTCTGTGGTTACCCCTTCTCTGTTCTTAACACTGCATTCCTGCTTGCCTAATTTTCTCCTGTTCAAATGCTGCCTTAATGTGATCTCTCATGGTTGACTTTTCTAAGGAGTGCATCTCCCTGAGGAGTGCATCTCCCTGGTGTAGTTACTCAGTTTCTAGACTTATCTGTTGTTTGGCTGAGTGCTAAGCTACCTGAGTGAGTCCAATTCCAGGACTGAAAGGTGGCTGGGAGCCATAGTCTCATGAGTTTTACCAGTCTCTTTCCAACCAATAAAACTAGTCTTTTTTTTATGGTTTTGAATTTTGTTCCACATTTTTTTCTCCCACTCCATCCAGGATCTACAGTTTTGATGCCTTTCCAGTGGTTGGCTTTGGTAGCTGGGCACCGTGTAGTTCTGGTCTCTGGGTAGTGTAGGCTGAAGTTCTCCTGGTACAATAGTTCCTCAGACTATTGTTTCTATGTGTCTTTGGTTTTCTTCTCTCTTTTTTGCTCCAGATGACCAGAGTTGCATCTTAGATGCTGTGCTCAAGCTTTTAAGACTGCAATTGCTACTCTTGAAAGTAGGATGTAGAACAATTTTTTATATTGTGTATTGTGCCAAGTGAGCTTGATGTCCCCTGTGACCATAGTCTGAAGTCCACGGGCCCAGGGACTTACTCCCTCAAGGGGCATGGTTGTGGCTAAGAAGTTATCCTAACTTTGTGCTCTGTAAGGTCATAATGTATATGGGCATTTTTATGTGTGTGTTATGTGCCCTCGAGCTGTACCCGACTCATAGCAACCCCTCCTTGGGTTTCCGAGGCAGTATCACTACGAAAGTAGATTGCCCAACCTTCCTTCCGAGGAGTGGCTGGTGGGTTTGAACCGCCAGCCTCCTGGTTAGCAGTCAAGTGCCTTAGCCACTATGCTACCAGAGCTCCCTGGATATTTTTATAGCACAAACAATACATATGTAGGAATACCATCTGTCAAACCTATGTATAGTCATGGGTATGTTCCTGTTTGCCTACCCACACCTGATCTTCTTGCTTGTCTGCCTCTGTATCCATCTGTAGATCTGTGTTTGTTATGACTAATAATGCAGTATTGTGTATATAATTTGTTGTTGTTGTTATGTGCCATTGAGTCGGACCCGACTCATAGTGACCCCTCTTTGGGTTTCCGAGGTAGTATCACTGCGGAAGTAGATTGACCCATCTTCCTTCCGAGGAGTGGCTGGTGGGTTTGAACTGCCAGCCTTCTGGTTAGCAGTCAAGTGCCTTAGGCACTATGCTTCCAGAGCTCCCTCACAAGAAAGGTAATTTTCATTGTTGGTTACCAGGCATGGGAGTGGAGGCGGGGGAAATTCCTAACTAGTTAAGATACGTGTATTGTTTTAGGTGAAGGGAAAGACAATATAACAAAAATGTGTGACCAGCATAATAACACTAAGGAAAAGGAATACCAGAGAGGTGCACAAGAAGTACAGACAACAATGGTATATACTATTATATACACATATAACAGTATGTGTATATAATAGTGTATATAATAGTATGTGTATGTAATAGTATATATAATAGTATGTGTATGTATTAGTATATATAATAGTATGTGTATGTAATAGTATATATAATACTATGTGTATGTAATAGTATATATAATACTATGTGTATATAATAGTATGTGTATGTAATAGTATATATAATAGTATGTGTATATAATAGTATATATAATAGTATGTGTATGTAATAGTATATATAATAGTATGTGTATGTATTAGTATATATAATACTATGTGTATGTAATAGTATATATAATAGTATGTGTATATAATAGTATGTGTATGTAATAGTAGGGAGCTCTGGTAGCATAGTGGCTAAGACACTTGCCTGCTAACCAGACGGCTGGCGGTTCAAACCCACCAGCCACTCCTCGGAAGGAAGGTTG
>NW_006921690.1:9222188-9233970 GCF_000298275.1 Orycteropus afer afer
AAGTGTCTTAGCCACTATGCTACCAGAGCTCCTATGTGTATATAATAGTATATATAATAGTATGTGTATATAATATTGTTGTCTGTACTTCTTGTGCACCTCTCTGGTATTCCTTTTTCTTAGTGATATTGTGCTGGTCACACACTTTTGTTATATTGTCTTTCCCTTCACCTAAAATAATACATGTATCTTAACTAGTTAGGAATTTCCCCCGTCTCCTCTCCCATGCCTGGTAACCAACAATGAAAATTACCTTTCTTGTGAAAACCTTTCCTTGACTTTTTATAATAATGCACTCATAAATATTTGTCCTTCTATGACTTATTTCACTCAACATAATGTCCTCTAAGTACATCCACACTATAAGATGATTTACAGATTCTTCATTATTCTTTAATATTGCATAGTATTCCATTGTTTGTATGTACCATAGTTTGGTTATCAATTCATCTGTGGATGGCCACTTAGGTTGTTTCCATCTCTGCGCTATTAAGAGTAGTGATGCAGTGAACATGGGTGTGCATGCATATATTTATTTGTGTCCCAGATCTCACCTCTTTATATTATATTCCTAGTAGCTCTGGTGGCATAGTGCCTAAGGCATTTGAGGGCTGGCGGTTCAAACCCACCAGCCACTTCTTGGAAGGAAGGTTGGGCAATCTACTTCTGTAGTGATACCGCCTTAGAAACCCAAGGAGGGGTTGCCATGAGTTGGGTTCGACTCAATGGCAGTGTGTGTTAGTGGGATTGTTGGATCAAATAGTATTTCTATTTCCAGTTTTTTAAGGAAGCACCATACTGTTTTCCACAGTGGTTGTACCATTTTATAGTCTCACCAGCAGTGTATTAAAGTTCCAATGTCTCTACATATTTTCCAGTATTTGTTGTTTTCTGTGTTTTTGAACTTTGCTATTATTGCTGGGGTGAAATGGTTGTTTTGATTTGCATCTCTCTAATAGCTGGAGATAGGAACATTTCTTCATGTGTTTGTTGGCTGTCTGAATATCTTTGGAAAAGTGTCTTTTCATGTCCTTTGCCCATTTTAGAATTGGGTTGTCTTTTTGATGTTGAGGTTTTGAAGCGTTCTATAAATTTTAGAGATAAGTCCCTAGTTGGATGTCATAGCCAAATATTATTTCTCAATCTGTAGATTCTCCTTTTATTCTTTTGAAGAAGTCTTTTGATGGGTAAAAGAATTAATTTTTAGAAGGTGTCAGTCATCTAGTTTATCTTCTGCTGTTTGTATATTTTGGATTATACTTGATAGTCTATTTATGCCATAAATTAGGGCCCCTAAGTATGCCCCTATATTATCTTTGATGAACTTTATAGTTTTGGGTTTTACATTTAGGTCTTTGATCCATCTTGAGTTTTTTTTTTTTTTTTTTTTTAATGGTGTGAAATATGGATCTTGTTTGATTTTTCTGTAAATGAATAGCAAGTTCTGCCAGCACCATTTGTTAAAAAGTTATCTCTTCCCCAATGAATGCGTTTTAGCCCTTTGTTAAAGATTAGCTGTCCATGGACAGATGGATCTATTTCTGGATTCTCAGTTGTGTTCCACTGGCCTATATGGCTATCATTGTACCAATACCAGGCTGTTTGAACAACCAGGCTGCATAGTAAGTTTTGAAATTGGGGAGTGTGAGATCTCCTACTTTGTTTTTCTTCTTCACTAGTATTTTGCTTATCTAAGCTCTTTTTACTTTCCATATAAAATTATTTATTGGTTTTTCCATGCCATCAAGAATGCTGATGGACTTTGGACTGGGATTTCATTGAATATACAGATTACTTTGGATAATATTGACATTTTCACAATATGCAGTCTTCCTGTCTATGAGCATCCACCACTTGTCTGCCAGTTTGTAGTATTGTGGTGCCTTGTGTGTTGCTGTGAGGCTGGAGGCTATGCCACCGGTATTTCAAATACCAGCTATGTCACCCATAGGGGACATATGTCAGCCAAGTTTCCAGATGAAGACAGACTGGAAAGAAGGATGGGGCCATCCACTTCTGAAAATATTGGCCAGTGAAAATCTTATGAATAGCAGTGAAACACTGTCTAATATATTGTTGAAAAACTTTATAAATAGCTATGAAACATTCTCTGTTATAGTGCCAGAAGATGAGCTCCTCAGGTTGGAAGACACTCAAAATACAACTGGGGAAGACCTCCCTTCCCACAGTAGAGTCAACCTTAATCATGTGGATGGAGTAATGCTTTCAGGACTTTAATTTGCTGATGGGGTATGACTCAAAACAGGAAGAAACAGCTGCAAACATCAATTAATAATTGGATTATGGAATGTACAAAGTATGAATTGGAAAATTGGAAGCTGTCAAAAATGAAATGGAACACATAAAGATCAATATCCTAGGCATTAATTAGCTGAAATGGACTAGTATTGGTCATTTTGAATCAGACAATCATATGGTCTACTATGCCAGGAATGACAATTTGAAGAGGAATAGAATTACATTCATCATCAAAAAGAATGTTTCATTTCAAGATCTGTCCTGAAGTACAGTGCTGTCTGTGATAAGATAATATCCATATAGCTACAAGGAAGACCAGTTAATACTGCTATCATTCAAATTTACACACCAACCACTGAAGGCAAAGATGAAGAAATTAAATATTTTTTACTAAATTTTGCAGTATGAAATTTACCAAATGTGCAATCAATGTGTATTGTTTATCACTGTTGATTGGAATGTGAAAGTTGGAAACAAAGAAGAAGCATCAATAGTTGGAAAATATGGCCTTGGTGATAGAAATGACACCATAGATGGCATGATAGAATTTTGTAAGACCAACTACTTAATCATTGCAAACACCTCTTCTCAACAATATAAATGGCAGCTACACATGTGGCCATGAATGGAATGGACAGAAATCAGATTGACTACATATGTGGAAAGAGACAATGGAGAAGCTCAATATCTTTAGTCAAACAAGGCCAGGAAATACATGTGGAGGAGACCATCAGTTGCTTATATCCAAGTTCAAGCTGAAGCTGAAGATAATTAAAATAAGTCAACAAGAGCCAAAATACAACCTTGAATATATCCCAGCAGCAGTTAGAGACTTCTGAAGAATAGATTTGATGCATTGAACACCAATGACACCAATGACTGAAAATCAGACAAGTTGTAGGATGACATCAAGAACATCATACATGTAGAAAGCAAAATGATTTTTAAAAAGATAGGAAAGGAAGAAAAAAACAAAATGGATGTCAGAACAGACTCTGAAACTTGCTCTTAAAAAAAGGGTAGCTAGACTTCCGGTAAGATGGAGGAATAGGCAGACAAGCTACACAGACCCTCTTCAACAAAGAAGAGAAACCAATTGACAGAGATACAGAATATAGTCCTGGAGCCCTGAGCTTTGAAAGGAAGTATACAGAAGTGGATTAGGCACCAACTAATGGAAAAACCTGAACGAAAACAGTGAGTATGGAGATGGTTGGAGCAGTGCACTGTCAACTACTCTGATGGGGCCAAAAGCCTAAATATTTCCAAGTGGTGTTGGGATCTGAGAATTGACCTAAAGATCAGCCCTGGTCACCAAACCATGCAGGCAAGAAAACAATGGAATAGTATATATAAAACCCTGAAAGAGAAAAATTTCCAAGCAAGAATTATGTACCCAGCAAACTTCTCTCTTAAATATGATGGTGAAATTAGGACATTTCCAGATAATCAGAAATTAAGGAAATTTGTTAAAACCAGATCAACTTACGAGAGATGCTAAAGGGAATCCTTTAGACAGAGAACCAACAGCAAATAACAACTGACCATTAACACACATGGTAACATAATACAGAAACCAACTCGGCTATCGAAATATCCAAAGTAATAAGCCAAGGGCTGCAGGGATGACTGTGCTGGTGGCCTTTGACTAGAAAGGGAAACAGCAAGGAGGGAGACATTCTGGGCTGTGGACTTTCTGCTGTGGGTTCAGCCATTTTGAATGTTTACAAGTGGTGGCCATTTTGGATATTTAAAGTGACTGAGGGCACAGCCATTTTGAATGTTTACAAGCAGAGGGCATTTTGGATTTTTAAAGTGACAGCATTCTCATTCAGATTCCAAGGACCTAAGAATAAGCTCCATCTGCCAAGGATGGCAGGGACATATGGGAGGCTGACAATGGGAAAGGAGGCACATGGTGAGTGTATAAGTGCTACAACTAGGAAATAGAGGAGCACAGAACCTGCTTACTTAGATAAAATCCAAAGAAAACAAAAATTGTGGGCAAGTCACTTCAACATACAATCACCAATTAAATATAAACACAAAAATGTCATCATGCCTCAGAGATAACAGAGTATCACAGTGCACACAAAGAAACAAGATAAAGCAGGAGAAACAAGGGACCAGGATACAGACCCAAAACACATCCCTGAGGAAGATGTAGCATTGGAACTCCCTGATATGGAATTCAAAAGAATTATGGTAGCATAGTGGCTATGGCACTTTACTGCTAACCAGAAGGCTGGCGGTTCAAATCCACCAGCCACTCCTCAGAAGGAAGGTTGGGCAATCCTACTTCTGTAGTGATACTGCCTTGGAAACCCAAGAAGGGGTCACTATGAGTCGGGGCCGACTCAATGGCAAACAACAACAACAACAATCTTCAATGAATTGAAAGACGAATCAAGGAAAACATGGACAAAATTGAGGGAAACACAGAGAAAACCCTACAACAATTTTGAAAGACAATACAAAAACAAAATGACAAAATAAATGAAAAATTAGAAATGATACAAAATCTACACATAGAAACCCAGAAGATTAATACTAAATTTTCAGAAATAGATAACACATTGAATGGGCAAAAGAGTAGAATTGAATCAATGGAAGACAGAGTTAGTGAGATTGAAGGCAAATATCTCAATACTTCTTTAGAAAGTGATCAATCAGAAAAAAGATCAAAAGAAAATGAAGAAAGCCTAAGGTTCATGTGGGATAACATCGAAAAGAATAACTTAAGAGCTCTAGTGGCATAGTGCTTAAGGCATTTGACTGCTAACCAGAAGGCTGGTGGTTCAAACCCACCAGCCACTCCTTGGAAGGAAGGTTGGGCAATCTATTTCCATAGTGATACCACCTCAGAAACCCAAGGAGGGTTCGCTATGAGTCAGATCCGACTCAATGGCAGTGAGTTTGGTTTGATTTTGGAATCAGAATTCCAGAACAGGAAGAGATAAAGCAAACCACAGCAAAAATGGTCAAAGATTTGCTGGAGGAGAATTTTCATGGTATGATGAAAAATGAGAATACATCCATTCAAGAAGTCTGACGAACCCCAAACAGGATAGACCCCAAAAGAAAATCATCAAGACATATCATCATCAAACTCACCAAAACCAATAGATGAGTAGTCCCTGTTTTTGAACTTTGGAAGTATACAGTATATATTCTTTTGTATCTGGCTTCTTGTGTTAAATATTATGTCTGTCTGTGAAATCCATCTATATTGCATGTAGTCATAGTTTCTCTTTGTCACTGATGAATTGAATTTCTATATGTGAAGGTAACACAATGTTATTTTTCCATTCCACTGTTGATGGACATTAGGTTGCTTCCATTTGAGGTATTTACAAATAACACTGCTACGAATAGTCTGTCTTTTAATATGCATATCTTCACACTTTTATTTGGGCGTGTAGCAGGAAGTGAATGTTGGATCCTAGGCTATATGTATGTTCAGTTTGAGTAGCTATGGCCAAAGATTTTTCCAAATCTACACTCTTATACTTGCTCACTAACACCTGTTTTTCTGGATTTTCATTGTAACCATTCTTGGTGGGTAAGTAGTTGTTTCTACAGCTAAATTTCTTCAATGCTTCATTTGTGGTACAAAATAAAACCGTAAGTGGGCCCTGGAATCAGACTGTCAAGGTTCAAATCTAGGTTTTGCCACTTGTTAATGGGATAACCTCTAAAGTTACTTTAATTTTCTAAGCCTCAAATACTCATATATGAAATATAGATAAAAATAACTATGTTATAAGGTCATTGTGGGAAGTAAATTTTACATGCGTGCATGCGCACACACAGACACACACATAGTGCTGGCACATAATAAGCTCTCAATAACTTGTAGCTATGACTATGCTTGCTACTAATTATGAACCACCACCAGCCACTCCTCTGAAGGAAGGTTGGGCAATCTACTTCCATAGACATACCACCCCGTAAACCCAAGGAGGGGTCATTATGAGTCGGAAGCCACTCGATGGCAGTGAGTTTATTTTTAAATTACATTCGGAGATATTGAAGTGATCAGCTTACAAGCCTTTTCTTATTTATTTGCTATATTTCAAACTTGAAAGATGAATACTAAACTATAAGTGTAGCTGATACTTTAACCTATATTTCTTAACTTTCCTCTTTGCCAAGGAACTCTCCTTGTTCCTTGCAACAATCTTTAAGAGTCAAGTCATTTAAAGAAATGTGACATAGTGAATTTAACTCATGTCTAGGCAGTAAGACATATTGAAACTGCATTTTTAGCTTCTTTTGTTTTTTCTCATTTGAAGCAAAGATTTTAGACTGTTGTGGGGGTGGCGTGGGGAAGAAGATACAGATCTGTTCACAGCTGCTACTCAAAATACTATCCATGTAACCAGGAGAGAATTTGGCCCAGTTTAAAACCCCAAGGCTCTTCATTGCTATCATAATCATTATTGTATCAATTAAGATCATTTGCATGTCCACAGTGTGTTTGGCGCTGCATCAAGGAAGGAAGCTGATGATTACAGGAACAGTTTCAACCATTTTGCTTATGTATGAGATTGACCCAAATTGTGTAAAGAAGTAGCAGAAATAAATCATTAAAATTTTGTAATTCAACAGCACTTAGAATTAAAAAATATTAGAACTAGAAAAGGGTCCAACAATTCTGTTACAAACCTTCTTACAGTTCCAGCCAAGCAATGTTATAAAGCCAATATGTAAGTGACAATTGGTACTGGTGGCATGACTGGTAGGTAATTGGGAAAGCCAAGATTCAGACTCAGGTCTTCCACCCCCAAATGTAGTATTTCTCCCATTATCTGGCTGCATCTCATTATAAAAGTAAGAAGCATATTTTTAGAAATTCAGAAAAAAAATATAGTATATATCACTTTTCTTTCGAATGTGCTCTAGGAAAATTAGGAGCCAAGCCATTATACTCCTGGTTTTGCCTTTTCTAAATTTGCTATTCTTAATGATGGGGAGAGAAAATGCTGACTAATTTGGTGGAGATGCTTTGGCTTTGGGAGATTATTTAGATTCACAATTTTAGATATTTTTGGGATTCCATGAAAGAGAGAATAGTTACTTGGGCCTTTGGGGAGAACTTTAAAAAGTGATATGTCTGTGAGCCAGCAGAGGGAGAATAGAACATTGTTTTTCTAATTTCAATCCAGTTTGTTCTGTTTTACCTTTATTATTTTTTTTTCCATAGATTCAATAAATTTCTTATAAGTGGTGGGAAAAATGCATTCTTTCCCTGTACTTTGGGGAGGGCAGAGGATGCTTCTATCACTGAATTGGAGTTGTATTTAACTTACTGGTCAATAGGCTATCAAATGGGCAGGAGTTAGAAAAGTCTTGAGTTTCATTACAGTTTGTTTATATGGTGTCATATGCTATTTTTTTTTATATACTAATGGGCTATTTAAAGTATTAAGTATAATTAAATATATACATGCAGATCAATTATATAGATGCTTTCACCTGGAATAATTACTTCTAAGAGAAAGCAACAATTAGTACAGTTTGCAATTATTCCATTAGTCACTATGATTTTGCCATGTATGAAATTTGCCTCTGAAGAAAGTTTGAAATTATGAATATTTGTAGCTAGAATTTCAGAAAATTAAAAGTGTAAATTTATTGAAGTCATCATCTACTCATTTTTCCAAAATTCTTCAGTAAATTTACATATTCATTATTCGTTTGTTTGTTTGTTTGTTTTTGTGTCTCCAAATGTTGGGGATACAAAATTGAATATGGTATACACTTGTCCCTAAACATTTCATAAGAGACTGGCATAAAAAGAGAAGAAAAAGCAAACTCACCACTATCAAATTGAGTGTGATTCATAGAGACGCCCACTGGGTTTCTGAGGTGGTAAATCTTTACGGAAGTAGATCACCCCATCTTCCATCTGCAGAACAGCTGGTAGATTTGAACCACCAACCTCCTAGTTAACGGTCAAATGCCTTACGCACCAGGCCACCAGAGCTCCTTGGCATAGAAAGAGATCACTGAAATTTTAACATCAGTGTTAGACACATGCATGGGGGTACATAGAAGATGTTGTTGCTGTTGTTGTGTGCCGTCGGGTCGGCCCTGACTCATAGCAACCCCTCCTTGGGTTGCCAAGGCCGTATCACTACGGAAGTAGATTGCCTAACTTTCCTTCGGAGGAGTGGCTTACGTACGTACATAGACGATAGGCAACTCAAACAGACCGATGATCATGAAGATGGCACAGGACTGGCCAATATTTCTTCTGTTATACCTAAGGTCATCATCAGTCAGAGTCAATTCCACAGCAACTAACAACCACAAAGAGGACTTCCCAGAGGAGGGTCATCTCAGCTAAGTCAGAGTGATATATAGGAATATAATGTATATATGCCTTAATCTGGTTTATACTTCTTACTCTGTTTTTCTGGTGTGGCCCCATCCAAAGGGTTATGGTAATTGCAGCCATTCAAAACACTAATACACTGCAACCTTGAGCCAAATGTTTGGTTCATGAGTGAATATCTGACACCTGCTGGCTAATCAGTATGGATTTCTCAACATGGAACTCAGTGAAGTTTGACAACTGTCAACTGCTTTGTATTCTGCCATTTTGAGGAGGGAAGAAACTAACAACAATCTGTAGGAAGAGGGAAGATTTAAGTTAACATGCACAGAGCAAAGCAGAGACAAGCCGTGCAGAGAGCATGTCCTCATGGCATTCAAAAATTGAGTTCTGTTGTTACCCATGTGCAGCCACATCTTTGTTTTTCTGTGTGGTAATGCACTTCAGTGTACTTAAAATAAATCCCTCTTTTCTCAAGCTAGTTTGAGTTGGTGTTCATTTCTTTGCAGCCCTAAAAGTCCCAGCTGGTGTATAGAGTTATCAAGGCAGAGAGAGAGGAGAGAGAGAGTGAAGAACATTTCAGGGGCTGCATGAACAAAGTCCTAGAGGCATAAAACAGTATGGCATGTGTAGAGAAATATAAATAGTTTAGTTTTTCTGGAACACAGGTGGGAGATATGTAATTTTAAGGAATTTGAACTTTACCTCAAAGTCAATGAAAAGCCATAGAAGGAATTATACAGGGGATGACATAATGAGATATGTGGTTTAGACAGATCACTCTGCAAGAGTTTCTTCAACAGTTCTCTTTTATTTCTGAGTTTGTCACATGTTGTTTCCTCTCCCAGGACCTGAAGGATAGGGAATGTAGCATGGTTAGTATTCTTACTAACTAGCTCAAATGGTAAGTGTTATGATTTTTTTTACTTCTTCCATTTTAATTGCTTTTTAATAGTCTATCTGTCTTCCCTTACAATCCATAGGCACCACTAGAGCAAGGGCCATGTCTACTTTCCTCAAAACTGAAATCTAGGACATAGGGTCTCTATGAGTTAAAGTTGAAGTGATGGCAATGGATTTGTTTTGGATTCATTGTTCATGAGTGGGATCAATTCATGGGCAATTGATGTACTTGTTATTTTAGTGCCTGGAACAAGTGGTTATTCAATAAAATTGTTCTAAGTGAAAGAATAAGTAAAGGAATAAATAGTGATAAGGTGGAGAAGATAAATTCAAGATACATTTTGGAAGTAAATTTTCAGGACTTGATGCATTTGATAAAACTACACTTACTGAACACGTGTTGTTGTTGCTGTTACATGCTGTCGAGTCGGACCCGACTCATAGCGTCCACTCCTTGGGTTTCCGAGGCAGTATCACTACGGAAGTAGATTGTCCCATCTTCCTTCTGAGGAGTGGCTGGTGGGTTTGAACCGCCAGCCTTCTGGTTAGCAGTCAAATGCCTTAGCCACTATGCTACCAGAGCTCCCTATTGAACACATATTATATATCAATCAGGGAACTGAGTACTTTGTATGTTTTATCTTATTTGATCTTCGTAATACTCTATGTAATATGGACCATATCTTTCCCCATTTACAGATAAGGGGAAATAGAGCTTTAAAAGGTTAAGTATTAGGTTGAACCACACGAAATTTCTATCTTAATAACCTTCCCAATATAATGAGTCAAGAGCCTGGACTTGTTCAGTCCTAAATTCTGAATTCTCTTTAACCTCTGTGCTGTACTACTGTAGCAGCCCTGGTGATTGCAGTGGTTAAATGCTGAGCTGTTAACTGAAAGTTTGGCCATTTGAACCTACCAGCCACTCTGTGGGAGAAAGATGAGGCAGTTTGCTTCTATAAATATTTACAGCCTTGGAAACCCTATGGGGCAATTCTGTTCTGTCTTATAGAGTTGCCATGAGTCAGAATTCACTTGGTGGCAGTGCGTTTGGTTTTGGTTTGACACTACTCTACATAGGTGTGAAGGGTGAGAAAGAAGAGTCAGGATGATTCCCGGCTTCCTAGATTAGGTAGATGGTGGTGCCTTCAACTGAAACAAAAAGTACAGAGCAAAAATAGTTTGAACAATAAAGATGATGAATTTGATTTGGAACATAGAGTAAATCCTGGGGTAGTGGCCACTAATGTCCAGCAACTTTGCATGGGTTTGAGGATGCTTTTGCTGAACATTTGGATGTCAATGACCTTTAACTTGTCAATGAAATAAAGATATTAACTGAGGTCTCACAGGGAAACTGTGCTGCATAAGAAGAATTCTGGGTAGAGGAAAGCACCATGGGAAACATCACATAGGAGACAGAAAAGTGATAGTTTGACACAGATGAAGAGAACCCAAAGGGTATGTTGTCCTGAGAGAAAAAGGAAATAGTGAATTTCAGGAAGGAAGTAGTGATCTACTGTGTCAAAGGAAGGAGAGAATGCCTCTAAAATATGTACTGAAAACTGTCCATTGGATTTTACAGTTAGTAGTTCATTTGTTACCTAAGTAAGAATGACATTAGTAAAGTGGTTGGGCAGAAGCCAGACTACGGGTAGTTGAAAAGTGATTGGAAAGTACAGCCAAGAAGAATAAATCATACTTTTAAGAAATTTGAATGAGAGTGAGAAGGAAGAGTTTAAGTATTAGATTAGGATTCAGGGATAAAAGAGATTTTTTTAAAAATTAGGAAAAGAAAAACCCTTGAATATCTTTCCTACCTTTACTTACCATATATCTATGTATGGATGTATGGGAAGAAGCAAGTTGAAAAAATGAAAATACAGGAGTAGGGATTAGAAAAGGGGGCTCAGAAAGGAGGAATGAAATAAGATTTAGGTCAGAGATGGAGTTCACCTTGAGATGGAGTAGGGTGGAACTTCTGAGCTTATGGGAAAGTAGGTGGGGATACATGCCAATGTAGTCAGGGAAGCAGAATTTTCAGGGAGATTATGTCTGATGGGCCTAATTCTTTTGATTTAATAGGAAGCCAGGTTATCTACTTTAAGTAAGAATCTTGGAAGAAAATACATGATAGTCATTGTAAGATATGGGAAAGCAAGCTGACCAAGGACCAGTAAGAGTCTGAAATTCTGAAGAGCGTTCTGCCAAGGTAGGAAATCATACATACTAAGGGAAACAATGTGGCATGAGGATTGGAGGAAGAATCATTAACAACCT
>NW_006921690.1:9234662-9254128 GCF_000298275.1 Orycteropus afer afer
GTGGAGCTGGCATGGGATCGGGCAGTGTTTCGTTCTGCTGTGCATGGGGTCACTATGAGTCGGAAACGACTCCACGGCACCCAACAACAACAACAAGGGAAACAATCAGTATGGTGAGATTTTCTTCTCAGTGCTCAGCTTTCTGACTGAGGAAGGTTGTCAGATCATCACACTGGTCCAAAGTATAGATTTTATCAATTGCAGTTAAAGAACGGTTGTTCAAGAGAATCAAAGATGCTAGTGTAGGATGCTAGTTTAGTCCAAATCTCAGAGATATAGCTCAGAAAGATATAGAGGTACAGATATTAGATTCCAAAGTGATAGTGATGATGAATGTAGTAACCTTCTCAAAATAAGTAACCAGGAATTGGTAAAATGACTCTTTAAAAAAACAAAAACCAAAGTAACTCAAAAGCATCATCATTTAAAAGGGAGATATTAAAAAAAAAAAAAAAAGTGGAAATTGCTGAGGATTAGTGAATTTTTTTTTTTTTTTTTTTTTGACAAAGCTACAGCTCTGCTCTGAATCTTTCCTCCTTATCTTCACAAGGTAGAAAGGTGGGTGGCACTTTGCTCTGCATCTCAAATCTGGATGTGGGCTGCTTTCTGTATAAAAGCAGAAGCCTTGGGGAATGGAATATTTAGAATATTTGGAAAGAATATTATTAGAGAAAAGAGGTAATAGTGAACTAGTATTTGATGCTTACCTTGAAATTTTAGAAGGCATGTGTTCTGGTTACCTGCTGCTGCTCTGACAAGAATATTCCATAAATGGCATGGCTTGAACAAACAGGAGTTTATTCTCTCACAGTTTGGAAGCTTTAAGTCTAAGTTCAAAGTGCCAGGCTCTAGGGGCTGGGTGAAAACCCCTCAACCTTGGGCTTCAACTCTGCCTCCTGCTCCCTGCCCATTGAAACTGGAGGCTTTTCTTCACTCAGCTGCTGAGGCTGACAAGCCCAAGGTTGACAAGTAATAAGGCGCAGTCCCAATGTTACCAAACCACATGGCAGGCCATTAATTCAAGTCCATTGAAAGTCTCAAGGCTGGCAGAGCATGGCAGGCTGCTGAACAGTGACAGGACTACATGCAGGGTTCAAACGTGCCATAAGCTAGAGACCATTCCCCAAGGCTTCTGCTTATATACAGGAAGCAGACCACATACCTAAGGCTGCTCACAGTAGATTCCACCATTGAGTTGATTGATTACTAGTATCATCATGGGGAAGGAATACTATATCGAGCTGCCCAGCCACTCAACCAGGCCCAGCCAAGTTGACACACAAACGTAACTAGCACAGCATGATAGAGCTTGGCAAACTAGTTTGGTAGCAGAGCATTTAACTCTTCTATTTATCACTGTATGTGGCTTTGGTGGCACAGTGCCTAAGGCATTTGACTGCTAACCAGAAGATTTGTGTTTCAAACTCATCTGACACTCCTTGGAAGGAAGATGAGGCAATCTACTTCTGTAAAAATTTACTGCCTTGGAAACCAAGGGGGGTCACTATGAGTATAAATCTACTCAATGGCAGTGGGTTTATTTATCACTGTGCTGGAGGTTCTAGCCAGTGCAATAAAGCAAGGGGAAAAAAGAAAGACGTACAGGTTGTGAAAGAAGAAATAAAACTGTCTTTGTTAACATCATCATCATCCATGTAGAAAATTTATAAAATTGCTGTGAGAAATACTGAATCTAGCAAAATCTCAAAATAAAAGGTGAACAGAAGAAGTTAATTGTATTTCTAGGGAGTAAACCAAAAACCAAACTCACTGCTGTCAAGGTGGAGCTGACTGTTGTTATGTGTCGTCAAGTTGACCCAACTCATAGCGACCCCTCCTTGGGTTGCCCAGGCAGTATCACTACGGAAGTAGGATTGCCCAACCTTCTGAGGAGTGGCTGGTGGGTGTGAACCACCAGCCTTCTGGTTACCAGTCAAGTGCCTTAGGCACTATGCTACCAGAGCTCCTTGGAGTTGAGTAGCACAGAATAACTGGAAACAGGAAAAAAAAAAAAAAAAAAAAGCCTATTACAGTAGTATCAAAAATATGACATGCTTAGAGACAAACTTAACAAAATTTATGTATGTTCTGTATATTAACAACAACAAAAATTGCTGAGATAAAGAAGACCTAAATAAATGGAGAGAGTTAACATGTTCATCGATTAGATACCATTGTTTAGATGTCAATTCTCTCCACATCATTTGTATGCATTTGTCAAAATCATGAATTGTCCATGTAAAAATAGGTGAATTTTACTGTAATGTTCAAAAAACAAACAAACAAACCAAAACCCAGCGGTTAGATTGGGGAGAAAGGATGCGGGCAGAGAGACAAGAAGCTGACCCACATGACAAAAGTGACCTGTTACCATTCTGCCTTAGCATAGGAAGGAGTGGAGAAACCTCTCCTTTGAATACAAACTAAAGCCATGTTTCATGTCTTGAATAATATTACTTTCTAAAATGAGAATATGGTTTATGACTTGACTTGACCATAGGGCACCTGTTACTTAAACTGAAAAATAAAGTCATGAGATCTGTTAAGTTTTCTTTTTAGTGGTAGAGAAAGCTCTTTACCTCTTAATAATTTTAAAGTACCCTTAGGAGGCAAAAATAAAATTGTGTTTGGTTGCATCCCATGAATCATGCTTGTCCAATGTGCTGATTACATTGGCAAGAGAGACTTTTAGAAAGGTAGTTATGAGATTTAGAATAGGCAGGCGAGAAAACAACCCTAGGAAAGGAGAGAGTGGTTGGCATGAAGTGAAGGAAACAAATGATTAGAAATTGTTTTTTGAGGATGTACAAATAGAAGTTGCCCACGTAAGTGATGAAAATGGTAGGAAGTTGTGTTTTATTATTTTTTGTAGTGCTGGATTAAAGAAAAATTTCATACCATTCTCTTTTTGTGTTTTTATCTTTGCAAATAGTTCATTCATATATTCATGTAATCAGTCATTTATTCCTTCAATAAAGATTAAGGCAAGCACATTGCTATGGGTGGGAACACAGAGGGTAAACAAGCAAAACATAGCTGCTGCCCTTTTGCCCTCCCAAGAATCACAGCTTAGCAGAAAGAGAGACAATTAAATAGTTCTGTTTTTAATTATTCCTAGAAGCTAGCACATTGCTTATTAAGTGCTTAATAAATATTTCTTGAGTGAAAAACAGAACAAAACACATTTTATGAGCTCTGGTGGCATAGTGCCTAAGGCATTTGACTGCTAACCAGAAGCCTGGTGGTTCAAACCCACCAGTCACTCCTGGAAGGAAGGTTGGGCAATCCTACTTCTGTAGTGATATCGCCTCGGCAACTCAAGGAGGGGTTGCTATGAGTCGGGTCCAACTGGACGGCACATAACAACAACATGTGAAAAAGAGTAAAAAAATAATCCTTCAAGCTCTCTGTTGTTTATTAATTAACTGCCATTTTCTCAATTAAGAAGACAAACCAACAAAATACCTCTGGCAATGTTTACTCTCGCCCGTGTCCTAAGTGCTTGGCTACTAACTGTAAGGTCAGCGGTTGGAAAGCACCAGTGGCTCCATGGGAGAAAAGACCTGGTGATCTGTTCCCATAAAGATTACAGCGTAGGGAACCCTGTGGAACAGTTCTATGCTTGTGATATAGGGTTGCTAAGAGTTGGAATCAGCTCGGTGGCACACAAAACAAAGACAATAGAGAAAATCTTATTCACCCAGAATTTCCACGGGAAGAAAAAAAAACGTAGCTGCTATTGGGAGGTGAAATCTACTTTCAATTAAGAGAATCAGATTTTCTTTACATGGTAAGGAAGAAAACACGTGGTAGGTATTTTTTATTTTTTATTTTTTATTTTTTAAGAAAAGTCAGCAATAGAGGTCTAGCTGAGAGAGAGATATGAAGGAGATTTTAGCAAACACGATGTCAGTGGCGATACACAGCACATTGAGATTGTCTTCTGTAGCTCCACAAATCTCTAGAACATCTATAAAAATATACACATGACTAGTGCGATTGAATGGGAGCTCTGGTAGCATAGTGGCTAAAGCACTTGACTGCTAACCAGAAGGCTGGCGGTTCAAACCCACCAGCCACTCCTCAGAAGGAAGATGGGGCAATCTACTTCCGTAGTGATACTGCCTTGGAAACCCAAGGAGGGGTCGCTATGAGTCGGTCCAACTCGATGGCACATAACAACAACAACAACAGTGTGATTGAATGAGGCTGAGGTGACACAGAAGTGAACCAAAACCAAAAACCAAACTCACTGCTGTGGAGTCGGATCCGACTCACAGCGACCTCTCCTTGGGTTTCCAAGGCAGTATCAGTAAGGAAGTAGATTGCCCAACCTTCCTCCCAAGGAGCAAATTGAGGAGTGAAAGCAGAAAGAGGAGCAAGAATGGTGTAGAAATGATGAGGTGTTTCCAGGAGCCTGGTGGACTGAGGCACAGTAGAACTACTTGTCTTCCTATAATCACAGAAACTGTGGATTAAAAAAATAACAAGAAAGGAATGTCACCAGGCTCAAGAAAAGGAAAATTAAAACCAGAGCAATAAAGCTACCAGCTGATTTTATTGGCTGGGGAAAGTCATAGCATCCCCTATGGGTTATATACCAAAAACCAAACCCAATCCACTGCCATTGAGTTGATTCTGATTCAGTGACCCCATTGGGTTTCCTAGGTGGTAAATCTTTAGGGAAGTAGATTGCTCCATTTTCCTTCCGTGGAGTGTCTTGTGGGTTTGAACTGCCAACCTTCTGGTTAGCACTCAAATGCCTTAGCACTGATGGAGGTGTATGTTGTTATGTGCTGTCGAGTTGGACCCAACTTACAGCGACCCCTTCCTTGGGTTTCCGAGACAGTACCACTACAGAAGTAGGTTGCCCCATCTTCCTTCTGGGGAGTGGCTGATGGGTTTGAATGTCCAGCCTTCTGGTTAGCAGTCAAGTGCTTTAGGCACTACGCTATCAGAGCTCCCGGAGGGTGTATAGCCCCTAGGAAATAGGAGATGGAGTTTTAATATTCTCTTGGGGACAGAAGACATGGCTTTGATTTTTGCGAGGCAGAATGTTGGAACTGAGATATCTGCATAAATACAGCACCTTGGAAGTGCTGTCTCTCAGTGAAACGGGAATTAGAAAAACTTTATTTTGGGGAGGAAAAAATCCCCTGAGAAATCAAAGCTTCAAGCTTGTCCAATATGCAATGTGAAGTCCCAATTGACATTCTTCCCGGGGAGCAGAATATTAAACTAAATTTTTAACATGAACACTAATTTTTCATACCAATGAAATCTTACAGTCTCTAGCAGAAGCAAAATTCTTTGCACTCACACTTTCAATCATCCAGAGCTTAAGCGACTCCCAGAATAAACTTGTGATTAAAATTTATGAAGCATCCCCCTCCACACCACCAAAAAAGAAAAGCAAACAAACAATGCCATCCAGTTTCAATTCATGTTGTTGTTGTTGTTAGGCTGTTTAGTAGGACCCAACTCATAGTTACCCCTCCTTTGGTTTCTGAGGTGGTATGAGTTTCAACTCATAGCGACCCCCATTAGGTTTCCAAGGCTGTAAATATTTATGGAAGTAGATTGTCTCATTTTCCTCCTGGTGAGGAGCTTGTGGGTTTGAACCACCAACTATGAGATTGTTGTTATGTGCCCTCAAGTTGGACCTGACTCATAGCGACCCCTCCTTGGGTTTCTGAGGCGGAATCACTACGGAAGTAGATTGCCCAACCTTCCTTCCGAGGAGTGATTTGAACCGCTAGCCTTCTGGTTAGCAGTAAAGTGCCTTAGGCACTACACTACCAGAGCTATGAGGTTGTTGTTGTTGTTGTTATGTGCTGTGGAGTCGACCCCGACTCATAGTGACCCCTCCTTGGGTTTCCAAGGCAGTATCACTACGGAAGTAGATTGCCCCATTTTCCTTCCAAGGAGTGGCTGGTGGGTTTGAACCACCAGCCTTCTGGTTAGCAGTCAAGTGCCTGAGCCACTATGCTACCAGAGCTATGAGGTTAGCAGTCAAAAATGCCTTATCCATTACACCACCAGAGCTCCTTTAAAAGCATGGAAGAAAATAATTCACAAATTTCTTGTTGTCAGGTGCCGTCAAGTTGATTTTTGACTCATAGAAATCCCATGTGACAGAGTGGAACTGCCCCATAGCGTTTTCTAGGCTGTAATCATTTTTTTTTTTTTTTTAAAAAGCAGATTTCCAGGTCTTGTTTCTACAGAACCACTGAGAGGGTTTGAACCACCAACCTTTTGGTTAGCAGCTGAGTGTTTAACCATTGCACTACCAGGGCTCCTAAATACACAGTACCATATCCAAAGCCACTGCCATCAAGTCTATTCTGACTCATAGCAACCCCGTAGGACAGAGTGGAACTCCCCTATAAGATTTCTAAGGCTGTAAATCCTTATGGAAGCAGACTGAGCCATCTTTCTCCCACAGAGTAGCTGGTGGGTTTGAACCACTGACCTTTTAGTTTGCAGCCCAATGTGCCACCAGAGCTCTCTTTAATATACAAAGAGGAAGAATGATTAGACGTGGTGAAGAGGAATATGAGGACTATAAGAACTGCAGGAAATGCAACCATCTTAAAGATGCTATAGAGTAACTAGATTTAACATGGGAATTCCTGGGTGGTGCATGAACTCAGCTGCTAAACAAAAGGCTGGGAGTTTGAGTCCACCTGGAAATACCTCAGAAGAAAGGCCTGCTAATCTAATTTGGAAATATCGGCTGTTGAAAATCTTATGGAGCACAGTTGTACTTTGACATACATGGGGTCATCAGGAAGCAGCACTGGCTTGATGAAAACTGGTTTTATGTTTATGTTTCCAACCCCCTCCCCCCAAAAAATAGTGCCTGAGGCACTTGACTGCTAACCAGAAGGCTGGTGGTTCAAATCCACCAGCCACTCCTCAGAAGGAAGATGGGGCAATCTACTTTCATAGTGATACTGCCTTGGAAACCCAAGGAGGGGTCACTGTGAGTCGGGTCCAACTCAATGGCACATAACAACAACAACATGTTTAGGCCATGCTTATTGTAGCAAGAGGCTCAAAATCATTTTTAAGAAGTGAAACCTACTAGTGTGTAATAGTATAGAAAGATTAGAATTTCTGGGAAATGAATATGTGTTCTAACCTGAGTTCCATACTAACTTTGTTCAATTAAATATCACCTTACTCTGCTACTTGTAGCCAAATCACATAAGAATCCTGGCCTTGCAACCACATTCCTAAGATCACAAAACCAAAACAGGAACAGCTTACAGTGCAGGGCAATTGCATGCCTTAGATCATGAGACTAAGGAAGAAACACTGCAATAGAAATAATGCAAATATAAATTTGCTACTTAAATGGCATTTTCTGATAACAGGGCATTCTTGAGATGTCTTGCAGCTCACTATCTGTGGCCAGTGTTAACCAGTTTTAGAGCCTGCACACCCCTGCCCTCCTTTACCACCTGAGGAACTAAGATAGCAAATCCAAGATGAGACCGAGATAAGGGCAAACAGCAGACTGCCATGCACCTAGCCTGAAGGAAGCTGAGGTCTATCTTAGGAATTTATCACAACCTTGTTCTGCTTCCTGACCTTTGCAACAGAGTCAGGATTTTATGAATACCTGCTTGCACATGGTCTTCTGAAATCACGCACACTATGAAAAAGTACTATTAAAAACCCCTAGCTTATAAGGCTGATGGAGAGACACAGGGCGTTGCCTCTCACCCCATGTGACTCTACCTTGCAAGGTTCAAACAAAAAGACAAACTCACTGCTCTGGAGTCAAAGCCGACTCATAGTGACCCCTCCTTGGGTTTCCAAGGTGTATCATTTCAGAAGTAGATTGCCCAAACTTCTGAGAAGTGGGTTGTCAAATCTTTATTTTTCAGTTGGCGTATACAATCTTTTTGTTACTACCATGTTGTTGTTATGTGCCATCGAGTTGGCTCAGCTCATAGCAACCCCTCCTTGGGTTGCCAAGGCAGTATCACTATGGAAATAGATTGCCCAGTCTACCTTAGTTATTGATAAATTATACGGTTTTCTCTTTGCCCCATCTGTTCTATGCTCCTTTTTTCTTTCTTTGTTGGGTTAATCAAGTATTTGAATTAATCATTTTTTCCCCTTATCATTATGAAAAGTACATATTCTGTTTGTAGTTAGAACTGTGCTATCTAATATAGTTTCCAAAATAAATATATGGATATTTAAACTTAAATTAAGTAAAATAAAATAAAAAATTCATTTCTTCAGTTGCACTAGTCACATTTCAGGTTCCCAATAGCCACATGGACTCATATATTGGACAGTATGTAAATAAAGCATCTCTATCATTACATAACATTCTGAGGATCTATTTATATCATTTGTATTTTCTTTCTGTCTTGTTTCTGGATATATTTTGTCATTTTGCATTAAATGATGAATATTGTATATGAAAAAAATTACATAGGCTCCAAATGCAAAATTTTATCTTCCCCTAAAAATGCTTCACCCTGTTCTTTTTCAGGAAGTTAGGGTAGGGTCAGGTCACTTTAATATAATCAACAACTGTTTTGACATAAGTCATCTGTATTATAGTTTTTAATTAATACCTAGTTTACTTCTTCTGAAGGAAGATTAGTCAATCTACTTCAGTAGAGATATCGCCTCAGAAACCCAAGGAGGGGTCGCTATGAGTTGGAAAGGACTCAAAGGCAGTGAGTTTGGTTTAGTTTACTTCTTTCTACTTATAGGGGTATAGCCCTTCAGGGATCTCAACTGATAGTCTGTGGTCTTTATTAACCAAAAAACCAAACTCACTGCCCTCGAGTCAATGGGACTCAAAGTGATCCCTGCTTGGGTTTCCAAGGCTTGGACTCAATGTGACCCTTCCTTGGGTTTCCAAGGCAGTATCTCTACGGAAGTAGATTGCCCAACCTTCCTTCTGAAGAGTGGCTGGTGGGTTTGAACCACCAGCCTTCTGGTTAGCAGTCAAATGCCTTAGGCCCTGCACAACCAGAGCTCCCTTGCTAGTAGAGGGTCAGTGAAAATGGGGAATACCCTAAAAGAGATGGCTTGATACAGAGGTTGCAAAAGTGGGCCCAAACACAGCAACAATTGGGATGCCACAGGTCTGTCATGGTTTTGTTCTGTTGTACCTAGACTTGCTATGAGTCAGAACATAACAACAAAATTTTTGCCAGGCCACATTCTCTAACTTTTGTCCCTTTGGCACTGTAAGACTGTTGAAAACTCTGCTCACTTTTTAAGAATCACTCTATGTTAGAGCTCCATCAGCACTCAATGACCACGCCACACACCAGGGTACCCGACAGGAGATTTTATTAAAGAGGCAAAAGGGCGCCTGCACTGAGGAGGGACAGAAGAAGAAGAGGAGGAAGAAGAAGAGGAAGAAGAGGAGAAGAGGAAGAAGGGAAGAAGAGAAGAGAGAGGAAGAAGAGAGTGAGCAGGGGAGAGGATGGTCTTATATAGACCTGGGGTTAGGAGTTGTACATCAGAGCTGGGGGAAGGGGTCTTAACCTATCAGAAGCTATGTTGCCTTTTAAAATTTGCGCCTTGCAGGAAGCTCAGTTTTGACTTCCTTCAACTGACTTATGACCTTGGGCGGGGCAGCAGGGAATGAAGAAGAACCCGGAAGAGCCACGCAAGATGGCGTGGCATATCTCTAACATTCCCCCCTCTTTAGTTTTTTTAAAAGGAAAAAAAAGAAGGGCCTGCTTTTGTGGGAAAAGGGGTGAAGGTCAATCTTCTGGAGCTGCTTCCTGCTGGTGAGGGGCATGGCATCTTTGGAAGCAGGGCCTTCCATCTATCCATGCACGAGTTTGTCTCTTGTAGTGCCAAAACCAGTTTTCTTTTGCTTCAACTTCAGAGATGCTGTGTTGTTTTGCCTGGTTGGTGATTTGTAGTATGTAGAGGTCCTAGAAGAAGCAGCTTCTAAGGGTGTCGACTCCCAGGGGTTGGCTGGACATGTTTGGCGTCTGGTGTTCTGGGACCTGTAAGACAGGCTGGGTTGCAATGATTAGGGGAGGGAAGCGAGAACAGGGAAACAGTGGAGCCTAGGTGGCCAAGGTATCTTATTAGTTGGGTGGTCTCCATGAACACACAGGAATCTCTTCCAGGTCTTTGGCTGGAAGGATCATTTGGTTTGCTGTCTGTCGCAAAATTTGGGTAGATATCTGGCGAACCTGTGATTGTATAAAACAGAGAACACAGGGGGCGATGGTAGCAATCAACATGATGGATATTAGGGGGCCCAAGAATGGTAGGAGCCAGGGTAGGGAGTCCAAAAAGAGGGAATAAAAAGGTGGACCATTGTTAGTGGATAGACGTTGATCTATATTAGTTGCCCTCTCGATGAGTCTTTTGGCTGCATCTTGTGCTATACCTGACTGATTTATATAGAAACAACATTCTTCTCCTAGAAATAGGTAAAGACCTCCCTTTTCTGCTGTTAGTAAGTCTAATCCTCTCCTGTTCTGAAGAGTGACTGCCACAAGGGAGTTGAGTAATCTCCCACAGTTTATTGAAGTTAACAGCTTGATGTGAAATAGCCTGTAGGCTCGCTAGGAGGCACTGGAGCATTTTGTCCCTGTGAGTGCGGCCATTCTGCCCAGATTGGGTGTCTAGTTGGTATTCCCATCCAGGGTCCTGCTCAGGAACAGCTTCTGGAACTAATGGCATGGTAGAGTCAGTTACAGGAGTTAGATTGATATGTTCCCGAGCAGCCCCAAGAACACGTTCCCTTTTGTCAGAATTTAAAGTGGAAGAAAGAATGACATAAATGTCATGCCAAGTTAAGTCATAGGCTTGAGAGAGGTAACAAAATTCCTTAATGTAGGTGGTGGGATTGTGAGAAAGGGAACCCAGACGTTTTCAATCTGAGATAAGTTGGTGAGGGAGAAAGGAATATGGACATGGATAACACCTTCAAAGTCAGCCATTTCACATATGGGACAGAGAAGGGGCTGTTGAGAATGGGTGTGGCTGCTCACTGGGAAGGGTAAAAGAGGACTCTGGGGAAGTGGTTTCTGGAGATGTTAGTGAAGAGGAAGGTGGGGGTGGCAGAGAGGGTGCAGTGGTGTTAACAGGAGGTGGAGATGAAAGTGTCTGTCCTGAATAAGGGGGTGTTGTATAAAGTGGGGATGAAAGAGATTCAGGTGGTCAGAAAGAGAGGAAGTTGGATGCTCTGGTGGATGGGTCTCATAAAAGATTCTTAATCTAGATGGACTGAGGCTAACACCATAATCTTCTTTAAATCCCTTTGGAAAATTTTTTGATCATGTATTCTAACACAGTAGATTTACTGGAGGTACTTCCCATAATGACAGTGGCACACACAAAACAAAAGACAAGTCCCGAGGACCTCTCTGATGCCTGGTCATCTGCCCTTCTTACAAAGGTTTCGTGGGTCTTTGGCTAAGGTGTCTCTACATAAACCCTGGAGCAGAGGGCTAAGCCACACCATTATGCCAATCTGACTTCACATGGAATGCAACTTCAGGCCCATTCAAATTCTGTGACTTTTCATCTTGGAACTTCACATATATCATTCACACTAAACAGTCATACAGACAGACACCAACTCCAACAAAACTGAATGTAAACTCTCTACTAGAGCTGCTAGAGGGACTCAAACCCTCTACCCTACCTAATCCGGCCAAAGGGGACTCAAACCCCTGAAGAGGCCTAAGGGGACTCTATCCCCAAATATTTTAGGCTAGGGAAATTGAGAGGGGTTGAAGAGTCTTTAGAGGGGGGTTTGGATAGGAGTTTCGTGTGTTAGGAGAATTTGGATGGTATTGCAAGTAGAGCAGAGAAAGAGAGAGAAAGAAAGACAGACACGGGAGCACGGGTCAAAGAAAGTTTGGATGTAGTGAATGGCCATTTGCCTATGCGGCGACAGAAATTATCAAGATCAGTGAGGATGTTAAAATCAAAATGTCCTTGCTCAGGCCATGGAGAATTATTACTGGGGCCAAACAGTATTGCAATAGAAAATTAGGCATTTGGAACCTAAGTCCTGAGCCAGCCCCAGGGCATGGAGATTGAGTAAGAGACACCCCAGGGAAGTAGTTGGGTCTGGTTTGGAGTTCTGGTTACCCATGATCCCTTAAGTCCCAGTGGAAAGATTTGGTCAAAGGACCAGTGTCCCAGTCGTTTTGCCAGAATCTTGGAAATGGAGACTGGAAGAAAACAGTGGACATCTCTGCTGTAGTCTTCAGTCTGGAATGGCTATGCCATGGAAAGACAGGGAACCCAGGACGTCCCCAGGTTATCTCAGCCTTTGCAGTGGAAGAGACTCTGACATGAGCTCACGGTTTGTGGACAGAGGCTCTGGAAATGGAACCAGGACTTGGGATCTAGGTGCCCAGGATTGGGAAACTAGTCAAAAATGGGAAACTCACCAGTGTTGGATGGTGGTGGCTGGAGGTTCCTGGTCCACGAAAAGGAGGAAGGGTTAAAGAGAAGTTTTTATTCTGCACCTCCGGGAGAGGTTGGGGAATGTTACAAGGGGTCCGTGGATGCATGGTCACACATGGACTATGTTGGCTGTTACAGAATCCTGAATTTTTGTTGAGAAGTCCCTGACTACTGATCTGGGGAGGGCCTGTAAATCTTACAGGCTTAATAAAAGGGGCATTTTGGGTAACTATGTAAGAAGCGTGATCCGTTGGAGGCTGCAGTTGTATAGTGTAGTTGCATAATTTAGGCGACAGATGTCTCAACGGGGGGCTTGTTATGTTGCACTGGAAACAGAGTGGGGCCTGGAATGTAAGTGTCAGGTGGTCCAGTCCTTTGGAATTGTGGTAGCTAGGCCTAACCCAAGTATGAGGCCAAGTGCAATAATGAGGATCAGACAGAGGATGCTAAGCAGTGTCGGTGATGAGAGTTTGACAGTGCATTAGGGTTTAGGTAAGGAGAGTTAGTTGGTCGTAGGAAGCCCTTGTTGAGCAGGTCTGTAACAATTGGCAGTAACTCCAAAAGACTAGAGTGTGGCAAGCGATACTGAGCTTGGGCTGGAAATTGGGAAGGGTCTTTGAGAAAGATTTTAACAGGGGACCACTTGGCTATCAAAGGTGAGTGGATGTCCCAGACTTTAGGGTCAACTAGGGTAGGGTCAATAGGCCATTGGGGGAAGGAGGGCTGGGACTGGATGGCCTGTGAAAGTAAAAGACAGAGGGAGGATGTCGGAGTGCTGGAGGGATCTGGAAGTGAAAACTGGATGGAAGTGCCAATTTTGAATAAAATGTCTCGACCCAGCAGGGGAACGGGACAGGAAGGGAGGACCAAAAAGGAATGTAAAAATACACGATAGGAGGGGAGTTTGTAGGGGGCGACGTGATTGACCTTCTACCCCAACAATAGAGGTCTGAGACAGGGAGGAGGGTCCCCAGTACTCTCATAAAGCAGAAAAACTGGTGCCAATGTCGATCAAAAAGGCGATCATCCTACCTGCCATGGTGAAGATTACCCCGGGCGCGTGGGCCAAACAAGCCAGGGCCTCCTCACTCCTCACTCCTCACAGGTCTTCTGCTACCAGACCAATAAGGTCGTTTGAGGGAGCGGGGGTGGGGTGGGGTGGGCGGTGACCCGACAGTGGGTGGACACCAAGGGGCAGTCGAAACCCCAATGTCCCTTTTGTTTGTATTTGGGTCAGGGCCTCCTGGGAGGTTTGGGGTTTGGGCATGCACTAGCCCAATGGCCTTGTTGATCACATCAGAAGCAGGGTCCCAGAAGGTTGGCAGGTCACCCATTGGGGCGGCGTGGCACGGTGGGATTGATGGCCTGTGCCAACAATTGGTATTTTTGTTTTGCTCTTATCTAGGCCATTATAGGCTTTAAGTGCAATTGCGAGAGTTTCTGCCTGGGGAGTAAGGGGACCTGTTTCTAGTTTTTTAGCTTAGACTTAATGTTGGGGTAGGCTTAAGAAAAAAAATGCATCATAACCAGTCTCTGGCCATTGGCAGACTCTGGATCTAGGTTAGTATATTGCCGAAGGCCTTCAGTCTCTGAAGGAAGGCGGATGGATTTTCATTTTTATCCTGAATAATTTCATTTAGTTTGTCATAATTGACAGCCTTCATGGCTGCTCAGCGTAGGCCATGGAATAGGCAAGCTAACATACCTGTTTTTGGCGTTGGTACCTGCCTGAGTATTGTAGTCCCACTTTGGGGACTCGATTGGGGACAGCGTCCGCGCCTGCTGGGTGATGATTGTTTGTGAGGTGTTCTTGATCTGCATGGGCATGGGCCTGCTGCAGCACTCTTTTGTTCTCCTCAGAGGTAAGTGAATTGGTTAGGACAACAAAAATATCATGATAGGTTAGCTGGTATGATTGTGTCAGGAATTGAAACTGTTTGATAAAGGTTGTGGAGTCAGAAGTGTAAGATCCAAGCCTAGACTGAATGAGAGCCAACTCAGCCATTGGAAAAGGGGTATGGAGTTGAACAATTCCCTCAGCTCCGGCAACCTCTCACAAGGGCGCCATCATGTAGGCAGACTGAGAAACTTCAGGGTCAGATGACTTATGGGCCTTGGAGGAGTGATGGGTGGAGTTGGTGTGCAGGGAGGGGCGGAGGGAGGAGAAGGAGGAGGGGAGGGAGTGTGAGGCTCTTGTGGGCTTGGGGGAGATGAGTGAGGAACTAGAGCCTGGGGTGGAGCTGCTTGTGGCTCTCCCCGATAAGGAGGAGGATCATCTGCTGGTCGAGATGGCCGACAGACTCAAGGGGAGGGTTTTGTTTTTTAGCTAGCGAGCAGAGGGAAGGTTGACTATGGAGAGAAGAAAAGCCTTGAATGTGGGGAATCTCCAACCATTTTCCTTGGCGCTCACAAATGTTATACAGGTCTCGAATTAGACCAGATTCACGTGAGCTGTCAGGCGACCAAACATTTTGGTTGTGCAATTTATATTGGGGCCAAATTTGAGTGGACAAACATATGAGACACTTGGGCTTTAAATCTAAGCCTTCAGGGTTCCGTAACAAACACCCCAGGGGTTAGTCTGCGAGTATAGAGGATCCAGAGCCCATGGTGACCAGAAGCAAGACAAAGGGTGGCGCTATAACTTAAGACGTCTCTCAAGGTACAGATCATGCGCCCCAGTTTAGGACCCGGTCCTAAGTATGGAAGGAAGCCTAGGCTCCTTGTGGAGACGTCCCACCACGGGGAGAGGGCTTGAAAATGGGGGCCATACCACCTTCTGAGGCGTCCCTGCAGCAGGTGGGGGTGGAACGGGCAAGTCCCGGACTCACGGTGGGGAAACACAAAACCTGGTACCCAGTTTGCGCTCTGGAGTGGAGTCTTGTTTTTCTAGTCACCAGGATTTAGAACTCAGATACCCGAGCTGTCGTTAGAGGACTTACCCAGGCCAGGGCGAAGGTGATGATTTGCCGGTGTTGTTTGCTGGGAAGGCACCAGGGAAGATGGTCGCTGGTGCTGGGGGACAGGTCAGAGCACCGGAAGAATGGGGGGTTCTGGACCCTCCGATGAGGAATCGGGGGCACCAGCAATCCCGCTTCTGACACCAATGTTAGAGCTCCGTCAGCACTCAATGACCATGCCATACACCAGGGTACCCGACAGGAGATTTTATTAAGGAGGTGAAAGGGCGCCTGCACTGAGGAAGGACAGAAGAAGAGGAGGAAGAAGAGGAAGAAGAGGAGAAGAGGAAGAAGAAAAGAAGAAAGAAAGAGGAAGAAGGGAAGAAGAGAAGAAGAGAGAGGAAGAAGAGAGCGAGCAGGGGAGAGGGTGGTCTTATATAGACCTGGGGTTAGGAGGTTGTACATCAGAGCTGGGGGAAGGGGTCTTAACCTATCAGAAGATATGTTGCCTTTTAAAATTTGTGCGTTGCAGGAAGCTCAGTTTTGACTTCCTTTAACTGATTTATGACCTTGGGTGGGGCAGCAGGGAATGAAGAAGAACTGGGAAGAGCCACGCAAGATGGCGTGGCATATCTCTAACACTCTAGTTAGGTTCTCAGCCTCTTATTTGTGTATTTTTAAAATTTGGTGATTCTTCAGGCTTGCCTCTCCTTCTATCCTGGCTATCTTGGCAGATTTGGACTCTACTTTCTATTTTTTTCTGTCCTATGAGATTACCAGAAACTCTTTCAGTTAGTGGGCCTTTTAGCAGTTGTGCTCTCCCCAGGTTCTAAGCCTATACATAGCTCCAAGAACAGGAAATGCCCAAGGCTATTTGGCTCAACTCTCTCGGCTTGCCTTTTTTAGGATCTTGACCCTATAAATTCCTGGCTGCTTTAACAGGTCTCATTGCTTTTAAACAGACTTTATTTTTTTTCTTTTCAATCTCCTTCTCTCTTGTTTTTCTTGATTATGGCACTGGTCTGCTAAACTATGCTATTAGAGCTGAAAATGGAAGCTATTCCACTTCACTTTTAGTTATGGTTAATTCTGGTCCTACCCCTAACAATATTGACAGGAGAGTCATTTTATTATTACTATTATGTCTGTGCAGTTATATTTTTTCTAT
The DNA here is from genome assembly GCF_000298275.1 of Orycteropus afer afer. Classification (NCBI taxonomy): domain Eukaryota; kingdom Metazoa; phylum Chordata; class Mammalia; order Tubulidentata; family Orycteropodidae; genus Orycteropus; species Orycteropus afer. The sequence goes on from NW_006921690.1 coordinate 9,251,160, forward strand.
GGTTATCAATATGACTGGTAATGTTCTTATATCTTTAAGTCTTTAATGAAATACTGGGGAGATAGTGAAAAAAACGCAAATGATTTAATAAGGAATTAAAAAGCAAAGCAAAACAAACTTGAGAGCTATCTAATGACATGTGCATTATGTATATGTATTTGTATGTGTATATAAATACATGTATATGTCATTTGATCAGTAAATATTATATGTAAAATTATATATGTGTATATATAATTTTGTTCTAACTTTACTGGTAAGAAAGCCAGGACTCAAAATGATTAAATAACTTGCCCTTGGAGAATTCAGATCTGATTGACTTTAAAGTTCTCAAAGTTATCTCTCACTTGTCCTTAAGAATGTACTAAAGCTTAAGAAAACTCTGTCCTTTACTTCCCTCACATTTAGTTAATTACTAAGTGATTTAGTAGAATCACTTACTATATTTAATGCAGCCTGTCTAGGTGATATCATAAAGAAACAAAAATAGAAATAGTGACAACAGGCCATGCTTATTGTACCAAGAGGCTCAAAATCATTTTACTGAGTGAAACCTATTAGTATTAATAATCTAAAGACCACCAACATGTTCTCTGCTTCAGGCAAAGTTCAGCTGGCTGGGGATAGATGGAAAAATCACAGATGAGGACTCTTCATTTAAATTAGCAATGCCATGGCATTCATGTTGCTGTTGTTATGTGTCCTTGAGTCAGACCCCACTCATAGTGACCCCTCCTTGGTTTCCCAGGCAGTATCACTAAGGAACCAGCAGTCTTCTGGTTAACAGTCAAGTGCCTTAGGCACTAAGCTACCAGAGCTCTATACTAAAAGACCCAACCTATTGCTGTCAAGCTGATTCCAACTCCTAGCAACGCTGTAATAGGACAGAATAGAACTTCCCCAGAGGATTTCCAAGGTTGCAAATCTTAACAGAAGCGGACTGCCACCTCTTTCTCCCACAGAGGTACTAGTGGGTTACAACTGCCAACTTTGGGTTAGCAGGAGAGTACTTTCACCACTGCACCACCAGGGCTCCTTCCTTATCTTTTTTAATCCTAGAGTACTGCAGAGACCCGAATTGGAAAATGTCGAAGAAGTCAGGTAGTATCTTTTGTTTTACTTGCTGGTTTAGAAGAAAGTTTCTTGATACCAGAACTGAAAAGTACACAAGACCTGAAAACTGGTGTTCTTCACAGCCTGTGGCTGAAGTGTAGATTCTGAATCATCCATTGTTTATGGCTTCTTGCTCTCCAGCTTCCTTCTGCAGTGCTCTACATTTTTATCCCATTCTTTGTGATATCTTATTCTATTCTAAACAGAACAAATCTGTCTTGGAAGAAGTATAGCCAGAATGCTTCTTAGAAGTGAGACTTTGTCTCACATGCTTTAGACATATTATCAGGAGGGACCAGTTCTTGGAGAAAAACATCATGCTTGGCAAAGTAGAGGGTCAGTGAAAGAGAAGAGGACCCTCAATAAGATGAGCTGACACAGGGTCTGCAACAATAGGCTCAAACACAGCAACAATTAGGAGGATGGAGCGGGAATGGGCAGTGCTCTGCCCTGTTGTACATAGGGACGCTATGAGTCAGAACTGATTCAATGGCACCTAACAACAACAACAACAACAACAAGGTAGTCACTAAAAGGACACAGGAGTGGTGTCTTCTGACCTCCTCTAACTTCATAAGGGGAAGAGAGAAGGGTCAACACCATCAGCCCAAAGTTGAAGTCAGCCATGCCTTCATCCTCCAAACTTTTTACCAATTCTGACTCCAACCATACCTGCAATGGCACTCACTACTTCTCTGCTGGGTTCAAAAATTCATTGCAATGGTCATACAGAACTCACAGACAATACTTGCCATCATGGAGTTTATTAGGGAAGTAACAGCTTACAATTCAGGTTCAGGAAGGTGCTCAGGATACAATTGTTCCGTTAGATCAGTCTTTCCTTGGCTATGCCCACAGGCATGCTTCTTTTTTAAAGGCACTCAGCTTTCTTGCTCTGTGGGCCAGCAAGCTCAGTGCCCTGTCTCATGCCAGTCTCTCAGTTCTACTGCCTCTACTGCTGTCATCTCTCTGCTGGTCTCTGCCATTGTCTGCCAAGTAAGAGATCTTGGGTTCAAAGATGTGCTCAACTCTCAGCTCTTTTCTGTCTTGATGGTAAAGAGATCCTCCTTTCCACATCTGGGAGGGTTCATTTTGAGCCTAGTGAAATGACAAAAGTGACCAATCCCCACATTAGGGTTCCATACACCTTATTTCCATGGTCTCACCCCTACAAGGGTGCCATGTACCTTATTTACATTACTAACAAGCTATCCATTCCCCTTGGTGGACCACAAGCACCTCACATTTACACAGTTCCACCCAAGCATCTTGTGGGAGTCACAAAGACTATGGCTGGAAGAGCGATACCAATTAAATCACTGCACCGCAATAGTGGATGCTGTCTGGTGGGACTGATTATTGATTAAATAGCAGAGTAAATTTTAAATAAATTTAAGTTAAAACAATTCACTACTTGTGTGCATGGAAATGTGTACAATATTTCTGGGAATTAAGCTGGTAGTATGAGTATGTCTGTATCCTATGACCCAATGATCCCATTTCTTGATATTTATCTCAGAGAAGTTCTCTCACAAGTTGATCTTTAAGGAAATTCATCACTGTTGGGATTTAGAGTTGACCTAATTAGTCATAACTGAGAAAACTGCTGAAATACAGTGTCTGAATTTATACTTTATAGAATAGAGCATTAAAAGCAAGAAAAACATGCAACAACATAGATTGTAAAATACTGTGATGAATGAAGAAATTATGTAAATTAAATACACAGACATATTTAAAAAACAAAATACATTTTACAGAATGTATAAATATAATCGGGAGCTCTGGTAGCATAGTGGCTAAGACACTTGCCTGCTAACCAGACAGCTGGCGGTTCAAACCCACCAGCCACTCCT
>NW_006921690.1:9254228-9255989 GCF_000298275.1 Orycteropus afer afer
TAACATAACAACAACAACATAAATATAATCAAGATATACATCAAAATATTAAAGTGGCTATCTACTGGGGTCAGTAATGGAAAATGTCAGTGTCAATTTAGGATGAAGGGAGAAAGTAATAAAATAAGAGAAGGGACTTGCAAAGACTGAGGATGACAGTCTGCAATGAACTGAGGGTATGAATTATCTCATTTGTACTCAGGGTAAAAATAAATCAACTTTAAGTCTCAAAAATGATAACCCACATTCTTAGAAGAAAGGCAGTTATATTTTCTAATCTTGATCTACATAGGAAATTCTCTGGCCATGTCACTTGGATAGGACTTTTATTACCATTTTTGGTTTTAATCATATTTAAGTTTATCATCAAGGCTTGACTCCTGGGAAAGTACATTAGAATGGTTTTTCTAGAGGCTTTTATTCACAAGTATTTTTAAAAATGAACTTTGTTGTTGTTGTTATGTGCCATCGAGTTGGCCCCTACTCATAATGACCCTTCCTTGGGTTTCCAAGGTGGTATCACTACGGAAGTAGATTGCCCAACCTTCCTTCTGAGGAGTGGCTGGTGGGTTTGAACTGCCAGCCTTCTGGTTAGCAGTCAAGTGCCTTAGCCACTACGCTACCAGAGTATATTTTAAAATGAACTTTACTGAGATATAATCTACATACAATAGAATCCACCCATTGATGCCTTTGAATTGTGATGTTGGCAAAGAATATTGAATGTACCATGGACTTCCAGAAGAAAGAACAAAATTGTCCTGGAAGAAGTACAGCCAGAATGCTGAACAGAACTGACCAGATAGCACTGACAACAACCATTAGTAAGATGAGACTCTTTCTTGTAATAGGCTATTTCGGCACTCACTTATTTCCAAATGTAGACAGAGCCCATTGTAACTTTGAACAGAGCATCCATTTCCCCTTCCTCAGCCTTACTAGAACACCGAATCTGTGCAGGTGTTCCCCACACCCTTATCAGTCCATGTGACTCAGGGGAAGTTGACTCCATCCTCAACTCCACAGGCTCTGATTAGACTGCATCAAAAATGGTAATTTCATGCCCTCTCCTAGCTTTGCTCAACTCTATGAAAGAACATAAAGTACCCAAACTAGTTGCCCATGACTCACCTCTGACTCTCTGTGACCCCATATACTGCAGAGCTGAACTGTGCTCTGTAGGGTTTCCATGGCTGTGAGCTTTTGGGAGCAGATCCACAGGCCCTTCCTCTAGGGTGCCTCTGGGTGGGTTTGAACTGGTAGCCTTTCAGATAGTAGCTGAAGGCTTAATGTTTTGTGCTGCCCAGGGACTCCTTACTTAACTATAGTTACTGAGAATTGTATCCTTCTATCTGTTCATAAAGACAGGAGGCTAGATATTGGTGAATATTATTATATCTACCAAAGACTTCAAAATATGGAAATTAAAACTAAAAACCTAGGGGATGGCAGAAGATTTTCCACTGTGGTGGCTGTACGTGTGTGCCCGGCAGCTCCTTTCAGAAAATGTGAAATTAAGAAAAGTACCATTTGAAGAAGTTCAGTGAGTTGATGGTTGCATTCTGGGGCCAACCAAAGATTCTGATGTCCCTTTGGAACATGTTGGGATTTGCCTTGGTAATAAAGAAATTTTGGGGTGAAGAACTTGAGCACTATAATATAGGCCTCAACCACGACACAGGATTGGCTCCAGCAAAAGCCCTTTTGAAGAGGATTATCCAAGCCAGATGCCGTGCAGTGATATATTTGTCAGAAAGATTT
>NW_006921690.1:9266558-9267565 GCF_000298275.1 Orycteropus afer afer
TTCCTTCCGAGGAGTGACTGGTGGGTTTGAACCGCCAGCCGTCTGGTTAGCAGGCAAGTGTCTTAGCCACTATGCTACCAGAGCTCCCAATTAAATGTTAACTTCATCAATTTTTAAATTTAGTATTTATAAATATTTCATTGCATTTTAAAATAGCTTGTTTCTTAATTTTAAAGTCTTTAATATGAATATGAAATCGTATTAATTCATGAATTATATGTCTTACTTATAGTCAAATAAGGTCAAACACAAAATTGTAAGACTGCCTTCACAAGTTTGACTGGTACATTTAAAAATGTTTGATATGATGTGCAGTATGGCCTCTAAAGTTGAGAAATTTCAAGGTCTTTAAATGGCTGTGGTCATTGTTAATTACTGTTGAGGTCATCTCTGGCTCATGGTAATCCCATTTACAATTGCCAGTCCATCTTTACAATCATTGTTAAAATCAAGTCCATTATTGCAGCCACTGTGTATTTGGAGTGCCTTCCAATCTAGAAGGCTCATGTTTCAGCATTATATTGGACAATATTCTCTTGTGATCTGTAAGGTTTTCATTGGCTAATATCTAGAATAGGCCTTTTTTAAGGAGTCCTGGTGGTGTAGTAACTACAACATTTAACTGCTAACCAGAAGGCTGGAAGTTCAAACCCACAAACAGCTCTGTGGAAGGAAGATGGGGCTACTTCCATGAAGATTTGTTGTTGTTTTTGTGTGCCATTGAGTTGGACCCGACTCATAACGACCCCTCCTTGGGTTTCTGAGGCAGTATCACGGAAGTAGATTGCCCAACCTTCCTTCTGAGGAGTGGCTGGTGGGTTTGAACTGCCAGACTTCTGGTTAGCAGTCAAATGCCTTAAGCACTGCACTGCCAGAGCTCCTCCATGAAGATTTACCGCCTTGGAAATCCAGTAGGGGTCACTATGAGACAGAATCAACTCAATAGCAGTGAGTTTGGTTTGTTTTTTTAAGGCCTTTCTTTGTCTTAGTCTGGAAGCTCTGCTGAA
>NW_006921690.1:9268445-9275650 GCF_000298275.1 Orycteropus afer afer
GAGTCAGTGAGGTATGGGAAGGCCTAACCTGTTGAGGCACTGGTGAGAAGTACAGCATGCCAGGAAGACTCAGTGCAGGAAGGGTCCAGAGTGGAGGATGATGAAGAAAGAGAGGCAGTTAGGAGCTGTACTCTGAAAGGTCTTAAATACCAGCATACAGAAACAAGATGTTCTCCTGTAAGCATGATACACAGGCTGATTAAGAAACTAGGCCTCCAAAACACTCCTGGACATCATAAACTCCTCTCTATTGGAAACGGAAATGTAACCACAGGCCCTAGTGCCAGAGAGACTTTCCAAGTTAGCTTCTGCTTTTGCCTTCAAAATATGGCTCACAATGTTTATTTGTTTGTTTACCTTTTAATTCCCTATGAACAAAGGCTGAATCAGAATGTGGGTCTTGCTTTGTGATGGTGGGAAAATATCTGGTTTGAGCATAGGTGGGTGAGGAATCTGCCTGGATAGGAGAAGAAGGGAAAGGCATCTGAGAGGTCTTTGGTCACAAGAACTTACATCCTGAAGCAAGACTTGCAGTTTCTCAGATGCTCCCATCAGTTGCCAGGGTAGTTTTGGCACCAGTGCCCTGACTTGTCTTAAGGCTTTGACTCAGCCCCTGTGCTTCATCAAGGTGGGCTTCCCAGGAATAGCTGCTGATTAGCTGTGACACCCACTCCCACCAGGTGCAGACAATTATTGGTTCAGTAAGCAGGTATGAGAATTTGAGCATTTCCTCCTCAGGATGCATACAAAGATCAGAATGCAATACACATGTTCTAGATTTGGGTGAGTGATGGGAAGGTAGATGTATAGATGAGCTTACCTGCAGTGGCTCCTTGTAGTGCCTGCAGACCTCAGCTGCTGACCTCTGGTCTTGTGGGTCTGAGCTGTCTATAAACCAAGTCCTCTCTTTGCAAGCCTTTCTAGCTCTGCCACATACCTTCAAGACTGCTTTAAGATTGTACTCTTGGTGGAGAGGGCCTTGGTGGTACAGTAGTTAAGTACTCAGCCACTAACTGAAAGTTCAGCAGTTAGAACCCCCAGCTGCTCCATTGGAGAAAGATGTGGCAGTCTGCTTCCATAAAGATTTACAGGCTTGGAAACCCTATGGAGTATTCTACTCTGTCCTGTAGTTTTACTATGAGTCAGAGTCAACTTGATGGCAATGAGTTTGGTTTTTTGATTTTGGAATCTTTATGAGAGTAGATTGCCAGGTCTTTCTCCCACAGAGCCACTGGATGAGTTTGAACCCCCAACCTTTGGTTAGCCGCCCAGCACTTAACCATTGGACCATGAGGGGTCCACTTAGAATAAAGGCCAAGAAAAATAGCATGCCAACAAGACAGGCCATGTTTCTCTTCAGTAGGAGAAATTCTTGACAGTAGCCACATAGTCAACCAGAGGCAGTCTCCTTTGCCTCTTGCGCCAAGTTTCAGCTCAGGTGGGAGAAGATGAGATCTAATTAGCTAAATACACCATTCACATTCTCTGGGTCCAAATAAGGCTTAATATCTCCGTTTAGTTTCAGACATATTTTCCAGGGTTCCCTCAAGGAATATATCTAGTTATAAGAGCTATACTTGCAGGGAAGTCCAAAGCTATGGATTCAACCAAGTATTTATCTTTTGTACATATAACTTCCTATGAAACTGCTACTTACCAATAAGGTTTTTTTTTTTTTTTAAACCAGTGTTGCTTGGTAACAGAACTGTCCTTCCACCTTTATCAGGTTTCCACAGGAACAGTGCTAAAATGTTAACCCAAGGTCAACTTTGTGAAGGGAGAAAGAGTATTGTTATTTACCAACAGGAGGATCATTGAGAAAATATCATTGGAGCAGAACTGAAGGAGGTGGAGGAATTAGCCATGTGGCTATTTGGTGAAAAAGCTCACCTGGCAGAGGAAACAATTGGTACAAATACCCAAGGTAAAGGCATGTCTGGCATGTGTGAGGAACATCAGGGATTTCAGTGCACCTGGAATAGTGTAAGTGAGGAGAGGAGGACTATGAACTGGTCTGAGGTAACTTGTGGGAGACAGGTTATGCAGTGCCTCTTAGACATTGTAAGCACCCTGGATTTTTCTCTGAACAAAATAGGGAGCCATTAGAGGGTTTTCAAAAAAGAATGATGAAATCTAAGTTATATTTAAGAAAGATAATTTTGGCTATCATCTTGGGAATAGACTGGACGGAAGGGTGGAGGCATAAAGACTTGTTAGAAGGCTGTTGCAGGAATTCAGTGTGGATGGACAGGGCTTGGACTAGTGTAGTGGCAGTTAAAAGGAGAGGTACTGGTCAGATTATTGATATAGACAAAGCATGTAGTTCTAGGCTTACTTTTTTAATATGTACTACAAGTATTTTCCTCAGTTTTGACGATAATTCTTTATGAGCTTTTTTTTTTTTTTATGTAGTAATATGGCTTGTTATTTGTGTCCTGTTCAGAAAGGCTTTCCCATTCTAAGATTTTGAATGCATTTCACAATTATTTAAAATAATATTTTAAATATTATTTATGTTATCTGCTACAAGTCAGGTAGGGATCTGGTTTTGTTTTCTTCCTAATGGTTATCCGGTAGTCTTACCATCATTTATTGAATAATCTCTGTTTTTGACTACTGATTTGAAATGCCATCAAAAAGGTTTGCATCAATTTTTGAATTCTGTCTTCTATTTTATTGATCTATATATTTTTTCACCAGTCCCAAACAAATTATTGTAGTTTCTTACCATGTTTTACTATTAGAATGAACATGTCCTTCCTCATTTTCTTTTTCAGAACATTCCTGATATTGGTGGATGTCTTTTTCTAGTCGAATTTTAATTCATCTGTATGGAGAAAAAGCTAAAGAAATCTTGCTTTAACCTGTGTTTCTTAAGGAACCCTGGTGGCATAGTGCCTAAGGCATTTGACTGCTAACCAGAAGGTTGGTGGTTCAAACTCCCCAGCCACACTGCAGAAGGAAGACAGGGCAGTCTACTTCTGTAAAGATTTATTGCTTAGGCCCTAATGCAGGTTGCTATGAGTTGGAATTGACTCTATGGCAGTGGTTTGGTTCTTCATACATATATATAACAAATGTATGTAATTATTTCAACTAGCAAAAAAAAAAAAAAAAAAACACTGCCGTGTAGTTCATTCGACACATGGCAACCCCTCCTTCAGTTTCTGGAGACCTCTGGTGGCATAGTGCCTATGGCATCTGACTGCTAACCAGAAGGCTGATGGTTCAAACCTACTAGCCACTCCTTGGAAGGAAGATTGGTCAATCTACTTCTGTAGAGATACCACCTCAGAAACCCAAGAAGGGGTTGCTATGAGTCCAATCAATTCACCAGCAGTGAGCTTGACTCCAAATCAAGAAATAGCAAGTGATCCAGCTGGAATTCTAGAATTGTAGATGTTTGAGTGTAGGTTGTAAAAAACTGTATGATCTTTAAGATGATTAAACCAACTTGTAAATGTGAATGATAAAGAACTCAGTAAAAAATTTAAGAATAAATTTATTTACTAGTCATTCCTGCTTCCTTCTTCACTTCTCAGTGTTCAGTTGGTGTGTTCAAGTCATTTTTAATTTTGTGTATTTTTTTATTTGACATTTTCCAACCTTTTTTTTAAACTCTTCTACTCTGTTGGCACTAAACTTAGAATAATCTCCTTGTGAATAAGATGCCCTTTCAGTTCACTTCTTAAATGTGCTTAAATATTGACAACCATCAGTTTAACTCCTAAAATCCTATTTTTCTCCATGTAGTTTGAACTAGATTTGATTTCATTTCTTATTTGCACTTCCCATGATAGAGGAAGTGGCAGCTAGCATGTTGCCCTAAATGCTTATACTCATCTCCCTTCTTTTAAATATAAGCTGATATTTTAGCAGCTGGCTTTCTCAGCCCAGAGAGATTTCAGAATCAAGAAACAGTTATAGAACTACTATGTTGTTGTTGTTGTTATGTGATGAACTACTATTAGAACTCTTAATTTTCTCAGGATTGTTCTAAGGTATTTGTTATTCTCATTTAACAGAAGAGTAAACAAGCTAAAAGAAACTGAGGTTAGAAGAAAAGTAGGTATTTTATAGCGCACTTATGATGTGCTAAACGTTGCCTAGTTCTCTACTCCATGAGGACGGTGACCATGTTTGTTTTGTTCACCAGTACATCCTCAATGCTTAGCATCCTTCATTAGACATAATATGTGCTGAATATTATTTGTTGAAAACTTGAATGAACATCCAAAAATCTATTCAGCTTCAAGGCTGGATAGAAAAGGCTGATGAATAGAAGGGGTCGTTCTCCTGTCTTGGTGAGTGGACAAGTAGCAACCTGTTTATATACTTATAAAAGAGAGAAGCCTAAATCAACCTGGATTGCTTTAATCTTTTTCATCAGACCATCTACTCTCAGTGATCTTGGAAAACTCTCCAAACCAAAACCAAACTCACTGATGTCCAGCAGATTCTGACTTACAGAACCCCTCCCTGTCTTTCCAAGGTCGTATTTCTACGGAAGTAGATTGCCCAGTCTTCCTTCTGAGGAGTGGCTGGTTGGTTTGAACCTCCAGCCTTCTGGTTAGCAGTCAAGTGCCTTAGGCACTATGCTACCAGAGCTCCCTGGGAAACCCTAGAAACCTTTTTATTTTCCAACAGTTCAGGTTTCACCTGTGTAGTTTATGATCATTCTAAATTAAGGCTAGGTGGCTTGGTGTCCTGCAGTGCACGAGAAATATTGCCAAAGGGATATATCTATGATATATCTCCTTTGCAAAATATTGTTAGTCTAACTTTAACACTGCAAAGCATTATTCTTTAGAAGATGGTGCTTAGTGTAAATTATGGACCCACCCTCATGGGCAGGCAACATATTCACATGGGAGAAAAACATGTTTCATATCCTAAGATTTCAATTTACATTTTTGCAACAGATCTAGATTTGGGTTTTCAGTTGGCATTAATAATCTGTGTTACCTACAACATTCCTTTTCATTTGCAGAATTAATCAAGGTTTGATTTCCCCTCCTCCACAAAGCTACTCAGTTTCTCCATCTTCCTCCTTCGTGTGCCTGTTATGCCTTGCTTCATGATTAATCACTCACTTTAAATATTTTCAACAATAGGAATGCTTCCTTTAGCAACTCTGAAAAGCCCAGAGAAGGCTACTAACCCGTACAGCACACACGATAAGGTACATCACAGTAGCCTCAGGGACTCATAAGACTTGGAGGCAATTTTTCACAAAAATGCATTTTAAAATTTGAGAGCAGTTGTATGCCTTTTCCTCTAAATTGCTGAACGACGTAATGTGTTTTTAATGTAAGAAACCATTTGCATTGTCCTGAAGTGTTGCAGACTTTAAACCAATCATGGGATTCACTAGGCTCCATTTGCTCCCAGATTTCATGTGCGAGAGTAACAGTGAAGGAAAAAGCATGTTCATTTCTCAAAAAGTGTTGGTTGTTTCTGTTGCTTCTAATGTAAAGTGTTTGGATTTTAATTTGTTGTTGGTTTCTGGAAAGCACAAATGGTATTATCTGTTTTAAATGATGATCGATGCTATTATTTTAGATATGTGAAAAAGAACAAGATTGTGGTGTGAAAATTCAATTCTAAATTGCTTGATTAATTTATTTCAGTGGCATATAGCAAGACTATTCTTTATTATGCTAGAATAAGCCAATTTACTGTAAATCAGTCTAACAAATGAAATGCCTGGAGGAATGTTATAAATTGCACTACTGTTTTTGTTATGGTGAATATAAATGAATCAAAATGCAAATTCTAAGATAGTTTTAAAATATTTCCAGCAGCATATGTGTATAAGTCATTGACCCAACTTTCATAGTTGATTATATTCAGCTAAGATTTTGTTTGTGTACATCTCCTTATCAATTCTGACAGATAACTGAAGCTGCCAACCATTTTGGATTATGGATTTCCTTCTATTTGATTAGTAGGAAAGATTGTCTGTTTCATTCTCACTGGCCAGAAGATAGCTTAAATGAGAGATGGTGAAGCTTTCATTAAATATCTGAATTGAAAATGGAATATTATGTAGTCAATGCAACCTGAGTTAATATTACACCAAATTACATGGAGGGCTTTCCATAGGGTTCTGTCAGTGAGAAATATAAGATTTGAAAATTATTTAAATTATTTAAAATTATTTAAAGATAATTGTTGTGCATATACACACCATGTCATATGTGTATGTCTCTATATCCTTCAACATTTTGACACATAACAATATAGAGATACATAGCTATAGATGCATAATGAACAAATGCAACATACTTCCATCGAGTTGGATCCTACTCATAGTGACCCCTTCTTGGGTTTCTGAGGCAGTATCACTATGGAAGTAGACTGCTCAACCTTCCATCCAAGGAGTGGCTGGTGGGTTTGAACCTCCAGCTTCCTGGTTAGCAGTCAAATGCCTTAGGCACTTTGCCACTAGCGCTCCCATAGATGCACACATACTGCTTATTAACAAGGGTTTCCCAGAGAGGGAGGTACATGACAGGAGACTCAAGAACAACATTAAAAGAAGAGAAAAAAAAAAAAAGATTTCTGTAAAAAGCATGTCTTACATTTGTGACAGCTCTGGTGGCATCATGCCTAAGACATTTGACTGCTAACCAGAAGGCTGGTGGGTTTGAACTACCAGCCACTCCTCAGAAGGAAGACTACTTCTGTAGAGATGTCAACAGATTAGCTCTGGTGATGCAGTGCTAAAGCATTTGGCTGGTAACCAGAAGTTCAGGGGTTTGAATCCACCAACTGCTCTGGAAGAGAAAGATGAGGCAGTCTATACTTCTGTAAAAATCTACCACCTTGGAAACTCTTTGGGGCAGTTTTGCTCTGTCATGCATGGTCTCTATGGATCGGAACTGACTCAATGGCAGTAGGTAATGTTTATGGAAATGGATGTCACTCTACCAGCTGAATCTTTTTGAAGGTGATACAAAGAAGATAGAATAGAAGCTATTTTTCACTTATAGAACAGTAAGTAAATTATATTTTTGTATTTAACAACTTAAATATTGAATATTAAATAAGCAAAGCTGGGAATCTGATCACTTCATTTGAAAAAGGCATATAATTTTTGTAACAGAATAATCAACCACCCTTAACTATTGGGAGAAGAGTGTGAATTGGCAAGAAAAACCCCAAGATGGGACTATATTTTATATTTATATATATATATATAT
>NW_006921690.1:9275770-9291495 GCF_000298275.1 Orycteropus afer afer
AACTCACCAGCCACTCCTGGGTTGGGAGATTGGGCAATCTACTTTCCTAGCAATACTGCCTCAGAATCCCAAGGAATGGTCACTATGTGTCAGATCCGACTGGAGGGCAGTGAGGTGTTTTGTTTTTTGGATTATTAGTAATACGTATTACATACAATGTTGCAGTATGCAGTGCAATTTGCTAATGTTATCATTCTCAAGCCAACCCCAAAGACAAATAGAGTTTGGATTTCTAAAGATACTGACAAGGAAAGGCAATAAAACAACAACAACAGCAAAACCACAATGAGATACTCAACTTAGAGCTGACTTATGCTGAAGTTGTTGGAACGGAACCCCATGTAAATCGGGGACTATATGTATGGGACTTTGACTTTCATCTAGTCAATACAATTATTTAGCACCTCCAGGTGAGTCACTTGTTAAGTGCTCTGCTGTTAACCAAAAGATCATCAGTTTGAACCCAGCAGCCACTCATGGGAGAAAGATGTGTCAGTCAGCTTCTGTAAAGACTTACTGCCTTGTAAACCTATGAAGCATTTCTACTATGTTCTACAGTGTCACTATGAATTGGAATTGACTGGACAACAGTGAGTAAACTACATGAAAGCAAGACAGTTCAAACTTCAATGAACCTGTAACATAATTTGGGAGACCAACAAGCACTTAATTTATAGCTAGTTTGCCAGGTTGAGAAGGAAAAGTAGGAAAGTATTTAGGCAGAGATAGCAGCATGTACAAAGCCTCAGAAGTGAGAAAGAACATGACCTATATGGGGAATGTGGAATGGAATGTGCTTGGGCAATATGAGGAAGGAAAGATGGGCTACAGAATATCAGGAGATAAATTATAAAGTGAGAATTCGGTGAGATTATCTAGTAACTAAGTCAATTCTAAACACAAAACTAATATTTATTGAGTGCTTATTATATATCAAGGAGCTCTAGTGGTATAGTGGTTAAGGGAATTGGCTGCTAACCAAAGGGTTGGTGATATGAACCTACCATCTGCTTCATGGAAGAAAAATGGGGCAGTCTGCTTCCATAAAAATTTACAACCTTGGAAACCCAGTGAGGGTATTTATGAGTCAGATTCGACTCCATGGCAGGGAGTTTGGTTTTTGGTTTGGTATTGTATATCAAGGAGCTCTGGTAGCATAGTGCCTAAGGCATTTGACTGCTAATCAGAAGGCTGGCAGTTCAAACCCACCAGCCACTCCTAGGAAGGAAGGTTGGGCAATCTACTTCTGTAGTGATACTGCCTCAGAAACCCAAGGAGGGGTCGCTATGAGTCGGATCTGACTCCATGGCACATAACAACAAGAATTGTATATCAGGCTAAACACATTACATGTACTACCTCTTACTACCATCTATTCAATGACTGTGTATTGAGTGCTAGTTATGCACCCAGTAATAGTTTATACACCATGATTATAATTTTTTTTTTTTTTTTCCATCTTATAAGTGAGGAAACCACAGGTACAGAGGGTTAAGGAACTTGCCCATGGCATCACAGCTAATTGATGGTGGATTCAGGACTAGAATACAGGTTTGTTCAACTCTGAAGGATTTGCTTGTCAGCAACCACACTATGTTGGCTCCTTGATGTTATGTAGGGTAGGTGGGCTCCATGTCTTCCAGCAAAACCTCTCTGGCTCTACATTTACTCTAGTGCCTCCTGAGTGTCTCTAAATAACATGTTTTAATTGATACTATTTTATCTTTTCAAGCTATTGATTTCTCACTGTGGAAGATGAGAATAGTATTCTTTTCTTCTCCTGTCCTATTACACATGTGCAACTTTTTTATCCCCCATATTCCTCAATACAGTGATGATCCAGTTTTGGTTTAATGTGTTCATTATTCATATACTATGACTATATTCCCTAATCATAGCTGAGCCATGTAGAAAATTATGATTATACATCTATAATGATTTTTGTATACAATGTTAATATTTATCTTCTTAAATATCTATGTACCCTGTTATTAATACAACTGCAGACTCTTCATCAACTGTCTAGAATGCACCTGAAATACCTCATTTACATTCAGGCCCCTATTTTGTCTTCCTGAAGAAGTCATTCCTGTGCCTTTCTTACCTTTACCTATCTGAATTGGTCCCTTCTCTGCCTGACATAAATCTGTAAACCAGGACTTGCCCTCGTGATCATCTTGGAGAGTCCCTTCACCTCTTCTCTGGGTTGTATATCCTGTTTCTGATTTTTCTTGCCTTTTCTATTTAATCCTCATAGAAAATCAGTTTTTTGAAACCTTATATATTTGAATTTTTTTAAATTCTTTTTCTTCACTCAAAAATAATAGTTTGACTTGGTAATGAATTCTAGGTTGAAAATAATTTTCTTTCAGGCTTTTATGACTATTTCATCATTTTACCTAGTTTATAGTATTGAAGTTAAGGCAATTTGTATCCCATTTTTCCTTTCTGGTAGATTTGGAGATCTTCTTTTTCTCCCCAGTATTCTCAAATCACAGTATAGATTTTTGGGGGAAGGAGGGTTTGGCCGATGAGGATGGGGATGTGTAACTGGTGGTCATGGTGGTACTTCCCTCCACACAGACTCTCTCTTTCTGTCATTTTTCCCGCCCCCTTCCAACCCCAGTTCTGCCCATCTTTTGTGTTAGGAGCTTTCCTTCATGTGCGGTAATCTTTGGTTCCCTGATGAGTTTCAGGAAGGAAACATAAGAATAGCTTTTCAGTTGAGAGTTTCCTTGTGGCTGGCTCTGACTAGCACTTTTACATGGGGCACTCTCTGACATTTATAGTTCTGTGGTTGTTAAGGTGCTGCTGAGTTAGTTCCAACTCATAGCAACCCTATGTATGACAGAAACACTGCCCATACTGCACTATCCTCATACTCACATGCTTGAGCCCTTTATTACAACCACTATGTCAATCCATCTTGTTGAAGGTTGTCTTCTTTTTCACTGACCCTTTACTTTTCTAAGCATGAAATCCTTCTCCAGGGACTGGTCCTTCCTGATAACTCATGTCCAAATGGACGTGAGACAAAGTCTCAACATGTCCCCTCTAAAGAGCCTTCTGGCTATACTTCTTGCAAGACAGATTTGTTCATTCTTCGGGCAGTCCATGGTATACTTGATATTCTTCAGCACCACCATAGTTCATAGGCTTCAGCTCTTGCATCTTCCTTATTCATTGTCCAGCTTTTGCATGCATATGAGTTAATTGAAAATACTATGACTTGGGTCAGCTGTGCCTTTGTTCTCAAAGTGATACTTTCCTTTCTAACACTTTAAAGAGGTTCTTTGCAGAAGATTTACCCAATGCAGTACGTCGTTTAATTTCTTGACTGCTGCTTCCATGGGCATTGATTGTGGATCCAAGTAAAATTAAATTCTTGACAACTTCAGTCTTTTCTCCAGTTATCCTGATGTTACATGTTTGTCCACCTGCGAGGATTTATGTTTTCTTTATGCTGAAGTATAATTCATTGTTGTTGTTGTTGTTATTTGCCGTCAAGTCGGCCCCAACTCATAGCGACCCCTCCTTGGGTTTCCAAGGCAGTATCACTACGGAAGTAGGATTGCCCAACCTTCCTTCCGAGGAGTGGCTGGTGGGTTTGAACCGCCAGCCTTCTGGTTAGCAGTCAAGTGCCTTAGGCACTATGCTACCAGAGCTCCCATAATTCATAGTGAAGGCCATAGTCTTTGATCTTCATCAGTAAGTGCTTCAAATCCTCTTCACTTTCAGCAGGCAAGGTTGTTTCATCTGCATATATAACTCTAGTGCTGGTGATATTCTACAGAAAAGAAAGTTTTGTCTCTTTCCTGGAGACTTCCAGCATTCTATGTACTCATTTGGGATGGAGGTCTCCTGTCTATTTAGTAAGGTGTCCTGTTAGGCCAGCTGTTCTCAGTGACCTTAGACTAGAAGAAAGATACTTCTATGTGACCTTATCCAAAGAAAAGACCTCTGGTCTTTTTGCATCTGCAGTTTATTTGCTAGTCTCCTGGTTATTCAGAGAAAATAGAGATTTGGAGCTTAATAGACTTATTAATAGACTTTTTAAAAGTCCTTTATTACCATTTTTAGAGTTATCTAAAATTCTGAGTCTTTTGAGAACCTGGGGTCTATTGCTGCCTGCTAAAGATTCAGTTTTCATATGTCTACTAAGTCATTTGTTTCTTTTCCTTCTATCTTCTAAAATATTGTTTCTGCTTCTTCTCATGCTTTTTTTTTTTTTAAAAATGGGTTTGTGCTTTAAAATAATTCTTACTATTTTTGTAGATTTTTAGTAGGTAGTGAAAGTAGATATATGTATTCAGTCTTCCATTTCACCTAGAAGTTCAGGAAATGCCCGGAAACTCTTTCTGGGGGTCTTTTGAGATGCTGTTGGCTCTTGATTTCATTTATTCTGGCTACTCTCTCTTATGGCATCTTTTATGGAGATGAAGAACCACCATCCGGAATGTCCTGATCTAATTGACTGGAATGGCCTTGTTTTACTTTTGTGTTTGCCATCAACTGGCCCTGTAATTTTAGTCAAATTCCTTAAACTCTACTTGTTAGTCTTTGTCTCTATAAAATAGAAATAATATAATCAACTCTCACAGGTTATTATGAAGATAAAATCAGATATTATGGCAGTGTTTTTCACAAAGGGTTTTAATATGCTTTGTAAAATGCAAATGAAGCTATATGCAGATACCTTGGTTTTTACAGTGTAACAGTTAATTCTGAACACTTTCCCCCACAAACTTTTGTTTTTTTTCCCCAATGCTTAATTATTTCTCTTTACTCTTCCATGAAACTTCTTTCCTTTTTTCCAAGACCAGCCAACTGCTCTACCTGATGCCAAAAGGAGGAAAATGATTATACTCAGCTCTTCTATCTCAAATTTCTGCCAACAGCTCTCACAGCACTTCTTCTCAAAGACAAGAACAATGAGGGAATAAATTCATCTTCAATTCATTATGTCTTCTTTGTTTCTCCTACCATTGAGAATTCCATCTGGTTACCCTTGATGAGGCATACTTCCCTTGTGCCATCACCAAAGTTGCAAACCAAATGACTGCCTGTCAGCAACTTATCCCAGCAGCCAAGCTGTGGAATATACTTGCTTTACTAACTGGAAAAAAAAAAAAAAAAAAAAAAAAAACCTGACAAAAAAGGCCTAGATTCCCTGATTTTACCAAAAATAGTTACAGGGGGGAAAAAAAAAATCAATCGTTTGTGGTTCCCGGCAGGCAGCAAAGAACTCCAAAATAGCTATTCTTCTCCTGAACTTTCCCTGAAGAATTAATTGTGTCTTGATCCTATAGCGTCATTTCATGAAATTCATGTGCCAGAGGTACAATTCCTGCCAATCCTCTTCTAAGAAGTTTCTCTTGAGGCATTTGAAGATGGAGGGTTATACTTTTTGAAATAGAAAAAAGAAAATGAGGTGAATTTCAACTTTTGGACTTAAAGAAGTAATTGGGACCAGCCTAGCATTCTAATCTTAAATAATTAGAAAACTGGGCAATATATAGAACAACATTTAAACAAAACAAAACAAAACAACAACAACAAAATACTAGATAACAAGCATCCTGGAACTCTGATTCCTAAGAAGGGAAACAAATAACGTAAATCCTAAAATCACATTGGTTTCTTCCATGAAATAGAGGGATGGAGATTCCAAGATGATCAAAATGGTCCCACTGAGTTGAAGAGACAGATATTTCAGTTGCAGAAGAGATGAGGCAGCTGAAATTTGCCAGAGTACAGGAGAAGAGAGAGCCATGCAGAGAAAGAATTCCAGAAATCAGTTTCTTTGGGTATGATACCAAATATAAAGCCACAGATTTATAGGGTGAACCAATGAGGCCTAGAAAAGATGACTAGGTATTATAAGCTGGAAAACTCCCTTAGATCACACAGTACTGGGAGATGTTGAAATTCTGACTAAACAGAATCAGGAGTCTTCTCTGAACACTTGGAACATTTCTGTAGACTCCAGAAAGGTGATATTTTAAAAACATGGCCAAATTAACCTTAAAGTAAAGGCACCTGTAGACCTTCCATAACAAAGAAAAAACTGTCACTTTATTTGCTTATCAGAAGTAAATTAAATGCCATCAAAGCATTGTTCAACATTATGCAGATATTTACCCAAAAGTACTAAACACATTCACTCAAGGACTTGTACACAAATATTTAGATAATTATTTATAATGACTTAGAACTAGAGATAACTGAAATGTCCATCAGTTGATGAACAGATTAATAAATTGTGATATATCCGTACAATGGAATATTTATTACTCAGCAGAAAGAAGGAACAAACTATTGATTCATACAGCAATATGGATGATTATCAAAATCTCAGTTTAAGAAGCCAAGTCACAAAGACTACGCTATGTTTAATTCATTTATAGGTGCAGTGTAGTGAGTTGCATGGTATGGCTTTTCTAGCCATAGTCTTTATAACTCCCACTGAATTACTGGATAGAACTGTGCAAATACGTGTCAACTTGCCTGGGCAGCTGGTAGTAGTTATTTCCTATAATGAGACTGGCCGTTAACTCCATGGTAGAATTTGCCATCAGTAAATGAGTAGCTGCTTTTAAACTCCTGATTGTTAAAGTCATCCATTCTGTTGGAGCAGCATGAAGTAATCTTCTGGAAAGTTCACTCTCTCTCAGATGTGTAGAACTCTAATGTTGGGATTGGTTAGTTTTGCCACTCCACCAGGCTTAAAATGAGCCCTCCTAGAGGCAGAGCTGGAATCTCACTGCTGGCTGAGAGAGATACCCTGCTGAGAGAGATGCCCAGCTGAGAGACATGGCAGTGGAACCAAGAGGCATAAGACAGTGAAGCAGGCTTACTGAGCCCACAGAGGCAGAGGCCAGAGGGGTGTGTTTAAGGGCACAGCAGAGGGAAGAGTGTCCTGATCGAAGAACTGTATCCTGAGCATGTTCCTGAATTTGAAATGTAGTGTATTGCTTCCCCAATAAACCCCATAATCTGTGATTTTTTTTGTGGCTGCTGCAATGAATTATCAAACCCAACAGAAAGATGGTGGGTGCTGTGGGAAGGGAAGATTGGTGTCAAGATTGTTAAAGGGCCTGGAGGGTGGTGGCATGTCTGGCCTTATAAGAACAGGCCTTGGGCTGCTCATGGTGATTTCTGTCTTCCTTTTGTGAAGTTAGAGGAGGTCAGAAGATGCCACCTCCTTGCACCTTTTGCAACAGGAAAGTCTAGAAAAGGCAAAATTATAGTAACAGAGAGGAGCTCTGGTAGCAGAGTGCCTAAGGCACTTGACTGTTAACCAGAAGGCTGGTGGTTCAAACTCACTAGCCCCTCCTCGGAAGGAAGGTTGGGCAATCTACTTCCATAGTGATACTGCCTCGGAAACCCAAGGAGAGGTCACTAACCAACAATAACATAGTAGCATAGAGCAGATCAATGGTTGCCATGGACAGAGAACTAGGGGAGTAGATTGACTGTAAAGAGGCATAAGGGACTTTTTGGGGTAATGAAAATGTTCTATATTGTGACTTTAATGGTTGTTACAAGACAGCATATACTTTTCGAAATTTATCAAATTGTACAATTAAATGGCAAATTTTATTTTATGTAAATTCTAAAATAACAGATAAGAAATAATTATATTATTTATGAGTATAGTTTTCCTACGATGTTGATGTTGACCTTTGGTTGTCATGAATTGAAATCTACTCAACAGCAACAAACAGCACAACAACTTAGATGTGGCTAGATTGAAAGTAACTCGTTTACACCCATACATGCACACATATACTTACTATTTGTGAAGTATTTGGAAAAAAAACTACATTGAATGTACAATATAACACTTTAATTTAGACCTGCTATCTTTCCTGGGCATGTCTAGGCCTGTTCCTTGCATGCTAGGTATTGTTGTTTCCAGCCTCTCAAGGAAACAAGTCTCTTTCCAGCCAGTCTAAAAATTCCAATCTCAGGGAGCTCTGGTGGCATAGTGCCTAAGACATTTGACTGCTAACCAAAAGGCTGGAGGTCCAAACCCACCAGCCACTCCTTGGAAGGAAGATCGGGCAATCTACTTCTGTAGAGGTACCACCTTCGAAACCCAAGGAGGGGTTCTATGAGTCAGAATCAACTCGATAGCAGTGAGTTTAATATTTGCGTTATCTCACAATGATTGTTGACTATACCTTTTTTTTCCTTCAGATCTCTTCTCACTACATCAAGATGTAGCTTCTCTATGTTGTAACTATAAGATGGCATAGACTCTTTTTTCTTAGAACATCATCTGTTGTAAAACGACTCAGAGAAAGCAAACCTCTTTCATATTACAGATATTTGAGAAGCACTCTTCATTTCCTAGGAATATATGCTTCTCTTTGAGGCAGAATTAGGAGAAAGAGATGTCATCGAAATGATGTCTAGGTATTTGATATTTGACCTAAATGTACCACACAGTATAAGAGAGGATACAAAGGGAAATTGTGTGGTGTCTTAAGGAGTTACAGAGGGCCTTCTACAAAGAGATCCTTGTGTAGTAGGTGTAACTGAAATGTAGTTACTTTCCTTTCTTCTCTGTCGTTAAGGTAGACTGGAAAAGTGTGATTCTGTAGGAGAGCTTACTGTATTTAGAAGGATTTTGTGATTTTTAAAGACCCCTATCTTCCTTTCTCCTTCCATCCCCTAGTATTTTCATTTTCTATAGTTGTGCTGTCCCATATAGCAGCCATTAGTTACTTGTGACTATTTATACATAAATTAATTAAAATTACATAATTTAGAAATTAATTTACTCAGTTGCACTAACTGCATTTCAAGAACTCATGTGGCATTTGTCATGTGGCTAATGACTGCCACATTGGACAGCTCAGGCAAACAGATTCCCACCATTTGCAGAGAGTTCTTTTGTATGGCACTAATATATAGGCTTCGGGAGGAAGACTGGGCAATCTACTTTCATAGAGATACTGCCTCAGAAACCCAAGGAGGGGTCACTATGAGTCGGAACCCACTCGATGGCAGTGAGTTTTGAATTAATATATAGGCTAAGATCCAACTCTAGATTCTTTACCCTGCTAGTTAGTATTCACTAATACATGACCCTCGGAAGGAAGATTGGCCAATCTACTTCTGCAGTGATACCAACTCTGAGACCCAAGGAGGGATCACAATGAGTCGGATCCGACTCCATGGCAGTGAGTTGGTTTTTTTTTTTTTTTTTTTTAAAGTATATGACCCTAGCTATCTTTCCAACTTTTTCCACTTCTAGTCAGGAACGTTTTGCTTCAGCCATCTATGTTTACTTCCTGTTTCTTGGATATAAAGTGCACACGTACTCCCATGGTTCCTTCTTCCTGGATTGCCCACTTCTTTTCATTTGCTGAATTCTACTTTGTTTTCAGGACTTGGTTACTATTCTACTACCTCTATAAGTCTTCCTATCATACACTGGCTTACAGGAAAGGAATCTTCTCTGCCACTGGAATCCTGGCCTTTATTCATCCATTTATTCAACAAATATTTTCTGAGTGTCTAATATGTACCAGGCACTATTCTTGGTACTTGGGATACAATAGTGAGTAAAATACACAAGGGCCTTTGCCTCATGCAGCTCATATTTTCCTTTCTCCACTTCACCATACATGGCCTCAAACTAGTAGAGTTGTTTACTAATTTATGCAGGAGTTCTGGTAGCGTAGTGCCTAAAGCACTTGACTGCTAACCAGAAGGCTGGCGGTTCAAACTCACGAGCCACTCCTCAGAAAGAATGTTGGGCAATCTACTTCTGTAGTGATAATGCCTCGGAAACCCAAGGAGGGGTCGCTATGAGTTGGGTCCGACTTGATGGCACATAACAACAACAACAACAACAATAATTTATGCTGGTCATTGGCCAAAAACGTCTTATTATGAAGCTAGGCTGGAACACCTATGTCTATAGTTGCTTCTCCAAGTACATTGGAAAAGCCTGTGGTTGCTGTCATGTTTTCAAGGGCTCTCTGCCAAAGCTCTACTTCTAAGGCCCTGAGAAATGAAACATAGATGTATCTAACTTTAGGAAAAAGCTCATGTACCTTACATTATTTAGAACATTGCCAGGGCAATAAAGAGGGATGACAGAGAAGCACCAGGCTCTGTTGTGCTTAAAACCTAACTAGAAGAGTCCCATTCACGAGCCATGAAGGTGTCATGGGCTTGCTACTGGGGGATTCTACTTGGTATTGTTCCTTCTGATTTCTTCAGGCAGGAGATAGGTCTAGAATGGAATCTCTAATGATTCATCCTGATTTTCACCTGTTATTACCACTCATACAAGTAAATTTTAGTATCTGGAAACATTAATTTTGGGTAGCAAAACAAATAATGTGGGGTCTCCATGTCCTTACTGTAAAGTCCAACACAGTTATCATTTCTATGGTTATCTTCCAGCTTTCTGTTGTGAGCTTGTTGATCGTAGCAGTCACTCCCGTTATATTTTCTTGGAAACTTTCTTCACATTGAGTTTAGTACTATTTCTGTAGTAAAGATTAGATAATTATCTGCTTAACGAGTATTTTATGTAGGAAGTTGAGACTTTCTAAGTTGTAAACTATACATTCCCAGAATCCCCATCATCACATGATTCTCAGAATCTGCAGAGGTAGGAGAGGATAAGCTTCAGAAGAAGTCGTAGGCAGTTTGTGAGCAGACATGAGGACTGAAGCTGTTTCCAGGTGAGCTCCTTGAGAATTGCTGAAATGAACCTAGAGACTGAGCTTGTTAGTGGGAGCTTCCATGAGGTTCTTGAGATTCATAATAGTTTCAAGTGAACTCTTGAGATCTGTTCATTATCTGGGAACAGACTGAGTGAGTCTCAGGAGCTTCCCCAAAGTATGCCAGATTGGCAGTAGCTTTTGGCTCTTCTCTCTTTTTTTTTTTTTGCTATACTTACGATTACAGTTTTATTACAGCAAAATAATAAAATTAGAACCAGTTAAAGAAGAAACATATAAGGCAAGGTCTTGGAGGGTTCCAAATGTACATGAAGCTTCAAATTGCCCTCTCATGAGGAGTCCTGGAGAGTATTATCTTCTCCCAGTTATGATGTGTGGCAATACTCAAAGATTATGGCCAACTAAAGAATCTCACCCAAGTCTTTGGTATCCAGAACTTTTTGGCTTTTTTTTTTTTTTCTAACGTTTTATTGTGATTTGAGTGAAAGTGAGTAAATTGATTTTCCATTCAACTCTTCATACACGTTTTGTTTGATGACATTGCATCCAATGCTGTACCCATAATGAACAACACTCTTCCCACTTCCTCCCTGTGTTTACCATTTCCATTTGTCCTTCTTTCCTATTCCATCCTGCCTTCTGAACTTTATCCCTGGGGAAATGCTGCCCTTTTGATCTTGAATAGGTGATTGTTTTAAGAAGTGCTTACCTCCCTGGTGTTATTGTTCATCCCACAGGCCTGTTTATTGTTCGGCTGAAATTTGAGACATGGGGGTGAGTTCCATTCCAGGTTTGAGGGGTCACTAGGAGCTTTGCCTATTCTTGAGAACCATCCACATTTGTTCTTCAGGCTGAGATCACTGGTAGCAACTTTCCTGACTTCTGCATTCCGACCTTTACAACTTTGGTAAGCTTCTAATTTTTCACATTAAACCCTTTCATATCTGGAATACAAGTAGCTTTGTCATTCTCCTCCAAGGCTTGGTTGGGTCACAATCAAGCACATTTAGAACCTGTTCCAGAATTGCAATCAAAGAAGTCTAGCACTAGAAAAACAAAACAAAACACAATTCAGAGTTTAAGTTTCTTGTTTTACAAATGAGGAAATTGGCCCCAAGTTATTTAGGCAGTGCTGCATAACAACCTAATTTTAATCCAGTGCTTTTCTCCTTTCACCAGATTATAGAAATACAGGGGTTGCTTAATTGCATTATGCAAGTATGTATGCATTTGTTTATTTTGTCTCTTTCTCTCAATTCCAACAGGAAACTAGGCAACAATTGCTGGAAATGTAAGGTTGAAGTGTATGTATGGAGAGTTTGCTCAGGGTGTTGAGGACTGGTAGCCTTAGTGCCTAAGGCACTTGACTGCTAACCAGAAGGCTGGCAGTTCAAACCCACCAGCCACTCCTGGAAGGAAGATGGAACAATCTACTTCCGTGGTGATACTGCCTTGGAAACCCAAGGAGGGGTGGCTATGAGTCGGGTCCGACTCGACGGCACATAACAACAACAACAACAGACAAGAAGGAGGTAAATGAATGAAGCAAAGCAGCCTAAAACTGAAACGACCATGTTGTTGCTGCTGTGGAATAAAATTGTGTTAGCTTGTATACTCACAATAAAAGAGGAAATTACTAAGATGTATTATGATGAAGAACAGTCTAAATAAGTAACTAAATAAGAGTGTATCATGGCAATAGAATATTGTGAACTTATTAAAATGAATTTAACAATGACTTTTGAATTATATGAGAGGTTATTTTTGACATAGTGATGACTGGAACACAGAAGGTTTCAGAACTACAAGTAATAACAAATTATTGAAAAAAGCACAGAAAGATAAAGACAGGAAATTTGTCAAAATTTGATAGTATTTTCTCAGGGTGATAAGGTTATAAGAAAACCATATGTATCTACATATATATCTATATATACCCACATATCTATCATCTATCTATTTTTTTCTTATATTTAAACTTTACAAATATTCTATAATGAGTATACGACTTTTATCATCAGAATTAAAATTAAAGAAAAAAAACCCCACATCATTTTAAGTAGTAATATATAAATAGGATAGTTAATCAAGGACAAGGTGAAGTTTTTTTCTCTAAGAAAATTTCAGCTACATCTTTTTCTCTCTTATAAATTGCTTGCTGTTTCATAGCAGAATGGTTGCAATAAAGCCTTAATGCCTGACTGACTAGGTGACTGGCAGTTTTTGAAAAGTTCTGTCGTGTAGTCAGAGAAGTGCATGAATCTTTCTTCCTTTATGACATGTAGCAAAAGAGGATAGAGGGCTGTTTACATAAATAATTCTGGAATAGGTTTAACTCTTAAGTTTGTCGTTTGTCCTTTTTTTCTTCTTCTTCTTCTTTAAATTAAATTTGAATGTTAAACCATACCATAGGGAATCTTTCAGGTCCTTAGAATGTTTACAAGGAATCCTGTAGGGTAAAATCAGCCCTTTCTGAGAAAGAAAACGAACCAAACCACATTGCCTGCTTACTTTCACAAACTCCCTTTTAACTTCACAAATATTCATGACCATCACTGAGTCACCTCTTTACAGAATTACCAAAACATTTTTTGTAGTTTATTAAACTTCTAGGGTTGGTATTTGATTTTGATTCATTTTGTAGAAATGCCCAAAAGGATGGGCATTTCTCATATGCGGCTTGTTGGCATTTGAAGTTTTCAAAATATCAAGGATTTCTCTAATATGATTCATTTGAGTCAAGTGCCTTTTTTTTTTTTTCCCTTTAAATGAAGGGCTGCTGATTCAGAGCTATATGATAAAATTAGAAATGTCAGTATTTCATTCAGCCTACTTTAAAAAAAATCTGTTCTTTACTCTTTGGCTTATCAATCTGCTAACTAATTTGATGATTCAATTGGTACAGATTTTTTTGTTGTTGTTATTTTAGTTCTAGTCTTATGAACAAAATGGCATGAACCACACTGATAGAATCTGCATTGGAAATGATACCACTCAGATGATCTCTATCATGCTACTTTGTCTGTCTCAAACTTTGTACATAGCTTGGACTATAATTCCTATGATTCTTGCATTTAATAGCTGTACTATGAGAGATGTTGGATTATATATCACTCAGGAGAGACTAAGTTATGTTGCAGGCATGAAGAACCCCCATATCTCAGAGCCTGAAACAGTGAAGATTTATATCTTGCTTACATTATAGAAACTGGGGTCTTTGCTCCCAATACATCCTCATCACTCGCACTCTGGCACCTAGGCTGACAGAGCAACACTCCTTGAAACATTGCTTATAGTCACGGCAGAGGGAAAGAGATGATAGCAAAGCTTGCTGCAATTCTTAAAGCTTCTGCCCAGAAGTGATATGTATCACTTCCTTACATATTCCATTGACCAAAGGAAATCTAGTGGCCAACACTTACTTCAAAGGAGAGAAACAAGATATTGGTGAAATTTAATGTAATCTACAGAGATTGAGTTGGAGTTGACTTGACAGCAGCACAAAACAATAGCAATACAGAATCTATTAAGGATCTTTAATTTCTAGGATTCTGTAGTGCATTGAAAGGAGATCCGGTGGTGTACTGATTAAAGCATTTAATCATTATTTAAAGCATTTAATTAGAAGCATTGGCTTCTAACCAAAAGGTTGGTGGTTCAAACCCATCAGCTGCTCCAAGGGAGAGAGATAAGGCAGGCTGCTTCCATAAAGATTTAAGACATTGGAAACCCTGTGAGGCAGTACTACTGTTGTATAGGGTTGCTATGAGTCAGAATCGACTTGGTGGCAGTAAGTTTGGGGATTTGATAGTGCATTGAGAGTGGTTGCCTAAAATGACTAACATTTGCATTGAGAATAAGTATTCACTTTGTGGTGAATAATTGTATTATACAATTATATATTCTATATACTACAATTATTATTTTTAAAAATTACTGAAATAACTATATGAACACACAGTTGTTGTTGTTGTTGTGTGCCGTCAAGTCGGCCCCGACTCATAGCAACCCCTCCTTGGGTTGCAGAGGCAGTATCACTACGGAAGTAGATTGCCCAACCTTCCTTCCGAGGAGTGGCTGGCGGGTTTGAACTGCCAGCCTTCTGGTTAGCAGTCAAGTGGCTTAGGCACTATGCTACCAGAACTCCTATGAACACACAGGTAGGTGTAAGAAATAATATATATAGAGAGAGATCCCATGAACACTTCACACATTTTCCCCTAATTAACATTTTACAAGCTATAGTAAAATATTGGGAGCTCTGGTAGCATAGTGCCTACGGCACTTGACTGCTAATAAGGAGGCTGGCGGTTCAAACCCACCAGCCACTCCTCAGAAGGAAGAAGAGGCAATCTACTTCCGTATTGTTACTGCCTCAGAAGCCCAAGTAGGGGTCGCTATGAGTCAGGTCTGACTTGACGGCACATAATAACAACAACAACAGTAAAATATTACAAACCACGTACTCACAAAGATACAATCCATCTGTCTTATTCAGATCTCCCCAGTTTTACTTTACTCATTTGTATTTGTGTATAAATGTTTAGTTCTATAAAATCTTATAAAAACTATAGGTTCATGTATTCCTCACCACACTTGTGGTAGTTAAGTTTGTGTGTCAACTTGGCTGGGCCTGGTTGAGTGGCTGGGAAGCTGGATGGAATTGTTCCCCATGGTGAGACTGGTAATTAACTCCATGGTGGAATACATTGGAGCAGCTGAGTAGCTTTAGGGAGAAGAAATTGAACAGGTCATCAAAAAATTGCCAACAAAAAAAAGTCCTGACCCAGACAGTTTCATCGGAGAATTCTACCAAACATTCAGAGAAGAACTGACACCAATCCTACTCAAACTATTCCAAAACATTGAAAAGGATGGAATCCTCCCTAATTCATTTCATGAAGCAAGCATAATCTTGATAGCAAAACCAGGCAAAGATATCACTCAAAAGGAAAACTACAGACCAATATCCCTCATGAATATTGATGCAAAAATCTGCAACAAAATCCTAGTCAG
>NW_006921690.1:9294896-9301127 GCF_000298275.1 Orycteropus afer afer
GGGAGGAAGTGGGAGGGGAGCTGTTGCATTGTGGTAAATTATAGTCAATGTCATGAGACAAAGTGTATGTGAACTGCTGTATGGAAAGTGAATTTTCTCTGTAAACTTTCACCCAAATCATAATCAAAAAAAAAAAAAAAAAAGAAGAAGAAGAAAAAGATATTGAACAATTCCAATACCAGAAGGATCCTTTGTCTTGCCCTTTTATAACCACACCCACCTCCCTATCACCACCTTTCCATCTACCCTGCTTTCTAACTTCCGGCAACCACAAATTCATTCTCCATTTCAAAAATTTGTCATTCCAACAATATTATATACACCTACTCCACAATTATTGGTATGGTTAGGTGTCAAAGACCTGGTTGTTATGTAAAAATGGAGGATGACCACATAAAATCACAAAATGGAGGATGAGCACATCATTACATAACTGCCAAATTACATTATTGCATAACTGCCAAAACACTGAGAATCATGACCTATC
Source organism: Orycteropus afer afer (assembly GCF_000298275.1). NCBI lineage: Eukaryota > Metazoa > Chordata > Mammalia > Tubulidentata > Orycteropodidae > Orycteropus > Orycteropus afer. The sequence continues at coordinate 9,295,384 of NW_006921690.1, forward strand.
CAAGCTTACCCATAACTTTAACCATTACAGCCAGCTTTACTTTAACTTTGTGCCCCAACATTCATTTCTGCCAAACATACATTGTTAATGAGCAAAATAGTCACATAGATTTTTTTACTATTGTCATAGATGTGAAACGTCAGACGATGAGATAGTCAATAAGTGAGGAATAAGTGTGTCTTAGTTATCTAGTGCTGCTATTACAGAAATACCAAAGTGGATGGCTTTAACAGAAATTTATTCTCTCACAGTTTAGGAGGCTAGAAGTCCAAAGTCAAGGTGCCAGGTCTAAGGGAAGGCTTTATCTCTTTGTCAGCTCTTGGGGAAATTCCTTCTCTCCTTTCAACATTTTTCATTTCAATGTCCCTTGGAGATCTGTTCTGGCATCTGTCTTTCCCTGAGTCTAAGAATTTCTCAGTGCAGGGGCCTGGGTCCAAAGGATGTCCCCCACTCTCAGCTCTTCTTTCTTGGTGGTAGTCAGATCCCTCTTTCTCTGCTCACTTCTCTCTCCTTTTATCTCTTCTAAGATAAAAAGGTGATGCAAGCCATACCCCAGTGAGACTCTCTTACATCATATCAGGGCTGTGACCTGATTAAGGATGTTTTATCCCACCCTAATTCCTTTACAACTGATTGACTAATCACATCAAATCCTGGGACATGATTATATCATTACATAACTGGAAAATTACATTATTATATAACTGTCAAAAGACTGAAAATCATGAACTAGCCAAATTGACATACTTTGGGGGACACAATTCAATCTATAGCAAGGTGTAAATAGAATCATGTAGTATGTAAACCCTTTTGGGATTTTTTTTTTTTTTTTACTCAGCATAATTTTCTCAAAAGTCATCCAAGTTGGTACATGTGTCAATAATTTAGTTCTTGTTTTTTTTTTTCTGAGTAGTATTCACGATACGTATGTACCTCAACTTGTTTTAACAATTTACCTGTTGAAGAACATTTGGTCTGTTTCTAGTTTTTGGTTAATAAGAGTAAACTATTATAAACATTTATGTACAGGTTTTTCTGTGAACATATGTTTCATTTCTTTGGGATAAATTCTCGAGAGTACAAATGCTGGGTTGCATGGTAGTTGCATATTAATTTAATAAGAAGCTACCAAATTGTTTTCCAGAGTGGCTGTACCAATTTATAGTTCCACTAGCAATGTATGAGAGATCTACTAAATGCTTGCCAGCATTTTCTATTTTAGCCATTTTGATAGATCTATGTGATATCTCATTGAGGTTTTAATTTGCATATCCTTTATGGCTAGTGATAGTAAATACCTGTTTAAGTGGTTATTTATCTACCCTCCTTGGGTTTCTGAGGTGGTAGCATTATGAAAGTAGATTGCCAAATCTTCCTTCCAAAGAGTGGCTGGTGGGTTTGAACCACTAGCCTCTGGTTAGCAGTCAAATGCCTTAGGCACTACGTTGCCAGAGTTCCCCAAAGTTTTTCACATGTTCTGAGAAATCTGGCTCCTGTTCAACTCCTATATATGATCTTTGGGATTCAACCATAGACAAATACAAGGCTTTGTCTGGCAGGCTTTATGGGGGAAATTGCTCTTTTCATACCAGGTTCCAATCACATTCAATGATTGCAGTCTTCTGGAGAGAATTGAAGTCAAGGACTTAATCCCCTCTTCTTATCCATTGTCAGCCATGCTTAGATGCATATTTGCATTCCTAGTCTAGGCACTTCCATTTGGAGGCAGCCTTACTGGGGTCTTCGGTAAAATTTCTCCACTTCGACTCAGTACATTTCCACTCCTAGCCTGACTCCTTTTACCTCCTCCTGGCCCATGGATCCATAAAGAATCAGGAGCCTTTTGATTGGGGCTGCTTAGTGGTGAGATGATTCTCCTTGTCTGTGCTGCATTCACCAGACTTTCATTAGGTGCTGTTCGTGGAGGAAAGTGTAACACTGGGGAGCCAGCACTTCCTTTCGCCTCTCGCCTGCTCTATCCCAGTAGTGAATAGAGGCTTGACTGCTAGTTACAGTTTGCCTGATTGTCCTGATTGACCTTGACACTTGATGGCTGGACATTTTTTTCCCTAAAAATGTTATAATATTACATTTTAAATTTAACTCTGTAATTCATGTTGAGTTAATTTTTGTATGCCGTATGAAGTTTAAGTCATAGTTCTTTTTTGTTTGTTTTGACCTATACATACCAATTACTATGGCACCATTTATTGAAAAGGCTATCCTTCCTCCATTGAACTGCTTTTGCACCTTTCTGAAAAATCAGTTGGGTATATTTGTGTAGGTCTTTTAATGAGTTTTCTATTCTATCCCATTGATCTATGTATCTGTCCCTCTGAAATACCACATGGTTTTAATTACTATTAAAAAAATAGAAAAAATCTCACGGTCATCGAGTTGGATTCATCTCATAGCGACCCCTCCTTGGGTTTCCAAGGCAGTCACTACAGAAGTAGGTTGCTCCACCTTCCTTCCAGAACGAAGATGGGGCAACCTACTTCCACAGTGGTACTGCCTTGGAAACCCAAGGAGGGGTCGCTATGAGTCGAGTCCGACTCCATGGCACATAACAACAACCTTCTGAGGAGAGGCTGTTGCATTTGAACCGCCAGCCTTCTGGTTAATAGTCGAATGCCTTAGGCACTACACCACCACTGCATAGTAATCATTAATATTTGGTAGAATGATTCTTTTAATTTTATTCTTTTGCCAAGATAATTTTAGCTAGTCTAGGGCCTGTGCCTTTCCACAAAAATTTTAGAATATACTTGTCTCTGTCTACAAAACAAAAACTTTGCTGAAATTTTGATAGGAATTGCATTAAATATCTTGATCAATTTTGGAGAAAATTGATATCTTTACTGTGTTGAGTCTTCTAATCCATGAACACAGTATGTCTCTCCATTTAGTTGACTTCTCTAATAAGCATTTTTAATTTTTAGCATATAGATACTATACATACTTTGTTGAACGTGTACCTAAATATTTTCCTTTTTTCTTTTAAGTGATTGTAAATGGCATGGAGTTTTTAATTTTGTATCCCACAAGTTCATTGTTAGCGTTTACAAATGTGATTTTTGTGTGTGTGTTGCTCTTACATCATATGACCTTAATAATTCTAAGAGTTGTAGATTACTTGAGACAATTGTGTAATTTGCTAACAAAGAATGTTTCATTCCTTCCTTTCCTATTTTCTTACCTTTTATTTATTTACATTTTTCTTACTTATTGAGTGGACAGGAACTTCTAAGTTGAAGAAGGGCGATGAGAGTGAACAGCCTTGCCTTCTTCCCAGTCTTAGGGGGAAAGCATTCAGTCATTTACATTTAGTGTGGTGTTAGGTGTAGGTGTTTAGTAGATGCTTTTTGACAAATTAAGATAGTTTTTGACTTTTTCCAGGATTTTTAGTTGTGATTATAATTTGTAGTTGTGAGGTGTAGCAGGGAGAAATGGTTCTATACCATCTTATCCAGGATGGAAGTGATTCTATTTTATATGTTAAAAAACTAGATTATAAATTTAATGAAGGAAGATCTGCCTTATAATTCTCAGTATCTTTCTAGTCCATAGTACAGTTTCTTGTATGTTGCAAGAATTAATGTTTGAAATTTTCAGTGGACGTATTTATAATTGTACATTTTTGGTTATTTCTAGACATAATAACTATGGATTTAAATGTACATTTGTAATTGTTCTCAGACCAAATATCAATGCTTCTTATTGGTTATTAAATGGATGCTTCTGTGTCACTTTGGCAAACTTTAACATTGCTGTCACTATCATTTCAACATTGCTTATCATATATGTCTCTCAGGGTCTCTCTATGTTGGTTTTAGTTGTACCTTCAACTTGAAAATACTTCTAGATTTTATAAGCAAAGATTATATGAGTAAACTATTAAGGTGAAAAAGGCATCTTGTTATAACTAAATTTTACATTCTAGAATAGCTGAAACATTTATTTAAAAATCAGATACAGGAAAGCAGAGGAAAAGATATGAGATTTTGAAAGTACACCAGAAGATTGGTTTTAAAACCACTGTTTTCAGCTAAGTAGATTAGCCATGTGGCTTGATTTAACATTGTTGAGTTCACTTGACTTGATCCCTGCTGGAGTTGAGACACACTGGTTTGCTTTTCTAGCTTTACCTCACTAATTGTATCTTGTCACATATAATTACCTTTCCCATAACAACTTCAATCATTCATTTGCCTGTCATGTTTCAGAGAACTCTAAACCTTTCTTAATGTATTTTTTAAGTGGGCCAAAAGGCTATGAAATGTAGTTCTTCCCCTGCCCCACCCCACCCCACCACTCTACCTATTATAAGATGAAATGCTTACTTATTATGGTCAGTGACTATATATTCCAGTTACCACATTTCTTTCACAAATACATTTCTGTTAAATGATTTAACTTTTGGATTGGCTGCAGTCATTTTGAAGTTGGCTCTATTCTAAGTGAGAAGGATGAAAGGTCCATTCTCATTGGTTCTTGTTCTGGTTACCTAGTGCCACTCTGACAAGAATATACCACAAATGGGATGGCCTTAACAAACAGGAGTCTATTCTCTTACAGTTTGGAGGCTTTAAGGCCAAGCTCAAAGTGCCAGGCTCTAGGGCTGTGTGAAAGCCCCTCAACCTTGGGGTCCAGCCCTGCCTCCTACTCCTGGCCCACTGGAGATAGAGGCGTTCTTCACTCAGACAGCTGCTGGCTGCTGAAGCTGAGAAGCCCCAAGGTTGACAAGTAAGAAGGCACAGTCCCGATGATGTTACCAAACCACACAGCAGGCCATTAACTTAAGTCCACTGTAAGTCCCAATGTCGGCAGAGCATAGCAGGCTACTGAACAGTGACACAGCTACATGCAGGGTCCAAGCATGCCACAGGCTAGAGACCATTCCCAAAGCTTCTTCTTATATACAGGAAGCAGACCACATCCCAAAGGATTTACAGGTTTGGAAACTCAGTGGTGTTGATATGAGTGGGGTCCGACTCGACGGTACATAACAACAACAACAGCTATTCACTTGCTTGTGGTAGATCCCACCATGGAGTTGATTGCCAGTCTCATCATGAGGAATAACTACTACCAGCTAGCTGCCCAGCCACTCAACCAGGCCCAGCCAAATTGACACAAAAACATAACTACCACAGTTCTCAATTGGAAAGAGGGAGAATAAGGGTCAGGATATTCCTTAAGAAGACACCCAAGTACTGGGTTGACCAGAATGCTCTGAAGAATGACTGTTAAAAAGAAAAAAAAAGAAAGTATAAAATCACTGAAAACTCAATTAGAAGGTAAAATGAATATCTGATGTGGCCAGATATTTCTCCTTTCTTCTGTAGCTTTTATCATCCGTGTTATACATCCTACCACTTGATTACATTTTGTTTAGAATATTTTGTTCATTATTCCTATGTATTATTTTACTCTCCAAACACATGAACTTCTCATCGGCCACTCTTCACCTGATTTGTGCCCCTCTTTTCTAAGAAATTCGTAGAGTGGTAAGCTATGTATTATGTGGAAAAGAGGAGCCAGGGAGGGCATAAAAAGTCACTAGTTTTATTAGTCATAAGGAGTTCTGGTAGTGTGGTGGTTAAGGAAGTTGGCTGCTAACTGAAAGGTCAGTGGATTGAATCCATCAGCTGCTCTGAGGAACAAAGTTGAGACAGTCCACTACTGAAAAGATTTACAGGTTTGGAAACCCAGTGGGGTTGATATGATTCAGAACTGACTCA
>NW_006921690.1:9301622-9302913 GCF_000298275.1 Orycteropus afer afer
CCCAAAAGAAGCTAATGGTTATGTAAGTACTTTGTATACTATAAACTATTTTATAAATATTTAGTGATAATTTTCCTTCTTGAATTAACTTCTATTAAAGAAGCTATTTTACATAGGAAGTTTCCCCATCATATTTGTGTAATGGTAACAAACGAATAACACAAAAATATATTCCTTCTAATTGGTTGGCCTGATAGGTCATGGGAGCTCTGTTGGTGTAGTGGGTAAGGCATTTGGCTGCTGACTAGAAGGTTGGCAGTTCAAACCCACCAGCTTCTCTGTGGGAGGAAGATGAAGCAGTCTACTTCCATGAAGATTTACAGCTTTGGAAACCCAGTGGAGATCACAGAGAGTCAGAACTGACTCTATGGCAGTGGATTTTGGGGGGTCTTAATATATTATGGGCCTTACTATTCTCTTTACTAATCAGGATTTAAGTCCTTTGCTATTTGAATGATACATATACCTTTTAAGATGAACAAATTTTAAAAGATGGGAAAAAAGCTTTATTCAAATGTGAAAAGAGCACAAACGTTATCATTAGACAGTCTTGAATTGAAGCTTAGCTCTGTTCTCTAACATGGACATGGCATTTTATTTCCTGGAGCTTTAGGTTTTCCATCTATATATAAAATGGGGGCAGAGGAAATAGTAATGTACATTTCACAGGATTGCAGTGAATAAATTAAAGAGAATATAATGTGTAAACATTAATATAGTGCCTAACCTATAGTCATTTGTGGTGGCTGGTTAAACAGTCTCAGTGTCTGATGTTGAAGCCTGAAGTCCACAAGACAGACAGCCTGAGGCCTCAGGAACATGAGCTGGAACTGGCTTACCCTTCACGTGCCACCAGTGAAGTCAGCCAGCAGGTCAGCAGCAATGTGTGCATTCTACACAGTTGCTGTTGCCTCTCCTCTGCCCTCTAAAATCTTTCTAGAATCTTCCTGGTAGCACATCTAACTAGGTGCATATAAGAAAGGGAATTCTAAGAAATATTCAGTTTAGCCAAGAGGACATATTACAAAGCCATTACAATTACTCTGTAGACTTTCAGTGGAATTTGTGCAGACATTTAAAATGGATAACTAAGGAGTCTATGATCGTAAGACATTTGTAGTTCATGAAGTGGCTAAGGCATTTTGCTGCTAACCAGAACAGTCCCTTGTTCAAACCCACCAGCTGCTCTGTGGGAGGAAGATGAGGCAATCTACTTCTTTAAAGGTGCAAACCCCTTGGGGGTCACTGTGAGTCAGAATCAACTCAGTGGCAATGGGTTTGGTTTTTCTGG
>NW_006921690.1:9303713-9304245 GCF_000298275.1 Orycteropus afer afer
ACACTTCTTTGGTCATTTGTTGTTACCACTGTGGCACTGTCACCTATGACTCTACTACTGTGAATTATCTTCAATATAGTTGTGTCTCTCAGGTTTTCTTCCACATTCAAATTCCTGGGCAGGAATATCTGGTTGTCTGAACTTATGTCCCATTCCTATGTCCTGTACCTTAGCTTTTGGGCCACAGGGAGAGGCATTATTTGGTTCCCTTATTCTTTAGTAGTGGGAATGTATCAAGAAGATGTTTGGGGGCTTGGCAGCCAGAAAGTAATGGCAAATGTCCATTATACAGTCTGACCTAGTTAACAGCCAAAGTCCTGTTTTTAACTACTATGCTCCTGAACCAAACTGGTCAGGAGTTGCTCATGCAATTGTTAAATTAAAGATTAGAAGATAGCTTTTTCTTTCTTATTGGGTTGCAAATTCTTTGGATGTGACTTCAGAGTGGCTACAGCTACATCCTTACTTCATGAAGGAGCCTAAGTGAACGAATCCAATAGTCAAGACAAGATGGCAAGGAGAAAGATGTTGA
>NW_006921690.1:9304785-9305839 GCF_000298275.1 Orycteropus afer afer
TTATGGGTAGAAAAGCCACACAAAGTAATTTACTACACTGCAATGGCCAAAACTTCTTAGAGAATCTCAACCTCATTAAGGGATTAAAAAAATCAGGTGGTTGGAAATGTAAGGATTGTATGAAGAGAAATACTTGGGAGAAGCTTGTATGAACTTTGTGCATAACTCATTACCAAGAAGGTAAGAAGGTCCCTATTTGTCATTCTGAGGAGGGAGGCTTCAATGGTACCAATCAGAGAGTGTGGTATGTATTCCACAGAGTTGTGGGATGCAGCTTCTGATACCTGACTCATGCCTGAGAGCGCTAAAAGGCAAGAAGCTGCTAAAGCTTCCTGTGGCGTCAACGTAGAGGACTGCATCTGGGAAGCAACTGCTCTCCTCTCCAATGTCAGACCAATGTTACAAGACTCTTGGGGGCTGAATGGAAACCCCCCTTATGAGTGTTTAGATAATAAAGGTTCCTGCTCAAGAGGACCCTTGCCAGAGTTTGAAGGTATAGTGTCAGAAGAACTATAGGAAGCTGAAGAGAGTGTAGAGCAGTCTGCCTACAGAGAGGCATTATCCATATCAAAGGATTTGCTGTTAGATGGTCCCTGCAACAATACCTCTGTAAAACTCAGACATATGCTCAGGAGGGAATCAGCTTCAAACAATTGTCAGGACCTAGGAGTATGCAACCATCTTATAATTGAAAACAAACAAACAAACAAAAACTCAAACCCATTGCCATTGAGCCAATTTTGACTCAGAGTGACCCTATAGGACAGAATGGAACTACCTCAAAGGGTTTCCAAGGCTATAAATCTTTGTGGATGGAGACTGCCTCATTTTGGGCTTGAACCTTTGACCTTTTTGTCAGCAGCCCATTGCTTTAGCTACAGTGCTACCAGAGCTCCTGTGTTATAATAAAACCAATAAACCCACTGCTGTTGAACTGATTCCAACTCATGGTGACACTATAGAACAGAATAGAACTTCCCTATAGGTTTCCCAGGAGCTCTGGTGGCATAGTGCCTAAGGCACTTGACTGCTAACCAGAAGCCTGGAGGTTCAA
>NW_006921690.1:9306424-9321845 GCF_000298275.1 Orycteropus afer afer
AGCATTCCAGGTGCACTTCTTCCAGGACAGATTTGTTAGTTCTTCTGGTAGTCCATAGTACTTTCAGTATTCTTCACCAACACCATAATTCAAAGGCATCAACTCTTCTTTGGTCTTCCTTATTCATTGTCCAGGTTTCACATGCATACAAGGGAATTGAAAATACCATAGCTTGGAGCATGTGCACCTTAAGCTTCAAAGTGACATCTTTGCTCAACACTTTGCAGGGTCCTTTTGCAGCAGATTTTCCCAGTGCAATATGACTTCTGATTTCCTGACTGCTGCTTCCATGGGTGTTAACTGTGGATTCAAGTAAAACGAAATCCCTGACAACTTCAACCTTATCTCAAGTTATTATGATGTTGCTTATTGGCTCATGATGTTGCTTATTGGCTCAGTTGTGAGGATTTTCTTTTTCTTTATGTTGAAGTGTAATCCATACTGAAGACTATCTTATAGTATTATTGGTTAAATAAGTTTTTAGCTTTTTTGTTCTTCTTCTCTATATTTCAATTGACATGGATTGAATTATCTGTCCTGAAATATGTGTCAAAAAAGATGTGTTATAACTCTGGTTGTGTGGTGCCTAAAGCATTTCAGTGCTAATCAGAAGGCTGACAGTTCAAACTCATCAGTCACTCTGTGGAGGGGAAGATGGGGCAATCTACTTCTGTAAAGGTTTATGGCCTTAGAAACCTAATGGGGGCTGCTAGGAGTTGGAACAGACTCAAGGGCAGTGGATGGGTATACCTGTGGTTATAATCCTATTAGGAAATGAGTTATCTTTGTTATGTTAACAAGTAAGTACTAATGTAGTGTGTGTTTTAAGTAAATTTCTTCTGAGACATAAAAAAGCAGTTTAAGATTAAGTAAGCAGGCAAGGATGGAGGGGAAAATACACCACTTGATGGCCAAGGAATCTGGGAATAGAAGCTGATAGGAGTTCTGGACCTTCCCCTAGCACAGACAGAGAGTGAACCTTCCCCTAGAGCTCCCCTGGATTTGGACTTCTAATTTCCTAAATCTTGAGAAAATAAATTTCTGTTCTTCAGTGTCACCCATTTGTGGTATTTCTGTTATAGCAGCACTAGATAACTAAGCACTCAGTCAAGAGGGGCCAGTGACCTATGGGGAGAAAGTAGAAATCTGATAAGAAAAGAGAGTTAAAGGATCATAGCCCTACTATCACCAAAGATGAGAGAAGTTTAACATTAACTGAGGTTTGAAGTTTCTATTACTAGCTGCAATTTGATACTGTTTTTGGATACTGTTGTGTATGTGAAGTGATAATAAACTTCTTATTCAAGAGTGACCAGTGATGTTGTAGTCTGATACATTTCCATTGGGGGCAGGAAAAGGACAGCTGCCTCTAAGCAAATTCAGAGGGAGAGTGGGAGAACAAAATAAAGCTGCTTGTTCGGCGTTCTAATGACAGTAGCACATAATATTCATATGTTGGGGCCAATGTGCAGAAAATGGACTGAATCCAGATCGAAATACCTATCCTTAAAAGCATGACTCATTTTGTTCAAATGCAGAACAACTCATTCAAGCTTTTCAAGGCCATTAAAATTGTTGGGTCTGACTTCAGATGAATATTTGTTTGAGATGTGGCAATCAATCTGCCTGCCATGTTTAACTTCCCTTTCTACATTAAACTGCCTCCCTGCCTCCACCTTCCTCAAGAAAACAGTATCAGACTTATTCTGTTCTTTGCTTATGGAATCCCACTGAAGGGATAGAGGTTGTATCTTGCGTCCAAAGGCAGCTTGTCATTAAGGTACCCAGTAGCTTTCTGTTGGGACACCTGGAAATCTTCATCGTGGTCTTGTGTGACAGTCCTACCCAACAGAAATGATAATATTTGAGTCAATCTGATCCTTTCTCTTGGAATTAAAGTTAAAAAGCTCAAAAAGAAATTGCAGTTAATGGGAGATGTTGTTGCTGAAAAATACCCACTGCCATAGGGTCAATTCCAACTCATAGCAACCCTCTAGGATAGAGTAGAACTTTCCCATAAGGTTTCTAAGGCTGTAAATCTTTATGGAAGCAAACTCCTTCATCTTTCTTCTGCAGAGCAGCTGGTAGGTTTGAAGCACTGGACACTTACTTGGTTAGCAGCCAAATGATTTTACCACTGTGCCGTCAGAGCTCTTGTTGCTGGAAGAGGTCCATAATTAATAGCTATAACTATCTAAGGAGAATTGGAGTTGCTGTACAAAGAGAGGGAGCTTTGGTGGCATAGTGCCTAAGGCATTTGACTGCTAACCAGAAGGCTGGCAGTTCAAACCCACCAGCTATTCCTCAGAAGAAAGATTGGGCAATCTACTTCTGTAGAGATACCACCTCAGAAACCCAAGGAGGGGTTGCTATGAGTCGAATTGACTTGATGGCATTGATATACATATTTTTTTTTTTTTTTTACAAAGAGAAGCAGAAGACACTAGGAATGAGACTCAGGGACCCCCAAACAGCGGCTCTCTAGGATCCCGTTTGGTAGTTTAATTTCAGTTTCGATTCCATGGGCATTGCAACAATAAAATTTCCTGTAAAGAAACTTGGTGGGTTTCTGTCTTTTCCCATCAAAACAGCTCTGACTGGAAGAGTGTGGTAAATTAGCCTTTGATCCAATGATGATGATTCCATCACTGCACACTCATCATAGCCATATCTTCCATAATGAGTTGTATTTTGGGTGCTGTGGGATGGGCTTTTGTATATTCTGTTTACTTTAGGGCAACTGACTTCCTAAATGTAACATCTCCTAGTATTTCAGTTGGTTCTGAATGATTATTATTTTAATAATTTAATCTGTAATGATTGCCTAAATACCTATGTCTTTACCTGGGCAAACAGACTATATTTTTTTTTATGAACTTTCAATATGATTGTTATGTACATTGCTTCAAAGTGGCTCAAACGATTTTGTAATTATCAGTACTGTTTGCTGATTTTATTGTAGATTGACAAAGATATGCTATTATCTTAAAGAATTTTTGAAATAAATATCTCCATAAACTCCTTATAAGAGTGCTTTTGAAGACTTACTACTTAATGAGTTCAATTCTTCTAGCTTTTCTGTAGTTTTGCCATCTTTTGGCATTTGGAAATATTACATATCCCCTTTTCCCTCTGTTTTCCCATGTGGGTTGAGACTGAATCATCCAATTTGAAAGGACAGAATTTTATTCTAATGTGATGTGAGGTCCTGGCTTCATTAAAACATTACTGAATTGAGGGTACAATTTTTAGTCATTATTTTCCAGTCAAATGTTGCCAAGTGGTTTACCACTACATGGACCCCAAAATACCATCATGACATAATCTACAGAGAAACAATTAGAGAGTAGTAGACAATGTACAGTCTCTGAATTTGTGAAAATTCCCTGAATCTTGGATTCTTCACTTAATAGCTCTGTGATCACACTACCTCTAGAATAGGACTTCTACCAGGCAAAAAAATGGGAGGCTAGATTTCTTTGTTGTGTGGGGTATTTTACTAGTCAGCAGAGCTGTTCAACATCATCCACTACTTTCAGGCTGAAAAAAGGAACCAAAAAAAAAAAAAAAGACCAAAAAACAAGCTCACTGCCATCAAGTTGATTCATTTCATAGCAACCCCTCCTTGGGTTTCAGAGGCAGTATCTCTATGGAAGTAGATTGCCCAGTCTTCCTTCTGAGGAGTGCCTAGTGGGTTTGAACCACCAGCCTTCTGGTTAGCAGTCAAGTGCCTTAGGCACTACGCCAACCAGAGATTTCATTTAGGGCAATTACACACACACACACACACACAGAGGCTCAAAGCTAAAGTACTAATTAGTCAATGTATTTTCTTTTTTCAATAGAAGCTGACAGGAAGCATATCTGAACAATATTAAATAACAAATTTTGTACTTGGTTCATATGGGTTGGTGTGAAACATCATGTTTAAGTTCCTTGAACACAATGAACCCCTGTATTAATTAAGGTAATATTAGCTACTATAATAGATAAAACTCCAAATCAGTAACTTAACATAAGGTAAATTCATTTCTTCCCCATTCTCTGAAGGAGCAGGTATGAAGGTATATATGGGTCCAATGGTCATTTGGGGATCTAGGCTGATGGAGGTTCTGCCATCTTCTAAAAATGACTTCCAAAGTTACTTTAAGCTTCAACACAAAGCCAGCAGAAAGAAGAGAGTATGATTTATCTGTGGAAGGATTTTAGGGGCCACACTTAGAGGTAGCATAGTTCTGATTATCTTCCATTGACAGAACTCAGTCACATAATTAAACCTTTCTACAAGTGATTCTGGGAGACGCATGCTAGCTATGCTCCCAAGAAGAAGAGAGAAAGAGTTCTGGTGAACTCATCAACAGTCTTGTCACAATGTAAATGTCTATCCACAAATATCAGTTTCAACTTCTTCCTTCAGGTTTCATCTATTCCTCAAATCTAGTTAGTAGTCATGATGATACATAGTTTTCTCCATAGTGTCCATATGTGGGACATCATGGGCTGGCAACGTATGACACAAAAAGATAAGCCATTGCTCTTGTTCCTCTCTAGTCAGTATTTAATGGAGAATTAGGGAGACTTGCACACACGCAATAACACTATTTACAATAAACACTTCCATTTAAAAAGAGGAATAATGAGAGACAGCTCAGTGGATTAAGCAATCATGAAACCCCCCTAGACAAGCCTTATGAAATTCTTCTGCCTTGGCGGTGAAGGAAGTCCCTTTATTAGCTGTTGATCCAACTCTCTAGGAGGAACATCCTTTCTTTGTCCATTGCTTTCTAGGGATCCTGACTCTATCATAAGGAAGGCTCTTCCTTATCTATTAACCTCCATTTGAAATGAGTATTTGAGATTTGCCCTCCTGGCCTTGGAGAGGTTTTGTAGCACACTTCTGCTGGCCAAGTTTAGGGGCCCAAAATTGGCTTTACGATTTGAACAATTAAAGATTTTTAGTGGTGGCCTTATGATTTCTTTGGCAAACAACTCACTCATATATTTCCATTCAGTTTCAAGTGCCAATAAACACAACCAAAATTCTTTCCTAAACATAATTATCAATCCTGATTTGTTTCTTTGTTTCCTTACAACATAATAGGTCTACTTTGATGTTTTGGTTACCTACTGCCACTCTGACAAGAAAATACCACAAATGGGATGGCATGAACAAACAGGAGTTTATGCTTTCACAGTTTGGAGGCTTTAAGTCTGAGTTCAAAGTGCCAGGCTCTAGGGGCTGGGTGAAAGCCTCTCAATCTTGGGCTTCAGCTCTGTCTCCTGCTCCTGGCCCACTGAAGCTAGAGGCTTTTATTCACTTAGATAGCTGCTGGCTGCTGAGACTGACAAGCCCAAGGTTGACAAGTAAAAAGGCACAGTCCCGCTGATGTTACCAAACCATATGGCAGGCCATTCATTCAAATCCTTTGAAATTCCCAAGGTTGGCAGAGCATGGCAGACTACTGAACAACAACTTGGCTTCATGCAGTGTTCAAGCGTTCCATAAGCTAGAGACCATTCCCAAAGTTGTTTCTTATATATGGGAAGCAGACCACATCCCTAAAGCAGCTACTCAGTTGCTTGTGGTAGGTCCCACCATGGAGTTGATTGCCATTTTCACCATGGGGAATAACTACCTCCAGCTTCCCAGCCACTCACCCAGGCCCAGACAAGATGACACACAAACTTAACCACCACAGCCAGCCTTCTGGTTAGCAGTCAAATGCCTTTGGCACTACACCAAATGGACATGCTGTGAGGGTCATACCCTAGGTCTGTCTTTGTCTTAATGGACCTTTGTTCCTCAAATCCATTTTATTTCTTCCTATTTTGTAGTGAGGGAACTCTGGTAGCGTAGTGCCTAAGGCACTTGACTGCTAACTAGAAGGCTGGCAGTTCAAACCCATCAGCCACTCCTTGGAAGGAAGATGAGGCAATCTACTTCCATAGTGATACTGCCTCGGAAACCCAAGGAGGGGTCCCTATGAGTCAGGTCCAACTCGACAGCATATAACAACAACAACATTTCGTAGTGATACTGCCTCAGAAACCTAAAGAGGGGTTGCCATGGCAGAGAGTTTGATTTTGGTTCTAGAAGCAAAAGATTTTACATACCATCAAGGCTTCAATTCCTAGATTTTTATCTAATTCTCTTCAATGATTGCAAACAAGCTGTATCTTTAATATCTGGATAGTAAAAGCCAATCACACTAATATTCTCTCTCTTTTCAAACATTTCTCTTTAGAGCAGGGGTTGGCAAACTTTTTCTGTAAGGGTCTGGATAGTAAATACTTTAGGCTTTGTGGGTCATACAGTCTTGGTTAAAGTTACTCAACTGTTGTTCTAGGACAAAAGCAGGCATAAAACCTGTTGCCACTGAGTGGATTATGAATCATGGAAAGTCCACATGAGTCAGAGTAACTATAATCTAGTGGGTTTTCAGTAAACCAAAAACCAAACTCACTGCTGTTGAGTTGATCTTGACTCATAGACACCCCTCCTTGGGTTTCTAAGGTGGTATCTGTATGGAAGTAGATTACTCAACCTTCCTTCTGAGGAGTGGGTGGTGGGTTTTCAATAGGTGATTTGTTTTGGTAGTAGATGGCCAGGGCTTTTGTTTGGGGTGACTCCGGAGGGACCCTAACCTTCAATTTTTGGTTAGCAGTAGAGAGTGTTAACCTTTCGCACCATCCATAGACAATATGTAAACAGATAGGTGTGGGTGAGTTCCAACAAACTTTATTTACAAAAACAGATGATAGACTAGATTTGGCTTGTGGATATAGTTTGTGGATTATCCTTGTAATCTACAACTATGACCGTGTTTAAAAACTAATAGCATTTGCTATTGTTTTCCAGATAAAATCTTAATCCCTACATATGATACCTGTTATGGTCTCCTGGTGCAGTGTAGTACATTACTTAGTGTGGCTTTTCTACCCATAAGTCTTTGTAAACTCCAAGGTGGAGTTTGCCACGAGCAACTGAGGAGCTCCTGATTGCTAAAGTTGTCCACCTGGGGTATTTCTGTTGGGAGTGGCACTAAACAATGTTCTGGGAGGTTCCCACTCTCTCTCAGGTGCTTAGAGTTCTGATGCTATGATTGGCTAGTTTGGCCACTCTGCCGAGCTCAAAAGGAGGCCTCCTAGAGGCAGAACTCTCTCTGACTGCTGGTTGAGGAAGATGTGCTGCTGAAAGAGACAGGCACTCCTGAGAGACATGTGCTGCTGGGAAAGAGATGCAAGAGACATGCATTGCTGAGTAAGACATTGAGGGACACACACTGCTGGGGGAGAGACTGTGAGAGACTTGGCTGAGAGACGGTGGGCTGGGAGAGATAATGAGTGTTTTTCCTGAATTTGAATTGTAGCCTGGTGCTTCCCTAATACACCCCATAATCTGTGAGTTCTGTGTGGCCACTGCAGTGAATTATTGAACCCAGGAGAGAGGTGGTGGGTGCTTTGGGAGGAACGGTTGGAGAAAGAGCTGGAGGGAGGCAGCATGTCTGGCCTGGCAGGAATAGGCCTTGGGCTATTGATGGTGATTCTGCCTTCCTCTTGTGGGATTAGAGGAGGTCAGAACATGTGGCCTCCCTGCTCTTTTTGTACCTGGTTACCTTTCTAACTTCATATCCCATTATTAAACTTTATTAATATAAACCAAAAACCAAATGTACTGCTGTCAAGTTGGATCCGACTCATAGTGACTGCTCCTTAGGTTTCCAAGGCAGTATTTCTGTTATAGCAGCACTAGGTAAATGAGAAAAGGGCAAACATATTGTTGTTACAACAATTTCAGTGTATGAGTTCTTGGATGGTGCAATTGATTAAGCTCTCAGCTACTAACCAAAAGTTTGGTGGTTCAAACTTACCCAGAGACACCTTAGAAGAAGCCTGGGCAATCTATTTTCAAAAGGTCATAGGCTTGAAAACCCTGTGGAGCACAGATCTACTCTGTACAGATGGGGTCACCAGGAGTTGGAATAGACTCAGCAGCAAATGGTTTATTTCAGTGTGTCAAATAGTGTAAAAATATAGCTATTAAACCATACCCAATGCCAGATTTGAATTGACATAGCTGATCACCACTACCTACAGTTTTACTTAAGGAACTCTGGTGGCATAACGGTTAAAGCATTCGGCTGCTGACCAAAATGTTGGCAGTTTGAACCCACCAGCCACTTCAAGGGAGAAAGATGAGACAGTCTGCTTCCATAAAGATCTATAGCCTTGGAAACACTATAGGGCAGTTCTACTCTGTCCTTCAGAGTCACTATGAGTCGGAATTGCCTCAATGGCAATGGGTATATAATTTTACTTTAACCCTTGAGAAAATGACTTGGAATAGTGGAGTAGTCAAAGGACAGCTAGGCTAAGAGTGACAGGTTCTCATTTTAGTTCTACCATGAAAAATCTTTGTGATCTTGGGTAGGTCACATAATATCTTTGGACTTAAATATTTCCATTTGAAAAATTTGAGAAATATCCTAGGTAGCCTCTAATGCCCCCACCCACATTATGATTCTCTCCATGCTCTCTTGTTGCCTCTATAACAGAAAATGCAGAAAATGATAAGTTCAAAAAATGACAGGAAACTGAAATGAAGAAGTATTTTTAGAATTATATTTTCTGCCCCCCTCCCCAGTATTTCCAAAAGTGAGGACAGGTAATATTTACTGAGCCATTAGGAAATATTTTTTTTAAGATATTTTTTTCTACTAATATTATAAATATATACACATATGAGTTATTTTCTTATACATGAAATAATCTAAATCTGCTGGCTAACACCTTTATTAAAAAAATAAGATTTAAATAAATTAACAAAAAATGTGAAACAAGTTCATAACTAAGAGAGTTAACATCTTTAAAAGAAATCAAGTCATGATATGTTTTCACTCTTGAAGGAAGTCATAGATTTGGGAGAACCTGGGTAGACAAAGGGCAGGACTGAGATAGAGAGGGCGCTAGAAAACACAGGCTTATTTTTTCTTATGGTTAATTCTTTCTAAAAGAGGTTTTTTTTTTTTTCCCTATGCAAGTAGATTTGAAGATGAGTTAAATGTACTCATTAGGTTGCCTGAATTGCTTTCAAACCTACTTTCAAAACCCCTTTCCTCCAAAGAAGAGGAATTCTAACATGGAAGCCAAGGCAAAATAACATATGTGTGTGTGTGTGTACATATATATATACACATATATATTTAACTTACTTCTCAAAAGGGAGTTTTGCAGAAATCTGAGAGCATTTATTCAATTTATTTACATGATAGAATAAGTGGATTAATTTCCACAAGCCCAAATTAACATTTCCTGTCTTCGCTCATAACTAAAGCCTTAAGAAAAACTTACCAAGATTTGGTAGTATTAGCTTGGAGACTCATACCCTCTCAATATTCCATGTGCCAGAGAAGCAGAGAGGTGGAACTGAAGTCACCACTTCCACAGATTGACATTGTTGGGGACAGACTCATTAGTCCAGCCTCAAACTTCCTCTTTCTGTGGTTTTCTACCCCCACCTTTCTGATTTTACTTTCTTTGAGGAAACCATTGTTGAGTTTTTCACTAAGTTCCAGGCATGGTGCTAGGTATTGAGGCTACAATCATGAAGAAGATGGTGGCCACGCTCTTGAGGACCCAACAGCGTAGCAGAAGGCGGTGCTACATTTAGTTCTTTCATCTGCACTGAGGCAAAAATATGGTCTCAATGAAAGCAATTGGCTTTTTGAGACTATTGTAACTCCTCAATCTATAATATATATATATATATATATACACACACACACACACACATATATATATACACACACACATATATACACATATATATACACACACACATACACACACACACACACACACACATATATATATATATATACATATATACATATAAACACACACACTCACGCCAAACTCACTGCAAGCGCAGTGCCTAAGGCACTTGACTGCTAACCAAAAGGCTGGTGGTTCAAAACCACCAGCCACTCCTCAGAAGGAAGATGAAACAATCTACTTCTGTAGTGATACTGCCTCAGAAACCCAAGGAGGGGTTGCTATGAGTCGGGTCGACTCGACGGCATAAAACATTAACAGCAACATCACTACAGAAGTAGATTGCCGAAACTTCCTACTGAGGAGTGGCTGGTGGGAGTGAACCACCAGCCTTCTGGTTAGCAGTCAAATGCCTTAGGCACTACACCACCAGAGTGTGTGTGTGTGTGTGTTTATACATACATACATACATACATACATGTTTATCTCTTTATATGTAAAGTGACTCATATTGTTATTTTCTCTGTGGTCCTGGGTATTCCCATCTCCAAGAGGAAATAATTGCATTGGAGAAATTCTAAGATTAAACAGGAAAGAGTGCAGGAGTCTGAGTTAAGACTGAACAAAACTTATGGAACAAGACCTAGAAACATAGCAGTGAGTGGTGACAGGATCCCACCCTTAGTGCTCCCAATTCTTGGAGAACTCACTCATGCTAGCAGAGCACATATCAGTGGGGTCTCATGATCCCCTCGCCCACAGTGGTTTGCAGCCTGGGTACAATGTACACACACTGACTTTTTGGGTATCTTGGTCCTCAGGACCAGGGTAGGCAGTCTAAGATGTCCAATTTTCTTTATTCTTTCATCTCGCTGAAGGAGCAGTAGCTGGGGCCCAGGCCTCGCACAGTGCAGTCAGTGCTGTCACTGTCACACTTGCCACAATGACATTCAGTGGCCACTGGGTACATATACAGGGAATCTTCATGGTGCACACAGCCGGGCACTCTCACTGTCTCATACACCAGCTCTTTGAAGGTACATGTTTTCTGGGTGTTGGACCTGGCTGGGTCTTTATACACCAAGTCCTGAAGAGTTTAAAAAGAGAGAATATTAGGGTACAGTTTTCTGGAAATTTCTACTTAGCTCACTTTAAATGAGAAGGGATTCAATACTGCTTGCTGTAGCATTTACCTATTCAAACCCACTTATAAAATTTCTAACCAAGGAAACATGACATTACAAATTATCTATATGCCACATGATATTTCCTCATTATTCTGGACATCTTATGGAACATTGTCTTTCTTTCTTCTACTCTCTAAGGCTACATAAAAACAAACAAACAAATAAACTCACTGCCATTGAGTCGGACCCGACTCATAGCAACCCCTCCTTGGGTTTCTGAGGCACTATCACTACAGAAGTAGATTGCTCAATCTTCCTTCTGAGGAGTGGCTGGTGGGTTTGAATGGTCAGCCTTCTGGTTAGTAGTCAAATGCCTTAGGCACTACACCACCAGAGACCCCTGAGGCTACATAGAAATATTAATAATTTCTCAACCTCTAAAGGAAATTTGAATATGAAAAAAGTTGAAAGGGGAAATACAACTTAGAATTTTGAGTTGACTTCTTGTGCTTACTCAGAAGCTGTATTGATGATAATTTAAACCATATAACACTGGAATTTGTTTCTCAGAAAAATTATCTCCAAATACATTATCCCTGTGTATTTATAAGAAGTCAGAAAAGATGTTGTACAAAATATTAATGCTTAGCTTACAATCTTTGTGAAGGTTCACATTACTCAGATTATGAACTTTCTACTACCTTGTAGACATTTTCACCCCTTAAGTGCAGTATATTTTGTAGAGCTCTTTATTTCAAAAAGATATAAAAATGGTTTTCATATAAGAAGTTTTAATCAGGACAGATAATTCTAGTGAAAAAATCATTTACACTGAGGAAAGTAATTGGGACTGCTTGCTTAATTTATTTCAATACCATGCTACAAAGTCTATATCCCAATATAATACAATAAATTTTGCAATAACTGGCATTTGATGAATCAAACTATTTACCTATATGTAATGTATATTTTAGGAGCTCTGGTAGCATAGTGGCTAAGACACTTGCCTGCTAACCAGACGGCTGGCGGTTCAAACCCACCAGCCACTCCTCGGAAGGAAGGTTGGGCAATCCTACTTCCGTAGTGATACTGCCTCGGAAACCCAAGGAGGGGTTGCTATGAGTCGGGTTTGACTCGACGGCACATAACAACAACAATGTATATTTTAATAAAAATTGCTATTTTCAATTTCAGTTTATAGAATGAATTTCTGCATAAATAGATGCTACAGAAGAGAAAATAAAACAGGAATGATCTCTTTACTTGGATTAATAAAAATAAATGGTAAGAATGCAGACAAGTAATTTTATGCCTCTGTACATTGGTTTACTTAACAGCATAGGGATTGGATTTGTTGATTAATTTTTTGTTTCTAACAATCTACAAGGACTGATTGTTTTCTCCGGCATTGTGTTGGCATTTGTATTCGGGTGGACCCAAAAAACAATTTTTATAATTTGGTTGTTCATGTTTTTATGTGGCTTGGAAATGTGTTTCAGTACTATCTGTATTAAAAAACAAAACAAAACAAAACAAAACTATAGCCTCAATTATGGCAATTGACTTTTTGACAATATTGTATTTTCTTTGTGATTAAATATATGTATGTAAGTATACCTGTTTATTCTCTATATGTAAAATTTGGCATACTGCCTTTTTTCAATTCAGAGTTGGCATATTACTGAATTAATCATTTATATCAATCCAAGGCTGCCCTAAATTTACTCAGATCAAATGCAAGCCCAAACATCTAAATGGTATCATGGTAACTAACCCTAATCACAACTCAGACAATGTTGGCTAAGGGACTGATGGCTATTATTTGAGGGAAAGGAAATACTGATAAAGACCATTAATGTACTTGTACAGACACTCAGCATTCTAACTTTCAGCAAAACCAAATTCCTACCCGGGTATAGCAGTAGCCCGCACACCAAGTGGTGTTGATGCTTATGCAGAAACGGCATTCTTCTTTCTCTACTGCAATGGTGATGTTGGTCAGCTCACAGCTATTGCAGAAGATTGCTTTCCAGCAACAGAAAAGGAAACAAAACTGGATTGACTTCATCCTTGTCTGGGAGGCAAACAATTAGGGAACATTAGAAACCAGAAAACCAAATGCTTGCTTTGTAATTGACCAAAGCAAAAAGAATGGGTCTACCCATACTCCCCAATCACTATTTGCTGCAAGTTTTTTCTCCCTTTTTCTTTTCTTTAGTTCTTTACTTTTCTTCCTCCTCTTCCTTCTTCTCCTTCATTTTGTCAAAGTGGAAATACATTGTAACTCAAAACTATGATATAATGCTTAAAAAAGAACAGTATGTGAAAAGTGGAGTATTACTGCTGATTTAAAGTGATTATTCTGAAGCAAGGAATTGTGATCATTAGAGGTACACTTTCAAAACAAGTGCCCTCTCATGATTACATTTAAAGGTTATTTTTTGATTAAAAAGGCAAAAGATAATTCAACACTACAAAATTACTTTTTCATTTTGAGCATCTCATAAATACTGGTATATACTTTTGCATACTGTTCTTTGAAATAACGCTTATTTCAGAAGTCAGATGAATTGGTCTATAAAATCAATTGTTTGCTAACAGCTATTACAAATGTGTTATCCATATTTAACAAGCCAGACTTATAAGCATAATTTCTTATAGAACAGTAGTGAAAAGTTCTAGATTTGTTCTCTAGGACCTGAAAAATCTTTACTTTCAAAACTAACAATCACCTCTTGATAAGTATAAACAGAAACTCACCTGTGGTCAGCTGCCTTGCTTAGGGAAAGCTATGGATTGAATCAAGCCTCAAGTTCACCTTTTATACAAAATCTTGTGCAACTAACACCTTTTTGGATTTATTGGGTATTAATGCGACCAATGGTAGCTTGGAGCTTACTGTAAGTAAATCAGTGTTTAGACAGACAGGGAGATCAAGACTTACTAAAGTAGTCTAAATGCAATAGATCAGGAATTGATAATGTTACCAGAGATGATGATTTTGTACAAAATAAATTTGATATAGTAGCACGCCCACTCTTTTACCTTGTCAAATTAAATGTGACTCTGGGTTTTTGTTTTGTATCTTTAACTCAGCAAACTCAGAATTCTTTCCAAGTATTGCTTTGTCTCTGTTAAGAAGGTGCCTCAAATAAATAAGGTTGATACATTACTCCAAGAGTAGATTGCAAGCTGTAAAAGCACCAACAAACAAATATAAAGACTTCTATGATCTGACTCCTGTCTAAAGTTAGAATTGTGTCTCTTTATCTCCCACATCCAGGTTCCCCAACATCAAACCTTATTTTTGATACTTTAGCAAGAGCTGTTGTTGTTATGTGCCGTGGAGTCGGACCTGACTCATAGTGACCTCTCCTTGGGTTTCTAAGGCAGTATCACTACAGAAGTAGATTGCCCCATCTTCCTTCCGTGGAGTGGCTGGTGGGTTTGAACTGCCAGCCTTCTGGTTAGCAGTCAAGTGCCTTAGGCACTAAGCTACCAGAGCTCCTTAGCAAGAGCTAACTACTTGCAATTCCCTAAATGCACTGTTGACTTATTTTTGCTGATCTTTGCATTTGATGTTCCTTCTCCATGAAATGTCTTTGCTTCATCTCTGCCTCTTCACACTCTCATTCGTACTCCCAGCAAGTTCCCCAACTTTCAACACCTTCAACCTGTCTCACCGCTTGACTTCAGGATAGGAGATGAGGGAGAGCTTTCATCACCACCTTCTTAGTGCTACCTCTGTATCTTGTCATAGTCCTATGTTAGTAATCATTTATATATATCTATTTCTCTCAGTAGACTGAAAACTCCTTGAACATCAGGTTTGATTCTAATTCATTCTTTGCTTAACAAACAAATATTTATTAGCATTATTTCTGTGGAAGTAGATTGTCCAGTCTCCTTCCGAGGAGTGGCTGGTGGGTTTGAACTGTCAGTCTTCTGGTTAGCAGTCAAATGCCTTAGGCACTATGCCATTAGAGTTCATAATTGAGTATAGAACAAAAGTAGAAAGAAGAAGAACTACTAAGATGCTATTGCAACAAACTAAGTGAGAATGACGTTTGCTCAGATTAGTGTGGTAGCAATGGTGGTAATAAGAAATTATCTGATTTTGGATGTACATTACAGCCAACAGATTTTGCTGATGAATGGAAGTTGTCTGTGATAGAAGAGTCAAGAATAACTGTAAAGTTTCTGACTTGAGTAACTAAAAGTTTATAGTTACTAAAAACCAAATTAGGGTGATTGTATGTATTTAAAGTTTAGAGGAAAGGTAAGGAATTCAGTACAGATATTTTGAGTTCAAGGTGTCTATAAGACATCTAGGGAGCTTTGGTGGCATAGTCCCTAAGACATTTGACTGCTGACCAGAAGGCTGGTGATTCAACCCACCAGCCACTATTCAGAAGGAAGACTGAGCAATCTACTTCCATAGAGACACCGCCTTGGAACCCAAGAAGGGGTTGCTCTAAGTCAGATTTGACTCTACAGCAATGAGTTTTTTTTTTTTTTTT
>NW_006921690.1:9323360-9336341 GCF_000298275.1 Orycteropus afer afer
ACCCTATTCTTGCTTTTTACTTATTTATTTATTGCCCATGTGATATATGTTTTATAACATAAACTTTTTAAAAAACCTAATATGCGTTTCAGTCATTTAAACTTTCTGCCTATTTATTTTATTTAAATCACAAAGTAATAAATAATAAAGGTAATGTAATATTTTCATAGAAAGTACCAAATTTTTATCAAGTTTCCACATCACCAAATAACCCCAAAACAATCATAGAGTTGCGCTGTCCAATGTGGTAGCCATGAGCAATATGTGTGAGCACTTGAAATGCAGCTAGTCTAAATTGAGATATACCCTAAGTGTAAAATTTATACTAGACTTCAAAGGCAGAAAAAAAAAAGCATGTAAAATATCTCACTAATAATTTTTATATTTATTACATGTTGAAGTGACAATATTTTGGATATATTGGGCTAAATGAAATGTGAAAAATAGTAAAAGAAAAAGCTCACTGATGATTTTTTAGTAAGTAATGGCCACCAGTGAGCTTTTTATTTTGTTATTTTTCACCATTTTATTGGCTGACCTAGCCTGGAAATGTGTAATGCACAAGGACTAGAGATTAGCCCAGTAGGTGTCCAGTGTTCTCTGTAAAATTACACATTAGCCAGTAACTTCTATACCAGTGCTGTCCAATGGCAATATAGCATGAACCACTTACATAATTTTAAGTTTTCTGGTAGCCATGTTTCAAAAAGTACAAAGAAATAATGAAATATACAATAACATTTCATTTAGCTCAATTCAAAATATTGTTTCTTCAACATGTAACCAATATAAAATGAAGACACAATAATATACCTTATATTTTTCAGGGAAGGAGTCAAAAGGGCAGACTTCCTAATAGCAGGCAAACTTCTTATTCTTATCCACTGAGGCAGTCAGATGGAACTTTAATCTATTTCACCAGATGAGACGATAACACTGTGAACAACAAAATGAAATAAAATGCTCACCTCAGTTGTATTTTTTTCCTCTCAGAACAAGATGGAGGAAAATGGCATAGAGTTATCCTGATAGGAACATTGTATATTTCTTTTTCAAATGTCGGATAAGCCCCATTTGATTCCTTCACTAGGCAACAGATAATCAACTGAAGAAATTGAAGAAACAGAATATAGGAAAAAGAGTAAATAGCAAGTCAGGGAAACTATGATGAATCCAAGGAGTCTTGTTGGGAAGTGAGACTCTAGTTAATGGAGTAGAAAGCCAGGACATTAAAGAATGAGTTAACTTGTATTGAACATTTACTAGTGCCAAGCTTGTTGTTGTTGTTGTTGTTATGTGCCGTCTAGTTGGCCCCACTCATAGCGACCCCTCCTTGGGTTTCCGAGGCAGTATCACTACGGAAGTAGGATTGCCCAACCTTCCTTCCGAGGAGTGGCTGGTGGGTTTGAACCGCCAGCCGTCTGGTTAGCAGGCAAGTGTCTTAGCCACTATGCTACCAGAGCTCCCAGTGCTAAGTATTTTATACGCACAATTTTAGTTCTTGCAACAGTCATTAAAATAAACACTATAATCATCCTCATTTTATAGGTGAGGAAACTGTGGCATAGAGTTCAAGCATATTTCCTAAGTTCATACAACTGGTAAAGGTGGTTGTTAATTGTCGTGGAGTCAGCTCTGACTCATGGCAATCCTATGTACAACATAACAAAAATGAGTAAATGGAGGAGCTGATATTAAAACCTAAGGTGTGTGGTTCTAGAGCCTTCACTCTCACCCGCTGTGATATTCTGTCATCTCCTCTTCTCAGGACAAAATGCTGTCCATTTTAGAGTAAATAACTGTTTTTTTTTTATGCCCCTTTAAAATGAATTTTAACCCCTTCACTGTATATGTGTGTGTGTGTATGTGTAAGGAAATTGTGCTGGAAGATGGAGTCAATCTTTCCTTCCCCAAAAGAAGAAAGTGCCTCAAAATAAAACCTGCTATTTTCAGAAAGCATGAGGAAAAAAAAATGGATGAGGAAGTATTTCTTTGATAATTCAACCATCACTGTAATATCAATACTTATTACTCATCAAATATTCCATAGACTCCTGTCACATTTTTTAGGCTTCTTTTAGATTGTGGCCAAGTGACTCATTCTGGCAAATGTGCTATGAGAACAAATGTGTGTATTACTTTTGAGCTGAGGTAGTAAAAATTTCTAATGTTACCCTCTAGTGCTCTCTTTCTCATTTCTATGGGGATTATGGAAGCTATGTCTAATAGGTGGTATAGCTACAAGTTGATAGAGACTCTGACAGCCTATATGAGTTATGGTATAAAGAACAATCTTCTCTGATACACGTTAGATATTTAGCATGAGAAAAAAAGAAACCTTTATTGTGTTAAGCCATTGGAAATTTTAGGTTCTTTTTGTTACTGCACCATAAACAAACAAAAACAAGCCATTGTCTTCAAGTTGATTCTGGTTCATAGTGACCTATAACCAGATATTTTGACTAATACAGTCTCTATTGGGTTACCTGGAGATTATCTCAATAATCTGATTCTATATGATGCCAAAACACAAGACAGACTATAAACAATACATTTAAAGCCTGGAATCTAATATGAATTTCAAAATTGTCTTCTTTATTCTTCCAAAGATTTTAATCCTTCCCACAATGTCTTAGGCTGGGTTCTCCAGAGAAGCAAAACCAGTGGAACTTATTATATATAAATATTGAGATTTATCTCAAGGAAAATGGTCACATGATTGTAGAGGCTGGCATGTCCCAAGTCCTTGGTTTAGATGTCAAGCTCGAAGCTTCTCCTGACTCATGTAGCTGCAGGGACTGACAAACCCAAGGTCAACAGGTCAGACAGCAGGCTTGTGGCTCACAGACTGTGGAGGCTAATGAATCCTAAGATCAGGAGGCAATATGGCAGGCCAATGGCTCAAGTCTAAAGAAATAGAGGTCAGATGATGACAAACCAGATGCAGGATCCAGATTAAGCAAAGAGCCAGAGAGCTTTGCCAGAGCTTCCATGTACATTTGATGGAGGCCACATCGCCAAGGACACTCCCTTTCAACTGATTGGCTGCTCATAACAGACCTTATCATGGAGGTTATTATGTTATGTCAGACCTCATCATGGGGGAATACGATAACTACGTAACTGCCAAATTTCATAACTGCAAAATTCCTGAGAATAACAGCCCAGCCATGTAGACAAAAAACCTTAACTATCACATACAACTTTGCCCACTCTCTGCTTTACCTGTTCCTTCACAGAGCAGAGGCAGAACTTGTACAAAACATCTGTACAAGTTACCACTAACAAGACTCCGTTGCTTGGATTTTCTCACTTCCTTAAAGAAGTTTATAATTACTAGTTGTGTCCCAGGGATCCATACTTTTTGTCTCCTTTAACAAACAACAGTAAAAGCAACAATGGCAGCAAAAATAACTTCAGAAGTTTACAAAAAAATACCAGCAGATTTTATACCTGCTCTGCTTGTACTAAATACAAGCAACAGGATAGTTGCCTTTGCAAATCAGAATTGCTAGAACATAGAATTTTGCCTAAAGAAAATAGCTTCTGTTACAATGATCTAAGCCACTATGTACTTATAACAAGTATGGGAAGAATGGTGAGAGACCAAACTGATGGTATGAGTCTTCATAAATATTTGGAAGTTCTAGGGAATTTTGTTTTTTCTTTCTGATAGACAAATTGCTTTATCTGAGTCACCTAATATCAGACCATATACTTTTTGTTTCTCTTGACACTGACCAGCCTCATTTAATTAAGCAATCCAAAGAAGAATGGAGAGAACTTTGAATGAGAGACAGATGTTTAAAGGGAACAAGATATAATTTATTGCTTCAGTTTTACTTTGCATTCAGAATTACTTGTATTTCAAAAATATTTTTCACCTTTACTATCTGTTTATTCTCAATTGGTTCTCAGAACAATCTTTTAAGGTGGCAGGATAGACATCACTATTTTGATTTTAAGAAGGAGAGTAAGGCAAAGAGTTAAATGACTGAGTGACTTGCCTACATGGTGTGGCAGAATTCTGACTCATAACTCATTTTTTATAAAATTGTTAGGAAAAAAGCATTCTAAAAATTTAAGTGTTCTATTTTGGGTGAGTAAAGATCTTAATTTTAGCAGAGAAAAAGGTAGCGACTTCAGAAGCACAGTGTGGCAGAGATTGCTAGTTGTTCTCTGATATCCATTCTTCCCTTTTTCTTCCATAGGATTAGAATTTTTACCTGGGTGCTCAGGTGCCCAACATAAAGAGGAAAATGCCCTGCCTCCCTTGCAGCTAGGAATAGCCATGTTTTGAACAAAAAGATGTAAGTGGAATGTTGTTTGGCAAGCAACTATTCCTTCTTCTTTTTCATTCCTCCCTCCATCCTGCTGCTTTTAATGTGGATATGTTATCTTTTCGCTGCTCACACTTTGGTCATGTTGTCAGGAGGAACTGTCCCTAGAGAAAGAAGTCATGCTTGATAAAGTAGAGGGTCAGTGGAAAAGAGAAGACCATCAATGAGATGGTTGCCAAAGACTTTTCGGAGCAGAGCTGCCAGTCTAACTCCAGATTGTTTAATTTGAGAATTTTACATGAGAGGATAAACAGTTTTTATCTTGTTTAGACCATTATTATTTTGGGTCTCTATTACATGCAACTGAATAACTCTAACTAATACATGTGCTCAAAGGTATTATCCCAGAGAAGAGCACCTATTCTTAGGTCAGGAACTTAGGAGAACTACCTTTTATAGTCTTCAAAAGTCAGAGGATGCCTATGGTAACTGAAGATGAGTCTGAGATGGAATCCTGACCCTAAGGTCTGCGAAATGTCAAACCTGGGGAAACTGCCATTAAAACTATAGGTTCTTCTAAGAGATGGCTATTTTAATTCATCGTTGATGTAGAACTTTCTAATTAGGCAAACATACATGTGATATGAGGAGTTTTCTGTCCTCATTTCCTTCATTCTTTTTCCTCATCAATTCTGGTGGAAATGGACCTTTAAGTATTAAACATGGTGTGATGCTATTAGAGAGAAAATAAAATAAAATAAACCAAATTCACTGCCATTGAGTCATTTCTGACTCAGAGTGACCTCTCCTTGGGTTTTTGATGTGGTATCTCTACGGAAGTAGATTATTCAATCTTCCTTATGAGGAGTGGATAGTGAATTTGAACTGCCAGCCTTCTGGTTAGCAGTAAAATGCCTTAGGCAAGCAAGGAATATTTAGCTTGTGAATATTCAGCTATGAAGAATCAGAAAAATCCAATCTTTAACTATACAGGTGCCAAAAAGACAGTTTAACTGTGGGCTTGAAAGCAGAGAAACTAGCAGACCAGGAGTAGAGAAAGGGTAGAAAAGAAACTGAAGTGAGATCAAGAAGAGAGAGAACTGCAGATGCTCATTTAAGGCTGGATCTGTATGAATCAACAGTGATCAGGAAAAGTGAAGAAATATTCTGGATAATTGTCTATGAATTCTGCGGAAAGAACTATAATAAGATGATTTATTTATAATAATGGATTGTGTTCATTTACCGTTATGTCTGCCTATTGCTGTGGGTCATAGGAGAGGGGTTACTTGTCATGAACTGAATTGTGTCTCCCGAAAGTATGTATCAACTTGGCTAGGCCATGATTCTCAGTGGTTTGACAGTTATGTAATGATGTAATCATCCCCCACAATGTGATTTGATATAATCAGTTGTAATGGGATTAAGATGGGATGCAACACCATCAGTCAGGTCACAGCCTGGATCTGATGTAAGGGGAATTTCCCTCAGGTGGGGCCTGTATCACCTTTTATCTTAGAAGAGATGAAAGGAGGGAGAAGGAAGCAGAGGAGGAGGGACTTCAGTGCCACTAAGAAAGAAGAGCCAGGAACAGAGCAAGTCCAATTAAACCTGGGGTCCCTGTGCTGAGAACCTCCTAGACTCAGGGGAAGATTGATGCCAAGACACATGGAAATCTTCAAGGAAGTCCAGGGCCACAGATGTTGAAAGGAGATAAGAACCATTCCTCAGAGCTAATAGGAAAAGCCTTGCCCTAGAGCTGGCACCCTGAATTCATATTTCTAGCTTCTTAAACTTCAAGAGAGTAGATTTATATTTGTGAAAGATATCTATTTGCAATATTTTGTTATAGTAGCACTGGATAAGAAAGACTTTACTTAGAACAAAATCTTTCATATAAAATGAACATGTTGGCAGAGGTATGTCATATGAGATGGCATGGAAGGAAATGGCATGTTAGCAAAATAAGAACTAGGGAAAAATGATAAATTGCTAGATTTAGACTATCTGAGTGAGAAGAAGAATAATTTTTTTTTTTTTTTTGTGAGAGAAAGATATTCATGGACACTTGCTGCAGGAAGATAAAGTAAATAACTTTTTTTTTTTTTTTTTTGGGGGGGTTTAAGTGACAAAATGTGGCACAGAGTTGGGAGAAGAGGAATATTTTCCTATCTTGTCAGGGAAACCAATACCCCTCTCTTTCCCATTTTGGCAGTTTCAGGAAAAACTGTGGCATGTGTATGACTGGCATCATCTTGAATAGGGACTATACTCAAGCAATTCCCTAATAGTGAGATCCAGAGCAGGAGAGGAAAACATGGCAGACTTTGGGCAAAGAATACAACTAACTGTATGACTGGTTTATGGGTGTATGAGGCATGCCTTTGTGAACCTCTCGAAAAGGTGGGAAACTTAGAAGACAGGTTAAAATTCTCCCTGAGATGGTGGGAAACATATGGTGAGTCATGATGGTATACCTACTCCTCACTTATCAACTATCTCATTATTTGACATTTTACAACAATAGTAAAAAAAAAAATCTACTTTCATCACCTTAAAGCCAGGTAAGGACCCATGTACTTTGAGTGGGAGAGTACTTCCCTCCTGAGATCCATGTCCTTGGTCCTTCCCATGCCATGCCTTTCCCCAGTCTTGGATGTGGAAAAAGTTAAAAGTGTGTGTGTGGGGAGGCCATCCACCAAGGCCTTAGGTGATTAACTTGCATGTGTCCTCCATGGCCTCACTGAATCCTGTCCAGCCTGCAGGCTGGTGGCTAACCTGCCAATCTGAGTGGAGCTGTGGCTTTGGGCCATGGGTCTTTGACAAGGAGGCAGAGGGGCACAGACATGGTCATTTGCCTGCAGATCCTGAGATCTTCCATTTGTGCACTTAGAGGTACTAGGATAGGTAGGTGGCAGTCGTGGGTTGGTAGGCATTTCCATGGAGAACAAGAATTCCACATGGGCCAGAGTAGGGTGATTCCCCTCTGGGCTGCAAATCCTGACCTAGTCAGCTCTTCTTGTATTTTGAAATGGCACAAGCTGAGTCTCTGAAGTGTGCCTAACATAGGGAAGTAATGGCATGGGGACCAGTGAGCTTCAGACAGTGGTCATAGGGGAGGGAGCAGCCCCACAGGACCTCTGAAATGACCCCTGAAGTCTGAGGAACATTTAGCCATTGAAGTTACCAATTTTTGTATAATGACTTGATCTTTGAAACCTAAACATGGCAATAAGTGAGGAGTGGGTATAGAATGAGGATTCACCAAAGTAGTTGACTTAGGATTTTCAAGCAAAGGGAAGAGTCAGAGGAAAGTAAGAACACAGAATATTCTAAGAGTGTACTGTGAGTCGCTGTAGAGGGACATGTGGAGAAATGGCATAGTTGACCCATGATACAGGAGACATTGTAACTATATAGACACTAGTACAAATGTCAGCTGGCTAACTTTATGGATTAGTCCCAAGCTTCCTATTTAGGATCAGAATTCTGGGGGAGGGGGTGTGTGTGGCTCCAAAAGGGTAATCATTTTCTAAAACAAAAAGAAACATACTACAGTCAATAGAGAATCTTCTTATTCATATTTAAAATGGAAGGTAGCCATTTTTTTAGGCAGAAAAAAAAAAAAACCCAAAAACAAAACAAAAACTCCTTTTTTCATGCCACAGTGCTTTCATTCACTTTCACTTTTCCTTTTTCCAACTTTTAGACCAGCAAATTTTCTTCAGTACACTAATACAAGCAGTTTAAGTCAA
Source organism: Orycteropus afer afer (assembly GCF_000298275.1). Taxonomy (NCBI): domain Eukaryota; kingdom Metazoa; phylum Chordata; class Mammalia; order Tubulidentata; family Orycteropodidae; genus Orycteropus; species Orycteropus afer. The sequence continues at coordinate 9,331,396 of NW_006921690.1, forward strand.
ACTATTCTACCTCTGAGCAATTTCTTTTGATGTGACATTTCTGTAGACACTATTATTTAAAAAGGCACAAGCCTGAAAGAATAGTTTTTTCTTTTTTTTTTTTTTTTGGTGAAAATAGACAATGCTTTTGTGTGGGTTGGTACATTTAAAGATTTTTTTTTTTTTTAAATACTGGGTCATAGGTCTTTTGAAGTGGGTGAAAATAGCATATATTACAGTCTTGTGTACCATTTGGGAAGACAATAGACAGCTTAATTTTAATAAAGTAAGTTCAACCTAAAATGATGAAAGACATAAAAGCTCATTTTGATTTTTAACTTGAGCAGATAGGTCACAAGATAATTAAGGGTGTGTGCACAATGTCAGAAGCTGCCTCATCTTGGTTCATGCAACCATTCTCTGCCTCAGCTCTCTTCAGGACTTACTAAATCAAGCCCAGCATTCACCAAAGGAGTTCTTTGAAAATTCTACTGCTTTCTGAGAATTTTTACAGTTCCATGCTTGCACAGACTCTCATTTGATAATGAATTACTCTTTCTAGGGACATAATAGTAATCCCTGCTTGGGTTTCTGAGGTGGTATCACTATGGAAGTAGATTGCTCAACCTTCCTTCTGAAGAGTGGCTGGTGGGTTTGAACCACCAGCCTTCTGATTAGCAGTCAAATGCCTTAGACACTATGCTACCAGAGCTCTCATAATAGTAATATTAAATGCCAATTAATTTAATCAAAGGCATTAAGCTTGGAAAAGAGTTCTGGTAGTTACCAAAATGGAAATTGGCATATTAGAAATAGAGAGTGATCAATGAATATATTCAAATAAATCTGTATTCTGTAGTCACAGGATTATTTAGGAAAAACTTAACTTCATCGTGGTTTATGTCAGGGGACTGGACTATGTAGGAGACAAAGGAAACTTTTCTGTAAAAAGCTAAATAATAAGTATTTTAAGCTTTGCAAGCCATATGGTTTCTGTTGCAATCACTCAACTCTGTGTTTATAAACAGGAAATGGCCATAAACAAATAGTATGGCTGTGTTCCAAAGTTTCAATAAAACTTTATTTAAGAAAACAAACAATGTGTTAGATTTGGCTAATGAACCGCAGTTTGTAGGTTCCAGTTCTATATTGTCTGAGTTAAATTGTGTAAAGATGAAAAACACTAATAGTGACATTGTTAACCAGTGAAAATATGATCTCCAGGTTAGCAACATGAGCATCACCTGAAAACTTGTTAAAAATGCAAATTATTGTGCTTCACCCTTGACCTTGACCTCAGAAATTCTAGGAGAGTGTGTGGTGGACCCCAGCAATCTGTGTTTTAACAAGCTCTCCAGATGATTCTGATGCAGACACAAGTTTGAGAACCACTGTAAGGATAAATCTTTTTTGGTTGCTAGAAACAGAAATCTACCAAAGCTAAAAAAAAAACAACCAAAAACAAAAGACAAACTCATTGCTGTTGAATCCAACTCAGAGCAACCACTCCTTGGGTTTCCGAGGCAGTGTCACTATGGAAGTATATTGCCAGCCTTCCTTCCTAGGAGTGACTGGTGGGTTTGAACCGCCAGCCTTCTGGTTAGCAGTCAAATGCCTTTGGCTATCTCAAATAAATATATCTTACCAAAACTCAGAATAATGAAAAGTAGCTGCCTAAACAGACAATCCTTGATTTCTTGGTGCCTTAACACAGAAGTTTGTTTTTTGCTTATATCACAGTCCCTTTCCATCAACCTTACCAGCCACTCCTCGGAAGGAAGGTTGGGCAATCTACTTCTGTATTGATACCACCTCAGAAACCCAAGGGGGGGTCTCTATGCCGACTGGATGGCAGTGAGTTTGGTTTTTTGGTTTTCCATGTTGGAGCCTCACTGCCTAGAAATCTTGGCCACCAAGATTACTGTAGTAGAGGAAAAGACACCTGGGGGACTGGATTCTGCACAGTGTTTTTAAGTGCAAGTTCTGAAAGTGGCTTACATCAATGTGTCTCATACTTTAATGTATATCAAAATCACCTGGGATATTGTTAAAACAAGGATTCTGACTCAGGAAGTCTTGGAGGACAGAATTCTCCAAAGTGACGGTAGTACTGCTGTTCCTCAGACCACAATTATGGACTGAATTGTGCTTCCCCCAAATATATGTTGGAATCCTTACTTCTATACAAGTGGATGTAATTTCATTTGGTAATAGGTTTTCTTTGTTATTCATATCAGTGCAGGACATGTCTTTGGGTAATCACTTTTGAGATATAAAGGAGCAGTTTAGGCATGGAAACAAGGAAGTACAAATGGGGAAAGATAGATGCCATGTGCCACATGACAGTCTCCAAGGAACAGAGGAACAGAAGCTGAAAAGAGGAAGGACCTTCCCCAGAGTCAACAGAGGAAGAGCTTTTTTTTTCCTTAGAGAAGGTGTCCTGAATTTGTACTTCTAGACTCTTACACTGTGAGAAAATAAATTTGTTTGTTAAAGCCACCTATTTGTGTTATATCTGTTACTGCAGAACAAGGAAAGTAAGATTTCTTCTTTCCAAACACATCCCATTAGTTAGAATCCTCCACTTGACCGCATTCTATCTGCAAAGTGTTGGAGATCATAGTCTTCCTCTGTCCCAAGAAGAGGCATAATTTCTGCCACACAAGACTATACCAAGTCAGGACTAGAAATGTTCTGTGAGGCTGCATGCTCATCATACTAGGCTAAATAACACAACCTCTTTCCCCAAATGTCCTCTTGCCAATCCCCAGAATTTCTAGATATATTACCTTGCATGGCAAAATTAACTTTGAGGATGTGATTCACATAAGCATCTTCAGATGGTGATATTTTCCTGGATTATCCAGGTAGGTTCAATGGAATAATTGGAATCCTGATAAAAGGCAGGCAGGAGGTCATTATAGGGACATTATAGGGAAGACCACGAGACAGCAGAAGCAGAGAAAGAGATGTGACAATGAAAGAAATGGAAATGATGCAACACCTGGGAGTGGGCTATGAGACAAGGAAGGAAGGTGGCCTTTTTGAAGATGGAAAAGACAAGGAAACTAAATTTTCCCAAACTGCCTCCAGAGGGAATGCAGTTCTGATAAAACCTTGATTTTAGTTCAGTGAGTCTTATTTCAGAGTTATGGCCTTTAGAACTGTAAGATAATATATTTGTATTTTTTAAAAAATGCATTTTATTGAAATATAATTTATGTACAGTGAAATACACAAAACTAAAGTGACATGGGTCAATACATTTTTTTGGAGGGGGCAATTCCCCCTACTCCTGCAACCAACAAAGAAAGTTTCTCTCCATATAAATCTTTCCTTGACCCTCCACAACAACGAACTAATACTATATTTGTCCTTTTGTGATTGACTTATTTCACTCAGCATAATATCCTCCAAGTTCATCCATATTATGTGGTGTTTTACTGACTCTACCTTATTCTTTAGTGCTGTACAGCATTCCTTTGTGTGTATGTATCATAGTTTGGTCATCCACTCTTCCACAGATGGGCACGTAGGTTGTTTCCATCTTTTTGCTATTGTAAATAGTGCTGTGATGAGCATGGTGTGCATGTATCTGTTCCTATCCTGGCTCTTACCTCCTAGGATATATACGTAATAATGGGATTGCTGACTCAAATGGTATCTCCAATTCCAGCTTTCTAAGGAATCACCATGTTGTTTCTCACAGTGATTGTATCACTTCACAGTCCCACCAGCAGTGTATGAGAGTCCCAGTCTCTCCACATCCCCAGCAGCATTTGTTATTTTCTGTCTCATTGAACCTTGCCATCAGTGCTGGGGTGAGGTGGTATCTCATTGTTGTTTTGATTTGCATCTTTCTGATGACCAGTGATCGTGAGCATCTCTTCATGTATTTGCTGACCACCTGAATATCCTCCTTCGTGAAGTGTCTATTCATGTCTTCTGCTCATTTTCCAATTGGATTGTTATGTATTTGTATTGTTTTAAGTCACTAAATTTGTGGTAATTTGTTATAGAAGTAATAAGAAGCAAATGCGTTCACTCTCGCCACTCCTTTCTTTTCATGTATGTTCCTCCTCTTCTCCCTTACTGGGTTTCATTGGTCTTTATTTGGTGCATGGCTCTGTGTGGCCATCAACTCCAAGTCTATACACTGATTTTTAGCTCCAACCTTTCTCCAACTACTGAAACTTCCTTCTTTCATCTTTCAGATTTTAAGGTGAGAAAATTTGTGAAATCAGATAAACTTATGGATGGACCTCCCATAGGGTTAGGTAACCTGATCTGTCATCTATGGTCAAGGATTAGGTTAAACTGGTGAATGCTCAATTAACAGGAGCTTGGGGGGAAGAACAGTCAGGTATAGATATATTTAACAGGCTAGAAAAGAAAAAGAAAACTTTATTGAATGCCTGCTATCCACTAGGTAATGTGCTAGACTTTTTACAGTTACTGTCCCCATTGAATGAATAGAAAAACTGAGAATCAAAGCTTATTCTCAAAAAAAGTATGTGGTGAAATTGATATTTAAACCCAGACCTGGTTCGGAGGTTGTGTACTTTCCTCTGCTTCCATGGTGAGTTAAGTGGTCCAACTCTCAGAAAACCTAAGAGCTGGTTGAACACTCAGAAAAACAACTGTTTTTAAAACTTCACCAAAAAAACAAACCCACTGCCAGCAAGTTGATTCCTACTCATAATGACCCTATAGGACAGAGGAGAACTTCCTCATAGGCTTTCCAAGCCTGTAAATCTTTACAAAAGCAGACTACCTCATCTTTCTCCCATGGAGCACTGATGGGTTTGAACTGCCAAAAGTTTTTGGTTAGTAGCCCAGTGCTTTAACCACTGCACCGCCAAGGCTTTTTTTTTTTTTTTTTAAAGCTAGAGACAAAAAAATATTTCTGCCAAGGATAATTTTAACCTCCAAATAGCCAAATTATTAGGCTATTCATTTGTTACACT
>NW_006921690.1:9340381-9432541 GCF_000298275.1 Orycteropus afer afer
TGTTTCTCCTCAATTTGAGTCGTGCCACGTCAGCACATGGAGGTCCTGAAAGACTTATTTTCTCCATATCAGTAAGGTTGGTTACTCATTAGAAGCAGTTAAGCTGCCTCATTAGAGGCAGCTCCTTCACAGTCCTAGTCTGAGTGCCTTCCAACCCAAGGGACTAGTCTTTCTGCACTGTGTTGGACAATGGTTCCAAGCTATTCATAAAGTTGCCCAGTAATGTATCAGACAGTGTTTCCTGCTATTCATAAGGTTTTCCCTGGCCAATTTTTGAGAAGTGGATGGCCTCCTCCTTTTTCCTAGTCTGTCTTAGTCTGTAAGCTGTGTTGGACCTGTGCACCATGTGCAACTCTGCTAGCGTCTGAAACCCAGTGGCACAGCCTCAAGCCTCACAGCAATGTACAAGCCTCACAGAATGACAAACTGACAGACAAGTTTGTATCCCTTAGCTGTTGGAAACCTCTGCACCCTTCTCTTACCATATTACCTCAAAAATATTTTTTGCTTGATTTTCACATGACTTCCATTATTGAAAATGCATGGTGTCAACAAAAAATTCAAAGTAGAAAATAATTTGGTCATTAATTTAATAGGATTAAAATTTTTCTGCATTTTTATGTTGAATACTTTATTGTGCGATTTTATCCATGTCATTAAGTATTCTTATAAAACTTGTTTTTAATAGGTGAGTGTACTTGTGCTGATCTAACCACTTTCCCATGATCAGATAAGTGTTTTCCCACTTTTTTGCTATTATAATATAATACAAACATCCTTATACATAATTTTTTATATACATTTCTGATTTTTTCATTTGGTCATATTCTTAGATAGGGATTACTGGGTTATATAGGTCAGATATGTTGTAGGAAGACATTAAGGACCTCATACATGAAGAAAGCAAAATGTCATTAAAAAGACAGGAAAGAAAGAAAAGACCAAAATGGATGTCACAAAAGAGTCTGAAATTTGCTTTTGAACGAGGGTAGCTAAAGTGAACAGAAGAAATAATAAAGAATCTGAACAGAAGATTTCAAAGGGTGGCTCAAGAAGATAAATGAAACATTATAATGAATTGTGCAAAGATCTGGAATTAGAAAATCAAAAGGGAAGAACATGATTGACATTTCTCAAGCTGAAAGAAGTAAAGAAAAATTCAAGCCTTGAATTGTAATATGGAAGGATTCTATGGGCAAATATTGAATGTCTCAGGAAGCATCAAAAGAAGATAGAAGGAATATGCAGAGTCACTGTACTAAAGCCAATTGGTTTACATTCAGCCATTTCAGGAAATAGCATATGATCAAGAATTTATAGTACTGAAGAAAGAAGTCCAAGCTGCAATGAAAGCACTGGTGAAAAACAAGCCTTGAGGAAATGACAATATCAATTGAGATGTTTCATCAAACTAATATAACATTGGAAGCACTCACTCATCTATGACAAGAAATTTAGAAGACGTCTATATTTGTGTCCATTCCAAAGAAAGGTGATCCAATAGAATGCAGAAATTATTTAAAAATATCAATAATATCACATTCAAGGAAACTTTTGCTGAAAAATAACTCGAAAACAGTTGCAGCAGTACATTGACAGGAAACTGCCAGAAATTCAAGCCAGATTCAGAAGTGGACATGGAATGAGGGATATCATTGCTGATGTCAGACAGATTTTGGTTGAAATCAAAGAATACCAGAAAGATATTTACTTGCATTTTATTGACCATGAAAAGGCATTCTACTGTGTGAATCATAACAAATTATGAATAACATTATGAAGAATAGGAATTCCAGAACATTTAACTGTGCTCATGAGGAACCTGTACATAGACCAAGAGACAGTCGTTTGATAAGAAGAAGGGAATATTGCGTGGTTTAAAATCAGAAAAGTTGTGCATCAGAGTTATTTCTTTCCACCATACTGAATCAATTGGTATCTGAGCATATAATTCAAGAAGGAGTATATGAAGAAGAACATGCTATCAAGATTTGAGAAAGACTCATCAACAACCTGGAACATGCAGATGACACAACCTTGTTTGCTGAAAGTGAAGAGGACTTGGAGCACTTACTGATGAAGATCATACACTACAAATAGCCTTCAGTACAAATTACACCAGAACATAAAGAGAACAAAAATCCCCAGAACTGAACCAATAAGCAATATCATGATAAATGTGGAAAAGTTTGAAGCTGTCAAGAATTTCATTTTACTTAGATCCACAATCAGTGGCCATGGTTGCAGTGGTCAAGAAATCAAATGATGTATTACACTGGATAAGTTTGCTGCAAAAGACCCCTTTAAAGTCTTAAAGAGCAAAGATGCCGCTTTGAAGACTAAGGTGTGCCTGATTCAAACCAAGGTCACTTCAACCACCTCATATGAATGTGAAAACTGTACAATGAATAATGAAGACTGAAGAAGAATTGATGCACTTGAATTATGGTGTTAGCAAAGAATGTTGAATATAGCATGGACTGACAGAAGAACTTGGAAGAAGTATAGCCAGAATGCTCCTTAGAAGCGAGAATGGTGAGACTTTGTCTCTCCTACGTTGGTCATATTATCATGAGGGACCATTCCCTGGAGAAGGATATCATGCTTGGTAGAGTAGGGGATCAGCAGAAAAGAGGAAAGACCCTCAACAAGAGGGGCAGACACAGTGGTTGCACCAGTGGTCTCAAGTGTAGCAATGATTGAGGGTGGTGTAGGACTGGGTAGTGTTTTGTTGTACATAGGGTCACTATGAGTTGGAATCAACTCAGTAGCACCTAACAACAGCAAATACACACACACACACACACACGTATACATATACATATATATTTATATAAACAAAAAAAACAACCTCACTGCTATTGAGTTGGATCCTACTTGTAGTGACCCCTCCTTGTTTTTCTGAGGCAGTATCACTATGGAAGCAGAATGCCCATCCTTCCTTCTGAGGGGTGGCTGGTGGGTTTGAACCACCAGCTTCCTGGTTCGCTGTCAAATGCCTTAGGCACTATGCTACCAGAGCTCCTTTATATGTATGTAGATATACATACATATATACACATATATACATATATATGTATGTATATATTTATATGTATATATGCATATATATTTACATATATACATATATATTTGTTTATATATGTGTACATATGTATGTATATATTTCTTCTAAGATTTTTAGTGCAAATTTCCAAACTGTTTTCATTAGTTTACAAGTTTGGCAGTATTTTGGAGGGTTCTTGTTACTTTAATCTCATTAACTTTGAGCAAATATGCATGTGTGTGTGTGTGTATTTATTTGCCAGTAAAAAAGATAACTTGTTTTAATTTGTATTTTCTTTCATTACTACACGTCACATAAGGTTGAGTGTTTTCTCTTTTTTTTTAATTGTTTATATGTTTGAATTTTGGTTCATCTAATTTGCTTATTTTTTATTATGAGTGAAAGGATAATACTTCTTGATTTTTAACAAGGAATCTTTAAATTTTAATATAGACAATCAATCATTTTCTTTAGAATTTCCATCTAATGCTTCAGTGAAAGATCAGTTAAAATCCAATTTAACTAGCATATAATAGGAGCCCTGGTAGCATAGTGCCTAAAGCACTTGACTGCTAACCAGAAGGCTGGTGGTTCAAACACACCAGCCACACCTCGGAAGGAAGGTTGGGCAATCTACTTCCGTAGTGATATTGCCTCAGCAACCCAAGGAAGGGTCGCAACAACAACATAATTGAATAATATTAGGCCTCTGTCCTTAGGGACCTTACAATCCATCAAAATAGACAAATACATGGATAACTGACAAGAATACAATCTAATATGGACTATAAGATCGTAGAGAAGAGAGCTACTAGTGTCCGCTAGGGATCAAAGCAGCCTTCTAAGAAGATATTCAAAGACATTACTGATAGGTACATGAGAATATATATTAAGATGAGAAGTTGGTATGTGAGTCAAGGGGCATCATAGAGAAAATGAGAGGAAGGCCCCAAAAGCAAATTGGAGGATTTCAAAACCCAATTTCCCAATTTTGAAATTTTGCCAGAGGCCAACACTGTTTTTTTGGAAGATATTTAGGAGCTATGACTATAATTTTTATTTCTCCTGGCGCTGGACTATGCAAAGAACTCTCAAATAAATGAGAGAAGATAGGCCCTATGTCCTGTACAACCTGCAGAGCCCAGGCTTCTTCAAAACCAGCTGCAAAGGATGAGTCACTGAGCATTTCCTGATGCTCTGTTGCCTGGGAAAGGTGTCCCTGGCCTTCACTGTGGCATTTTGGAGGAATCTAATTAACAATCTAGTTGGAACTATGCCAAAATTCACCCTGGGTCACTTACATTCTTGACCTTTAAAGTTAGTTGCAGTCTAAATTCCCAAGATGAAATAAGGGATGGGAAGGTCAATTCAGAGAGCCTGATGGGAGTGTCTCTTTGGGCTGAGCAGAAGCAGTTACCACAGGCTTTTGGGAGTGAAGGGCGGGGGGTTGATGTCTTAAAGGCCTCAAGACATAATAATGGATGATTTAGGTAGGTGGCCGTGATAGGTGAAGGGAGAAGAGTGAGGTTCACCTATGGTTTGGAATCATAGACCATTAGGACAAATATATAGTGTGTATGAGGTGTTCTTCAATTTAATAAATCCACTTGGTGAATTTCAAGGATAGAGAACAGCTTTGCCTTGTTAGTAAGCATTTACAGAACTGAGGAAACAGCTCTATTCTACAGCAGGAGAGTTATGCTTCATGAAGAAATATTTTTTAAAATTTAAACTGACTTTTGAAATCAGTGTAAAATCAGTTTTGAAATTAAGATATCAACATCAGAAATTGTATTTCCCATGTGCCACTGGAGTTTTGAGGTCTAAGACTTTAAAATTGCAATTTGAGACTTCTAGTGTCTTCCTGGGAGATTTACCTCACTGTGGGAGGCTGCCACCGGATGAGAGATGGAACTAGATATTGCCATCAGCTGCTCAACCTGCCTGCTCTCTGGCAGGTGCATCTGAACACCCAGCCACCACAGCCTGGATCCTCACTGTGCTTACCCATAAATGAAATACGATGGACAGCAAAAATGAGCCCTATCACTAAATCACAGACACCCACTGCTGAGAGCACAGTTGCCAAACAACAAGGAAACACCTAATGCTAAATGACCCATTACCTATTGGAGCTGATAACTTTGATTTTGTTCCCTGATAGCATTTCACACTTACCCAAAGACAGTTTTCTGCAGAAACTTTCCCCATAGTTGCACTTTGCCTAAAATTTATTACTTTCCCTCACTTTTAATTTAGCTAAAAAGCCTTATTCTAAGAACTATCCTAGTTATACTATTTTTGATTTCTTAAATCCATTTTGAAATAAAACCAAAAAAACCCAAACCCACTGCTGTCAAGTTGATTCTGTCTCATAGCAAACTCTCATAGGACAGAGCAGAATTGTCCCATAAGGTTACCAAGGCGGTTAATCTTTATGGAAGCAGACTGCCTCATCTTTCTCCCATGGAGCAGCTTATGGGTTTGAAGCACCAACTTTCTAGTTAGCAGCTGAATTCTATAACCACTGTACCACTAGAGCTCCTTATTTTGAAGTAAAACCCAAACCCAACCCACTGCTATCCAGTTGATTCTGATTCACAGGGACCCCCATTGGATTTCCAAGGTGGTAAATCTTTACAGTAGTAGATTGCCTCATCTTCCTTCCCCAGAGAGGCTCTTGAGTTTGACCCACCCACCTTTTGGTTAGCATCGAGTGCCATAGGCACTGCGACACCAGAGCTCCATATTTGGAAACAAGGTGGGGTATAAATAATTAGTAGTGCTCTCTTTAAATAATGCTATCACTCTTCCAGACCTGGACTGACACCCTAAATGTTCCTGAGAAATGCCAATCCTTGGAAGAGATTATGGAAAGGACACCCAGAGCCAAGGCTGAAGGTAGATTCTTGAACAATGTTTTATGATTCCATAAATCTGGAGCTTCTGGACAGTTGGCAGCTTTCCAATCTCCAAGGAGAGTTTAGTATATGTAGCCTATGTTGTGGGGAGCAGCAGGGTCCTGGAATCAGGGCCATCCTATCAGACTCGGGTTTAGTGCCTAAGGCATTTGACTGCTAACCAGAAGGCTGGTGGTTCAAACTCACCAGTCACTCCTTAGAAGGATGACTGGGCAACTACTTCCTTAGAGATACTGCCTCAGAAACCCAAGGAGGGGTCACTATGAGTCAGAGTTGACTCGACGGCAGTGAGTTTGGTTTTGATTTTGAGGAAGAAACAATCAAAGAACTGAATATTTCCGAGCTGGAGGAGATTTTTGAGACAATCTATTACAACAGGGTAAATTCCTGTCAGGTAGGACTCTTCTAGCTCAGCACCCAAAAGTGACATCTAAATCATGATGTCTCTGCTTGCCTTTGCCTGTTGAGGCCCAACACTTCCTCAGAAGCCTTCTCAGCCAGCACCACAGACAATGGCCACTGAGAATGACATGGAAATACCTGCTCAGATCTCACTTCAGGAAAGAATTTGCTGTCCAGCTAGTGTGGTTAGGTGATAGCCTTCAGCTGATTGATCCTTGAGGGTCTGTCTCAGCTTTTGAGCTGAGGTTGTACTCTTGTACGAGTGACCATTGGCCTGTGTCTGACCTGATTGGTTGTATAAGGGGCAGCCATTTCTGCCCAATTTGAAACACCTAATCTGGACAATCTGTGCTCAGAGCTCCTGGGTGGGCTAGTAGAGATGGCTCCCCCTGCTCAATTTCACTTTCTCACCTTTTCCTTTCACAAGTATTACAACCTCATAAAAATTTTGCATTCCCAACTAAATATTATGTCTGCTTCTGAAGAACTGAACCATCATACCTACTAATCAACTTGGCAAGAAAGACATAGCAACATTTACCAAGCACTTATGTACCAGGAATTGTCCTATGTAATCAGCACATATTTTCTTTTTCAATTCTCACAGAACCTTATGAGGTAAGTACTATTGTTATCTTTATTTTGAAGATGGAGAAACTGAGGCACAGAGGAGTTAAGTGACTGGCATAAGACCATACAACTAGGTGGAATCAAGATATGAGTATTAGACCTTCAACAAGATGGATTGACACAGTGGCTGCCACAACAGGCTCAAACATAGCCATGATTGTGAGCATGGTGCGGGATTGAGTACCTTTCATTCTTTTCTACATAAGGTTGTTATGAGTCAGAATAGACTTGCTGGACTTACAACAATAACAAGAAATCTGTGTCCAGAGTTCATGCTCCTAAAAGTTTTGCTAGGTTAGTTTGTCATTCTTGGGCTATTTAAGGAGGTCTGGTGGCGTGATTAGGGTATTTGGCTGCTAACCAAAAGGTCAAGGTTAGTGGTTGGAACCCACCAGCCACTCTGCAGGAGGAAGAGGAGCCAGTCTGCTTCCATAAAGATTTACAGCCTTGGAAACCCTGTCAGTTCTACGCTGTTGTATAGAATTGCTGTGTGTCAGAATTGACTTGATAGCAGTGGCTTTGGTTTTGGGCTAGTTTAGCCATTTTACCCATCTCTTGCTACAGCCATTTAAGCAGGGAGATCTGCCCAAGTGATAGACTGTTAGAATGTATGTGGGATAAGATGGGACTCTTCATTCTCCTTCTGTATATGGCACAAAAGGTGGTGATTACTGTGCCTGGGTCAGGGTTGATTGTTTATGGGAGTGGATTGACATGGAAAGAAGAAATCTGTAGACTGTGGAGACCATTTGTGAACTTTTATAATATTGACCTTGATCTAGTTTCCAAGCATTTCAGATCCCATTAATCTGGCTGGTGTGCAGATGTGGGAGACAAAAAGCTATTGACTCTAATGTCTGATCCTAAGACCTTTTTATGTGGTACTGCTTGCTTCCTTAACCAAAACAAAGAAAGAAACAAAAACAAACAAACAGAAAGTGTCCTTTAGGAATTCAGTTGAAATGTTGAAAGTTAGCAAATATCTCTGAGAGGGGAGTTGATTGTGTGTTTAAAAATGTACTTTGTAGTCATTAGTCTTCTAATTACCTTCTCTCTCATTCTTCCTCTCATCCTCACGGTGAACCCCAAACTGGGTTGGAGACTCAGAAGACACTAGCAAGATTCAGAAACTAGAGTTCAACTTCGGGTGTCTGCTGGGGGAGGAGATTCCTGGGGCCCTGAAAATGAAATGAAACTATGATGTGCTTCCAGTTTGCATGCTCCTGAGTCTGTGCGGTGTCATAGGTGCATCTTTGAAAAGGCAATTCCCTTTGAGACCTGTAATGAGAAAGCAGGTCGGAGTTAGTGGCACTTCTTTCATGTTTCCTTTTTTCACTTTTTTTATTGCTGTCTTAGTGCATTTGTTTATCTCTTTTCCAGACCTGGACTCCAGAACTCCCAGAGAACAGGGACTGTATCTTGCTCACCACTGTTTCTCTGGTTGACTCCTAGTTACCCTAAAATGGTGTGCTTCTGTAAACTCTTGTTGAATAAATAAAACAAGAACAGCCTGAAGACCCTGAGGGCTCTTGGGCTTTGGCAACTGAATTCACTTTTGTGTTTTAATAGTTACATGACCACACATAACTCACTTCTCTGAGTCTCTGTGAGTCAATCTGAAGCCAGAGTTCTAGTAGCCTCCAGGAAAATCTTTAACCAGAAACCTTTTAGTGTCAGCGATACTAACAGGACTTTTGGAATTCTAAACACTCCTTAGGGCCTTTATCTGCCCTCCAGTCTCAGCAGGTATCAAGGAACTTCCTCCGAACTCAGCACGCATCACAAAAGCCATCCGGATTCAGCACATATCGGAGATTTGTTGGGCTCCTGAAAGTCTCCCACATACCTGAGCCTTGCATCCTCCCTAGATAATATTTTCCTAAGTGAACTTTGGAGCCGGGGCGTTTCTTTACGTCCCCCAACATCTTAGATCACTGCCCTAAATCCCTTAGCAACAACCAATCATCTGTACCCTCTTGCCCTGGTGCTGCCCCTCCCCATATTGTTCCATAAATTTGTGAGAATACCGGGGCACGGGGTCTTTTGCTCAAGCCACTGATCTGGTAAGGGCAAAGACCCTAACTTAAGTTAGCTAATAAACTTTCCTATTGCTTTTGCATTGTTGTGTGTTGGCATATTTCTCTTGCCGAGGAACTCCTTCATAACCTGGGCACAACATCTCTATATCATTTTAGACTGATGAGGAACATTTTTGTTGTTGTTGTTACAGAGTTGTGTGAAGAGTAATTGATAGAATGTATGTATTCTTTGGCTCACATGAAAAAAAAAAACAAAAAAACAACCCAAACTCACTGTCCTCCAGTCGATTCGACTCACAGTGACCCCTCCTTGGGTTTCTGAGGCAGTATCTCTATGGAAGTAGATTTCCTAGTCTTCCTTCTGAGGACTGGCTGGTTTGAACCACCAGCAAACTTGATATTCATTCTTTCAAACTTTGATAGAAATACTATCTTAAATCTTTAATCCTATTAATAGCTAAAGAAATAATTTTTCATTTTTGAGAGCACACAAGAGATCCATTCAGTCTTTGCCTGTCTTCTTTTCCTTTCCTTTGATTTGCCAATTTCTATCTCTGATACAGAAGCTTTTTATGCTAATGCTGCTCTTTTCCCTACAATGCAACTGTTATAACAGTTTTAATATATCATAGGTGCTTTGCTAAGAACATTATTTAATTATTTATTTTAACATGTTATTGTAGTTTTAGGTGAAAATTTACCTAGCAGATTACTTTGAATTGTGGTATTGGCAAAGAAAGTTCGGCAGAGTAGACAGCAAAAAAAGGGAAAATGCTCAATGAGATGGACTGACACAGTGGCTACAAGGATAGTCTCAGGTATAGCAAGGATTGTGAGGACAGCACAGGACTGGGCAGTGTTTTGTTCTGTTGTACATGCAGTCACTATGAGTTAGAGCCAACTTGATGGTACCAAATAACAACAACAACTACAACAACAGCAAAACCATATTAAGAAGAATATTAACATATTAAAAAGATTAAAATGTCAATAATAATGTAATTATGGCATGTTAGTGTATTTGGAAAATAATTATAGGGTCAATATCAGACAAATCATCCCTACATCTTCAAAAACAAGTGTTGTGCTCTAATCCTCCTGCTAAGTGATTAGACTGAACATGAATAGCTGGTGAGGATGCTTACATTTCTACTGACCCTGAAATAAATATCAAAGGACAGAACAATATTAAATTCCAGACATAATAATCCAGTCGTACAACAATATCTGAATCCTGAGTAATTGTCTCTCCTTGTAA
The DNA here is from genome assembly GCF_000298275.1 of Orycteropus afer afer. Taxonomy (NCBI): domain Eukaryota; kingdom Metazoa; phylum Chordata; class Mammalia; order Tubulidentata; family Orycteropodidae; genus Orycteropus; species Orycteropus afer. Next base: position 9,350,678 of record NW_006921690.1, read on the forward strand.
AAAGCAACCACATTAAAGAGGATATGGCATGTCTGGTAGGTATGAAAGTCAATAAGTTATCAAAGAAAACTCAGCCCTTTTCCTAAACAGGTGAGTCAGTAGCATCAACATTTTTAAATGTCAGCCTCTGGATTCTTATTTAATTCTGCTCAGTACAAAACAGTATCACAAAGCCACTTCCCGGGCACTTGCAATATACCAGGTACCATGGCAGGCTTCAAGAGGTGCCAGAGATAACTAATAGCTTTTCACTTACAAAGTCCTCAGTCCAGTGCCTCAGACAGACACACAGAAATAAGTTTCATACCAAACATTTGCTGAGGGTGGCACTGTCTTTGAAGAACGGTAGGAACAGGATATGTGGGGCTGAATGAGAAGAGTGTTCCCGTGTGAAGGGGTAACCTGCACAAAGGGACAGAGGCCATAGAGCTTTGAGTAAGTGTGGGGGACTAATTCTGTTTGGCTAGTTTAGAGACTTCCACCCATTTGCCAATTTGTAGTACTGTGGTGGTTTGCATGTGGTATAATGCTGGAAGCTATGCCATCAATATTTCAGACACCACCTGTGCCACCCATGGTGAACAGATTTTTGTGGAGATTATAGACTAAGACAGACTAAGCAGAAAGGCCTGGCAAACTGCTTCCAAAAATTAGACAATGAAAATCTCATAGATCAAAACAGAATATTGTCCAATTCACTTGCTCTGGACGCATCATCAGGATGAATTGCTAGAGGAGGACGTTATTTGGTAGAGTAAGGAACCAATGAGGGCATGGGAGACCCTCAGTGAGGTGGATTGACACAATAGTTGCAGTGATGGACTAGAACATGTACGATTGAGAAGATGATGTAAGCCTGGGCAACGTTTTGTTCTGTTGTATGCAAATAAGGTCACCAGAAGTCAGAGTCGATTTAATGATAGTTAACAGTGCAATGCGAGGAAGTTTCAGAGGGCATTGAAGGAAGATGAAGTTTTAAAAAGTGGTTAGAGTTATATTGTGGAGGGCTTTGGGTTATGGGTTGAGCTTACTTTTTTTTTTAAATTTCCAATGGGAGCCATGGAAGGGGGATAAAGAGATGAAGGAAGAGGGTAGTTTGAACAGAGGGTAAAGATGTAATCTGAGGGGAGCCCTAGAGGTATTGTTTGTAGGATGTGTTGCAGAATCTAACATTTGACACTGTTGACTACCCTCCATCTTGAAACTTGAAAGTCCCCATTCTCTTCTTGGGACACTCTTCCGTCCTTCAATTTCTTGGCTCACTCCATCTCTGTCTCTTTTCCTGTGTCTCCTATCATTGGCTCTTCTCATGCTACAGCATCTCCTAGGGTGATCCACCCATATTTATGTATGAAAGACTCCCTAATCTTTATCCCCAGCCAGTTTGCTACCCCGAGGTTCAGGATATCCTAATACCCTCTGAACACTCCCTCTGGCTGGGTATCTCACACTCAACAAACCTAAAGTGAAAGCCTCCAATTGCCTCCCTCCCAGGCTCTGGGAGTCAGGCACTGAACACGGGTGAAGGTAAAAGTCTCAGGGCCAGGAGAGCTCTTTCTAACAATCATTCATCAGGCAAGTCAGATAAAGCAAGGACATTATGATGCTCTGGAAATAGCACTAGATTGGAAGTAAGGAGGAATGTCTGGTCAATTAAAAAAAAAAAAAAAAGAATAGATAGATAAGCAACTAGAATAAATAATAAAGTCACCTGGTGTGGTAGTTAAGGTTGTGTGTCAATTTGGCTGAGCCTAGTAGTGATACCTCTCGGAAACCAAGGAGGGGTCGCTATGAGTTGGGGCCAACTCGATGGCACACAATAACAACAAAAAAAGCAAGTTTTCAGTCACTGGGCTGCTGGATATAGTTATTCCCCACGGTGAGACTGGTGATCAACTCCACGGTGGAATCTACTGGAGCAGCTGAGTAGCTGCCTTAGGGAAGTGGTCTGCTTCCAGTCTATGAGAAGAAGCTTTGAGAAAGGTTTCTGAGTTTCTGGCATACTTGAATCTTGCATATAGCTGAGTTGTCGTTCAGCAGCCTCCCATATTGTCTGTCGATCTTGGGACTGTTAATGGACTTGAATCAGTGGCCTGCCATGTGGTTTGGTAATATTGGGACTGTGCCTTTTTATTTGTTGACCTTGGGTTTGCCAGCCTCAGCAGCCAGCAGCTACCTGAGTGAAGAAAGCCTCCAGCTTCAGTGGGACAGGAACAAGGGGCAGAGCTGAAGTCTAAGGTTGAAGGGCATTCATGTAGCTCCTAGACCTGGCACTTTTAATTTGGACTTCTAGCCTCCCAAACTGTAAGAGAATAAACTCCTGTTTGTTGAAGCCACACATTTGTGGTATTTTCTGCTAGAGCAGCATGAAGTAACCAAAATACCTGGAATCCCACCACCTTCATATATATGTATCTTTCCCAACTTTCTTTCATGTAAATAATTTGTATTTCTTTAGCAAAAATGATATCTTACTGTCATACTGCTCATTAATCTTTTTGTCACTACTATATTGTTTCTTTTTCAGAAAAAAATATATGTATACAAGATTTGTTTCTAAGCCAACATTATCTCTTGCCCCAAATACTGCTATAATCTATCGCCAAATGCCCCTATTTTCATTTTTGCTTTCTTGCAATCATTTATCCATTCAGCAGAGTACTATTAAAACATATCAATAATATGAATGATGTCATCTTGTTCCCTTCCTTAGCCTCCTTCTCATCACCCTCCCTCTCTCCATTGGCTGCCTATAATATTTCAAATACAGTGTACACTTTTCACTGTGCTACAAAGCCCTCTGACCACATCTCTCATCTTACTTGCTTGGTTCTTAGAATTTTCAGGGCCTGAGGTTCTTTACATCCATTGCTCACTCTTCCTAGAATACTTGTCTCTTTATCCTTTGAGTGCTTGTTTTCATCATCATGTTATTGTTGTGAGGTGCTGTTAAGTTGGCTCAGACTCACAGTGATCTCATGCCCAACTGCACAAAATGTTGCCTGGTCCTGCACCGACCCCGCAGTCATTGCTGTGCTCAAGCCCTTTTGCAGCCGCGGTGTCGTTTCATCTGATTGAGGGCCTTCCTCTTTTTCACTGATCCTCTACTTTACCAAACAGGATGTCCTTCTCTAGGGACTGGATCCCCTGATAACATGTCCAAAGTATGTGCAGTGAAGTCTCACCATCTTTGTTTCATTCATAGTAATCTATTAACTAGCCAAACACCAGTTGACTTCAGATGTGTGATCATCAAATGCTAATTATTGTGTACCACTAAGACTTTATGATGATTTGTTAGTCAGCATTATTGTGGGAATAGGTAATTGATATAGAGAGTGATGATGGGAGTGAGTTGGCCAGAATCACTGGGGCGCCACGGTAGAACTCAGTTTGAAAACCTCTGCACTAAATGGTTTTTGAGCTCTGTTCAATTTAGACCTCCTTTGACCACCTAGGATACTATAATGTAGCTTATAGGATATAGTCTTTTGAAGGGCATATTTATGGCCAAGATTTTGGAACCAGACACATTTAGACTAGAATCATGACTTCACCATTACTGACTGACTATAACCTGTGACCAACTGACTCATCCTCATTGATCCTCAGTTTCTTCATCACTAAGATGGAGGAAATAATATCTTCATCACAGATGTATTGTGAGAAATAAATAATATGGTGAACCTGTATTTAGCCTAGTTCCTGTCTACAGACTGAACAACACAGATTTCTCTTAGGACAGTAATAAATGGAAAGTGGCTTTTTCCCCCATCCTTGCTACTTCATGTATGTGTTGCAAGTATCTATTAACTAACAGTGAAAGTGCCAGGCATTTCATTCTCTGTGTGTATGTTCATGCATGTATTTACCAATTCTTACAACCTTCTTGTAATAAATAATGTTTTCTCATACTGAATGAAGAAATGAAGCCTCTGAGAAAGGCAGTGAATTGCCCAGAATCATACATCTTTAAACTGCAAATTCAACTCTGTTTAGACGAAGTCCAAGAGATTTCCACTCTTTGATTGGCCTATTCTTGATTTTAAACCGAAAATATAATCTAATCTCAATCTGATAACTGGTGGATGTATTTGGAATAAAGCTATTTGACTTTTTATTTCTCTATCTAGAGAATTTCATCCCCTTAAAGTTTCAGCCTTCAGGAAAACAAAACAAAAAACCAAAACCTGTTGCCAATTGAGTCTGTTCTGACTCCATAGACACTGCTGAAAAAGAGAAAGCTTTGGGGAGATGGCCACTAGGTGGCAGTGCTGTAACCCAGTCTATGTTATCCAGGTTCAGTGAACCAGCCTGTTTGGCTTGAAATGGTGGATACCCTTGCGCGCCATCCTGCTTCCCATCAGCATCTAATCTCTCTGAAAGAGCAAAGCTCTGGTGTTTTGATGCAGAACATTAATTACATAAGTGGATGGGAAATCTAAGAATTGAACATGCTGTCTTAGCCTCAAGCTCCGGGCGTGCAACAGATGCACCGATTTCAAGGCTCCTACCACGGTATGAACAACCAAGATTAGCTGTTCTGGGCTATCAGAGGATCACTTTCTTGCTCTGGCTTGTGCATCTTTTTTTATTTCCAACCCAAAAGGAGCTATTCTGAAAAACAAGACTTTTCACCATTTGGGAAATGTATTCTATGTTTGGGCAAAGTCTCTCTGTTTTCCCTTCCCCAGAACACATTTAGCATTCAGACTTTTCACTCTGTGACATGTACAGCAGTGTGCCTGTTAATACAGCTGAAGCTGGGGCCTGTACTTCTTGCAGGGCTATACCTGCACAGGTCTTGTGAAATGCCTTTCCTAACCCCTAGGTTCAGCTTTCCTATATAGACCTCTGAGGGGAGGTACATGATGTTCACTGAACCTTTCCCATGACAACTTGACTGCTTTATGCTTTTCATTTAAGGCTGCCTTTTTTGGGAATAAGGAGCTCTGGTGGCATAGTGCCTAAGACATTTGATTGCTAATTAGAGGGTTGGCAGTTCAAACCCACCAGCCACTCCATGGAAGGAAGACTGGGCAATCTAATTCCGTAAAGATTTACCACTTCAGAAACCCGTTGGGGGTTGCTATGAGTTGGAACTGACTCAATGGCAGTGAGTTTTGTTTGCTTTTCTTTTTTTCTTCTGAATACCAGGCTGCGGTATTTAAGGTTATTTGTCAAATTGGCCGGGCCTGGATTTGAGTGGCTGGCCAGCTGGGTGTAGGTATTCTCCATGATGACTCAATCCCATTGTGGATTCTACGGTAAGTAGCTGAGTATCTGCCTTATGGATGTGGTCTGATTCCAGTATGTGAGAAGAGGCTTTGAGAAAGGTCTCTGAGCTTTTTGGCACACTTGGACCCTGCATGCAGCCGAGCTTTCATTCAGCAGCCTTGTTGAGGTTTGATCTTGGGACTATTTTTGGACTTGAACTAGTGGCCTGCTGTGTTGCTTCATAATCTTGGGACTGTGCCATTTTACTTTTTGACCTTGGGTTTGTGAGCTTCAGCAGCCAATATCTGTCTGAGTTAAGAGAAGCCTCTAGCTTCAGTGGGCTGGAGCAAGAGCTAGAGCTGAAGCCAAGGTAGAGGGGCCTTCACCCAGCCCTTAGAGCTGGCACTTTGAACTCAGACTTCTAGCCCCTAGACAGTAAGAGAATAAATCCCTGTTTGTTAAAACCACCCAGTTATAGTATTTTCAATTAGAGCAGCACTAGAGAACCAAAACACAGGCCTTCACTACAAGATGAGATTCTCTTTCAATTGGCCACCATTTGGGATCATTTTGTTTGGTGAATTTCAGTTAACGTATCTCAGCATTGCAGACTATTCCACAAACATCATTTTCTTTTGGGCTGGCTTGTGTGTTATGACAGAAAGAGTTCACTGGACAAAGCTGGGTTGACAGTATTAGGTGCTTTTTGTTGACATCTGCAAAGTGTTGATTTGCTCTTAAACAATATAAATATTTGAGAAGGGGATCCAGTATGAATGTCCACAGAGCTACCATCACCACCCCAGCTCTATTTATTTATTAATTTTTTAAAAAAAACTTAGTGATATCTTCTAAGATACTGGGGTTCTTTTGAGAGTAGTATAAGATATTTTGTCTTAACCTATTGTTTTTGTATCATTTATCTGTTGCTACATAATAAACTACTTCAAACTTAATGGCACAAGAGAACAACCATTATATTATATTCAAGATTCTGTGTATCAGCAGTAACAGGTTGTCTCTGCTCCATGATATCGGGGAACTCTGCTGCAAAAACTCAAAAACTCTGGGTGACTTGATGGCTGGAATGATCTAAAGCCCCTTTCTCTCACATGTCTGGAGGGGCTGGGACCTCAGCTGGGCCTGTTGTCAGGAATATTTACCCATAGCCTCTCATGTGGCTGTTGGGCTTACTCATAGCATGGTAGCTGGATTCCAAGAGTGGGCATCCAGTGGATCCAGGCAGAGTTGTATCTTCTTTTATGATCTTCAGTTGGAAATCACATAGTACTTATTCCATAGTCAAAAGGCACCCAAATTCAAAGGGAAGGAATAAAGATCTCACCACTTAGTGGGCGAGGAGCTCTGGTAGCATAGTGCCTAGAGCATTTGACTGCTAACCAGAAGGCTGGTGGTTCAAACCCACTAGCCACTCCTTGGAAAGAAGATTAGGTGATCTACTTCTGTAGTGATACTGCTTTGGAAACGCAAGGAGGGGTAGCTATGAGTCAGATCTGACTTGACGGCAGTGAATTTAGACTCTGGGCAGAATGTCAAAGTCACGTTATAAAAGACCACATGGAATGGAAAATATTGCTGCAGCTATTTCTGGAAAAGAAAATCTGCCATAATTATCAACATTTTACCTTCAGCAAGGCATTGATGAACCACTGGAGGGATGGCTGGGATTCATATCTCTATAATATCCTCATTCCCTATCTATGGAAGATATAATAGAGAATGTTAAAGCTAACAGGGAGGTTATAGAGCCCATTCTCCATAGAGTATAAGCCTCATCAAGACTAGCCCTGAGGATATAAAAATATATAAAGGTTTAAACTTGTTTTTAAGGAGCTCACAGTCTATCAGGAGAGGCAGATTTGTAAAGAAAATAAATACAAATACAGAGACAGTGCTTTGGAGCTAGGCAAAGAAGGTTTCAAAGACATGTTGAAGTATCAACTGAGATTTGGAAGATAAAAGGAATTCAAGAGACAGCATGGAGCAAGAAAAGGCATTCCAGCCTGCAATGACTGTGTGTGAAGGTGGAGTGGGGGGTAGTGAATCAGCAAATCGTGTTCCAGGAAATCCAATGGATTTGTAAGTAAAGTGCAAGGTGGAGAGTAAAAGGAATGAGATCTGAAGAGGGCTTGTCCATCATCCATTTAAGATTTTGAGCAGAAATGTGATAAGATTAGGTTGAAAACCCATTGGTATTAAGTCACTTCCAACTCATATCAACCTTCTAAGATGGAGTAGAACTGCTCCATAAATTTTCCAAAGCTGTAATCTTTATGGGCACAGACTGCCACATCATTCTCTCATGGAACAGTTGGTGGATTCAAAGTACTGAACTTTGGGATAGCAGCCCAACACTTTAACCACTTCACAGGGCTCCTTAGATCAGGCTTAGGTTTTAGAAAAGTTCCCCTGCCACAGTGAGGAGGACAGACCAGAGGTTTGGTGTGGCCAGAGCAAGAGACATCAATTTGGAGGTCACTGTGGTGATCTAGAGAAGTGACAAAACTTTCAATTAGGAAACTGGTGGTAGGAAAGGAGGGGAGAGAAAGGATATGAACAATAATTAGGGAACATGAATAACAATTAAGGGATGCATGAATTAATGTATGTAAAACCCTTGGAATGAGGCCTGGCTCATAGAAGCACCCAAAAAGTACAAGCTGCTGTTATAATTACTAGCTGTTTTTGTAGGAACTGGATTTTCTGAGTCACTGACGGTGGGGATAAAGAAGAGTATCTAAGATTATAGCACATTTCCAATTTAGGGACCAGAAATAGTTGATATCATTTCCCAACATAAGTAACAAAGGTGGAAAAGCATGTTGGAGGAGATGTTACGAAATGAATTCAATTATGGACCCGTGAGTTTCAAGGTGCCTGTGTAAACTCATGGAGTCCCTGGTGGTAGGGACAGTTAATGCATTTGATTGCTCACCAGAAGGTTGGAAATTTGAGTCTACTCAGAGGTGAGAAGAAAAGCCTGAAAATCTGTATCTGAAAAATCAGCTACTGAACCCCTGTGGGGCACAGATCTAACCTGACACACATGGGCTGCCATGGTCAGGAGCGAGGCGATGGCAGCCGGTTTGTTACTGGTGTAATCCTGAAGAGCTGTTTCAGTAGATGGCCGAAATGTGGGCCTGGAGCACAGGAGGCAGGGCTGTAGTGGACCCAGGGTTTGCTCATGAAGCTAACGGAATGCTAACGGAATGCTAACTGAAGCTGTAAGCAAGCATGTGTCATTAATCAAATATTTTAGAACACTTTTCTTAATTCCTTCTTATTCCTTTAATTCCTTCCACCATTCATCATGTACTGCGAAGGTGTATAATTTTGTCAATATTTTTTAAAACAAACTTTTAATATACTCTTAAAATACAATTATTTTTTAGAAGAGACATTGGAATAATTTAAACTTAAATGTACTTGAATATGAAACATCAGCAGCCATATTGTAATAGAATTCTAGTGTCCTTTGGAAAAAAGAAAACAAAACAAGATCTCCTATTTTCATGAATGATTATGATTCCAGAATCTGATGATTTTAAGGCAATTGTATTAAACTATTGCTTTTTATCTGTCAACATAAATTGTGCTTTGCTGATGAAATTCTGATCTAGCTAGTCAATGAAACACAGCTGGCAAATACAAGGGATGGCTCAATTAGGTGGTTAGCAAACCTAAGAGGCTCCAAACTCTTTGAGAGTCTGCCATTGGTTCAGGTAACAAAGGGAATTAGTCTCTCCTATGAGTAACATGGGAGCTCTGGTAGCATAGTGTCTAAGGCACTTGACTGCTAACCAGAAGCCTGGCGGTTCAAATCCACCAGCCACTCCTCGGAAGGAAGATGGAGCAATCTACTTCTGTAGTGATACTGCCTTGGAAACCCAAGGAGGGGTCGCTATGGGTCGGGTCCGACTTGACGGCACATAACAACAACAAGTAAAATAGAATTGACAAATATGTCAAGTATACAACAACTTCTCCCTCAAGTGTCTTTGGTGGATGCTATGGATCCCAGAGGTAGCTTCTAAACCTGTCTTAAAGGATTCCCTCCAACAGCCATCTATTGATCAGTAGGTACTTGTAATAAAACCAGTTTCTGGTTCCATCAGTGGTAATGCTCTTATCAAGATACTTGAAAGAATATTGTATTTTCATACTTGTACCTACCAACCCGTTAGTGAGAATTCTTTTCAGATATGTTAGATATTACTGACGTAAACAGTTAGAATCCAGAGGAGCACTTGCTTTGTCTTGGAGCCTATTCCCTAATTTTTTTTTTTTTTTCCCCAAACACTTGGAGGAAGACAAGATCAAGCCAGTAAAATTTCTAGGAGACAACACTGGAATGCATACTTTATCATAAGATTATCCCCAATTCCTAAACTAGAATAAAAGATTAACAAGATAATATAAAATTGTATAGGAAAATAAAAAGTAAAATTATGCCAAAACTTACAACAAATCAATAGTCCAAGAGCAAGATGGGAGGCTGAGCAGGCTTAACAAATGTTTCTGAGGGAAAGTACAGCTAATGGCACCATTTCCCAAAGTGATATCTTTCCAAATGGTGCTAATAGGAGAGCAGCATGGGCCAAAGCCTATTCTAAAGGAGAGGCTAATCAATGCAAAGGGTCTGCATCAAATAATTTAGTGAAATGCTTGTGTAAATAAAATTCAACACATTGCTTTGTTCACAGCCTCTCAGAACCCTACATATACTAATGTCCATGGTAATTTTAGAAGAGGAGCAACATTTTTCAATTATTTAATCAAAACCCATTCTTCCTGCAGAGAAAATGTGCCACCCATGTGGCAAACTCTGGAAGAGCCTGATCTAGATTTTAGCTGACTGAAGTTCAGTGGTGGTTCACCGATAGTGAAGGCAGACCACACTTGGGTCCCTGCCCTCTGTGGGATCAGGCCAAGCTAGTTTACACATCGAGTGATTAAGAGGAGAGAAATTTATTTATTGCAAAGCGGCAGTGCAGGAAACAGGGGTCAGTACCCAAATCTGACTGCCCCAGTGGAGATTGGGATACAGTTTCTGTAAAGTTCAGGAGAGAGGTTTATACATATTCATAAAAATCTCAGGAATTTGGACGTGAATTAACCGAGGATTGGCTGAGGCTTCCTTCACCTTGGTTTAAAGGGAGAGTCGTTTTTAATGCAGTGCACTTGTGCACCACCGGATGAGTCACTCATGACTGAGCTGTCAGTAGCTGATCAGGACTTGGGCAGGGGGATGACGCAACTTTGCTCCTGTTTGTCTCACTGCGCATGTCTGCGGGCCAAAATTGATTTCAAGTTGGTATTGGTTGTTTCCTGAAAAACAACTTTATTATTATTATTATTACTTTTTTATTTTTAATTGTGATTTGGGTGAAAATTTACAGAGCAAATCCACTTTCCATACAGCAGTTCACATACACTTTGTCTCGTGACACTGACTACAATTTACCCCAATGCAACAGCTCCCCTCCCATTTCCTCCAGATAGTTACCTCCTCCCTGTGTCCATCCCTCCATGCACTCCTGCCCCCTGAGCTGTCTCCCTGGGCATAAACAGCCCTTCTTTCTCCCATGATTGTTCTCTCCAAGGAGTGTATCTACCTCAGGTAAATGTTCAGCTCATATGCCTGTCTGTTGTTTGGCTGGAAGCCACAGGTGTGGGTTCAATTCCAGACCTGAAGGACAGCTAGGGGCCATAGTCTCAGGGGTTCCACCAGGCTCTATTCGACCAGTAAACCTGGTCTCCACCCCCCCACCTTTATTTCCCCTAATGATTTTGAGTTTCACTCCACATTGTTCTCCCTCTCTATCCAGGATCTGAAAAACAGCTTTAAGGAAACACATTAACATACGTTTTCACCTGTTTCTGACTAGGGTGGGGGAATAACAGCTCTTAAGGAACCCAGTTATCAAGCTCACTCATATGTCTTCACCAAGGTGGGGATAATGGACAGGATGGAGGATTGGGCCTCAATTGAGCTCAGCTCTTAAGGAACTAGTTATCGTGCCCACTTATCTGCCTCCAGCCAAGGTGGGAGTAATGACTAATGACGGACAGGCAGGGGCACTGAGCTTTGATTCTCCTCAGCTTCAATAGAAGCTTCCATGCAGGCGACCTGGGTTTTAATTCCCAGCCAATGGAAGTCAAGCACAGTCACCACCAGACTGTCAGTGGAATGTTTGTGTTGCCACAATGCTGAACAGGTTTCAGCAGAGCTTCCAGATGAAAACAAGACTGTGCAAAAATGCCTGTTGATCTACTTGCAGAAAACAGCCAGTTAAAACCCTGTGGATCACCATGGTCTGATCCTGTGGTACATGGGGACACCATGAGTTAGAGGCCAACTGAATGACAACCAACACTGCCAACAATAGACAGGGATGGTAGACTGTACTTGCCACCTCCTCCCCCTCCCCTTGGAAAGTGTAAAATACAGGTGAAAGTGTAGGATTGTTGTTAGGTGCCGTTAAGTCATCTCCAACTCATAGCTACCCTATGTACAACAGAACGAGACAGTGCCCAGTAAAACATACACAAAATTTTATAGTGACTGAGCTATGTTTATTTATCAAGCACATTTTGCTTACTATATGCCAGGCAGATAATGATACTATTGATTTCCCGGGAGTCCTGGGTGGTGCAAACAATTCATGAGCTCAGTTACTAATGGAAACATTGGTGGTTCCCGTCCACTCAGAGGCATCTCAGAGGCCTGGTCACTTACCTCTAAACAATCAGCCACTGAAAATGCTATGGAGGACAGTGTTGCTCTGATACACACAGGGCTAACATTCCAAAACCAAAACCAAACTCACTGCCGTCGAGTGGTATCTGACTCATAGTGACCCCTCCTTGGGTTTCCAAGGAAGTATCACTACGGAAGTAGATTGCCCAATCTTGCTTCCAAGGAGTGGCTGGTGGGTTTGAACCACTAGCCTTCTGGTTAGCAGTCAAATGCCTTAGGCACTATGCTACCAGAGGACTGTCATTTGTCTGTGCCAACTTGAATGGCAACAGGTAACGGTAATTAATTTGCCATTTTATTGGTGAGGAAACTGAAAGAAGATAAGCTTTGTAACATGTCAAAGGCCACACAGCTAGGAGGGGGCAGAGCCAGGAGCAAGGCTGGGTGTCCATCTCCAGAGCCTGTAACCTCTCCTGTCACAGCTGGAGCAATGCTTCCCATGCAGAGAGCCAAACACAGCCACTATAATGAAACCAGAGTGGTAACAGTAACACGTATGATGTGGCAGAGAGGCTAAACAGAGAATGAGGGCATGCCAAAGGCAAAGCAGTTAGCCTTAAGGTCAGTACCAAAGTGCCAGTAAGAAAGGTTCCAAGATCTTTATGAGAATAACTGATTATCTCAGTGTTTAAAGAACACCGGAAATATTACTGGAGTGTGAATAAAACAGGAGCAGCCGCTTCTAAGAGGCGTGTGTCTGTGGTTACAATGTACAAATTCCCAGGAACCCTTAGCATATTTAAGTAACAGGCAACATTTTGGCCTTTTGGTTTTTGCGCCTTTTTATAGCAAAATAGAGTCATTCTGAATTATGCTGTTTCTTTCAGACAGAGGAGCCCTGGTGGCACAGTGGTTAAAACATTTGGCTGTTAATAAAAGGTTAGTGGTTTGAACCCCCTGGCTACTCTGTGGGAGAAGTATGTGGCAGTCTGCATCCATAAAGATTTACAGCCTTGGAAACCCTATCAGGTCTTCTACTCTGCCTGTAGGGTCTCGGTGAGTCAGAATCCATTCGGCAGCTATGTGTTTGATTTTGTTTCTTTTGTTCTTTCCGACAATTAGGAGGGCAGGACATATTGTCCAAGCCAGGGAGCTCTTTCTGACAATACCTCTCAGAAGTTTTAAAAGAGTATGTACCCTTTTGATTCTATGAATCATCCCAAGTTTAAGAATTTAAGACAGTTATAAATATATTCAAGAATATTTAGTGTATTATTGGCTGAAGTAAAGTTTAGAAACAACTTCTACATGCAACAACTGGTTATATAAATTATAGCAAATCAATGCAGTAACATACTTTGCAGCTACCAAAAATTATATTATTGAAGGATGGATATGCAAGATATTCATGATAGATTAAGAAAAATATGAAGTTACAAAGGATAGGTGCAACTGAACCCCTTTTTGTTGTATATATCTGGGAGGACCAAATTTTCTCTAAAGCAGTACTTGTTGTTGTTGTGTGCCATTGAGTTGGACCCAACTCATAGGGACCCCTCCTTTGGTTTCCGAGGAGTGGCTGGTGGGTTCAATCCGCCAGCCTTCTGGTTAGCAGGCAAGTGCCTTAGCCACTATGCTACCAGAGCTCCTGTCCATTAACATTTGCTGTGATGACAGAAAGGTTCTACGTCTGTGCTGTCGGATAAAGGAGCCACTTTATTTTGAGCACTCTGTGTGTGGTTCATGTGACTGAAGAACTGGATTATTAATTTTCTTTAATTATAAGGAATAGAAATGTAAATAATGAATTCTTACACAAACAACATGCATGTTATACCTTTCTTTTTTGTGTCAATTGTACCCATCTTCACAACCCTGCCCCCAGGTATTTTTGCAAGCATGCTATGTTAATTTTTATTTTTCACAGCAACATGTAAAAATAATTACATAGCAAGCTTGCAAAAATACCTGTGGGGGAGGATGTGATCGGCAAAAAATCATACACAAACCAAACCCAACCCACTGCCATCAAGTCGATCCCCGCTTGCAGAGATCCCCACTGGATTTCCAAGGCTGTAGATCTTTATGGAAGTAGATTTCCTCACCTTCCTCCCACGGAGCAGATGGTGGGCTTGAACTGCTGACTTTCTGCTTAGCAGCCAAATGCCTTACCCACTACATTACCACATTACCATAACGTGTATTATTTTGTGAAAAATACAGTAGTCATAGATGGTTACTGGCTACTTTATTGACGGCACGTATCAGAGAGTAACCTTAGTAATCTCAGTCTTTTTCCTTTGTTGTTGTTGTTAGCTGCCACTGAGTTGGCTCTGGCTCATAGTGACCCCACGTATAACAAACAACACGTTGCCTGGAGCTGTGCCATCCTCATCATAATAGCTATGTTGCAGCCACTGTGTTGAGCGTCTTTTCTCTTTTTTTGCTGGCACTTTACATTACCAAGTATGGCGCCCATCTGCAGAGATTGGCCCCTCCTGATTACATGTCCAAAGTAAGCAAGACAAAGTCTTACTATCATTGCTTGTAAGGAACATTCTTGCTATCCTTCTTCCAAGACAGTTTTTTTTTTTTTTTTTTTAAGTTCTGGTGGTGTATTGCCTAAGGCATTTGACTGCTAACCAGAGGGCTGGTGGTTCAAATCCACCAGCCACTCCTCGGAAGGAAGGTTGGGCAATCTACTTCCGTAGTGATGTTGTTGTTATGTGCCTTTGAGTCGGACCCAACGCATAGCGACCCCTCCTTGGGTTTCCGAGGTGGTATCACTACGGAAGTAGATAGGCACGACTGCCTTGGAAATTCAAGAAGAGGTTGCTATGAGCTGGGTCCAACTTGACGGAAGTGTTTGGTTTTGGATTTATATTCAAAAGTCTTCATCAATGCCATAATTCTAATGTGTCCATTCTTTTCTCTTCCTTATTCATTGGCCAGCTTTCACATAGATAGGAGGTCATTGAATAAATACCATGGCTTGGGTCAGGCACACCTTTATCTTCAAAGTGGCATCTTTACTTTTGAAGATTTTAAAGAGGTCTTTTGCAGCAGGTTTATTCAATGCAATACATCATTTGCTTTCTTAACTGCTGCTTTCACAGGTATTAATTGTAGGTCTCAGTAAAATGAAATCTTTGACAAGTTCAATCTTTCTCCATTTACCATGGTGTTGCTTATTGGTCCAGTTGTGAAGATTTTTTATTTCTTTATGTTGACGTGTAAATCACACTAAAGGCTGTAGTCTTTGATCTTAATCAGTAAGTGCTTCAGGTCCTCTTCACTTCCATTGCAGGTTGTTAATGAGTCTTCCTCCAATCCTGATGGCATATTCTTCTTCATATAGTTCAACTTCTCAGATTATTTGCTCAGCATATAGATTGAGTAAGTATGGCAAAAGGACACAACCCAGATGTACATCTTTTCTGATTTTAAACAATGTAATATCCCCTTGTTCTTTTCTAATGACTACCTCTTGGTCTAGGTATAGGTTCTGCATGAGCACAATGAAGTGTTCTGGAATTCTCGTTATTTGCAACGTTACTATTATTATTTTCCAGAAGAAGATCAGCAGGCCCTTCTTCCTAGTGTTGTTTAGTCTGGAAGCTCCGTTGAATCCTGTCCATCATGGCTGATCCTGAGATGCCACTTGCATAACTTCTAGAATCATAGCAACACACAGACCACTGAAGTATGAGAAACTGACAGGTATTCTTTCTTTGGTGCAATTATTTGTGTTTTCAAACTAGTCTGAAATTCAGTAATGATTTTTTAAAAGTGAAAGTGCAAGCTGTCTCTCAAAATGAATTCTCAGTATGATGAAGGTAAGACAAGAGAAAGAGGACTTTACAAGGCCAGATGGATAGAGTTTAGGAAACCCATAAAACAGAAGTGGCAAACTCGTTCTCCTCCAGGAAAGCTTAGTCTTTGCTCTTCAGGCCTTTGAATGATTGGATCAGGGCCTCCTACATTATGGCGAGTAACCTACTTTACTTAAGGCCAATTGATTTTAATATTAATTCATATTAGTACCTTCATAGCAACATCTAAGCTAATATTTGACCAAGCAACTAGTTACCACAGCCTCATCAAGTTGACATCAAAAAACCATTACTCCTGGATTCCTTAATTGGGATCCTAGAATATTTATGTCTTTATGATATGAATTCTTACACACTAATCTTTTCACTTCCTTTGGAATAAGACTCTTGTGTTTGTATCCTGGTGATGCACATAGTGATTATCAGTCAGACCTGTTATTGTTACACCTTGCCTTGGCTGCTGGACCACGTCTTGCTAATCCTATTCTTCCATCAGGAGATTGCCACTATGAGTCCAATTGCAGTTGGTGGCTCCATTTAGGTTAACTTATCTGTCACAAGTATTTAATAACTACCAAATACAAGTGTCGTATGTATAGTATTATAATCTTGAGAGCCCAAAATCTTATTGGAACAAAAGAGAACTAACCCAAATGCATTTATTTCTTTGTATTCCTTGGCCTAACTCCTATAATGCTGCATAAAACCCAAAAGTTGTAAAAAACAAATATACTCTTTTCCTATGAGATAAGGAGTTGGGCATTTGACTCATTAATTCTAGTTAACTTAATATTGCCTTCTAAGTCTCACAGAGATTAATAAATCTTTCTTACATGATTCAGAAGACTTTAATGTTATAATTATGAAAATCAGTTATTTTTGTTTTGAGTTGCTATGTAGAAAACTGATTTTCTCATCAATTTCATTAAACAGTCTTTGTGTAGGGCTGACCAAAAAAAAAAAAAAAAAAAGGAAAATAAAAGTTATGGCTCTTTGGTTGGTTGGGTCCTGGGTGAATGGGAGTTTACAGTAGGTTTAATTCTATTATTGCCATTTCATGTTAAATTTTTATTTTACCCTTCAATCTATCAATCACCTCAAGCATAAGTAATTAAAGGCCTTAATTTGTATCACAGCTGCTGCTTTTCTAAATGCAAATTCATGAACAGGCCTATAAAGAATGCACAATAGCCAATTTTATCCTAGAATGCTTAATGATAGCAATACATACTTTAATTTGGTCACCAAAGCACAAGGATGTGCCTCTTTCATCTAAGGGAAAACAAAGAGGAGGATTGCATTGATCTCTTTGGAGTTACTCTAAACGTCTCTGATTTGGTTTAGAGCAAGGACTGGCTACACTTCTTCCGGAAAGGGTCAGGTGGTATATATTTTAGGTTATGTAGGCAATCTTGTCTCTGCTGTGACTACTCAATTCTGTCATTGTCTCATGAATGCATCTGTAGTCAATATAT
This sequence comes from Orycteropus afer afer, assembly GCF_000298275.1. Classification (NCBI taxonomy): domain Eukaryota; kingdom Metazoa; phylum Chordata; class Mammalia; order Tubulidentata; family Orycteropodidae; genus Orycteropus; species Orycteropus afer. The sequence continues at coordinate 9,367,924 of NW_006921690.1, forward strand.
AAATGAGGATGCTTGTGTTTCAATAAGACTTTATTGACAAAAGTGGGTGCCAGCTTGGATTTGGTCTTTGGGCCATAATTTGCTGAACTCTGGTTTAGGATATTAGAGATGGGAGGGGTGATTCTGCCTAGTGTAATGGAAAGAATACCAACAGAGTCAGGTGACAAGGTTTGCAGTCTTAGATCTTACAGTTTAGTTTAGTTAAGTGAACGTTTATTGATGAAATATTGGATACTGTGCTGCTATTCTCCCCTCCCCTACCCAAGAGCAGACACTCTCCTCAATCATGGCACTCTTTCCCACAGAGTCCAGGTGCACTGTCAGAATTTTTCTCAACCCGGTACTATAGGCAACCATTATTAACGGATTGGAATTGCTATGTGAGATAAATTAATTTGTCACTCCTTACATAATATGTGTCAGTCCCTGTACTAGGTAATCCACATGTTAAGATTAGTGACACTTGGTACCGGCTCTTCAGGGGCTCAGATTTCAGTGCCATTGCCATAGGTCAAATCATTTTTCCCTCTGACATCTGTGAAATAGAAATACTGGATCCTACCCCATCTCTCCCACTGGACCATTGTGAAGATCAAATGAGGCACTTGGGTGAAAATATTCCATAAATGGCATAACACTGAATAAATCTGTTGTTACATAACTTCAATACTTGTTTAACAAGTGAAAGCACCCAATGAATATATATATATCAGTCTTGCTCCTGTTCCTTATATTTTTGAGCAGTCTCAGAGACGAGGATACAGTCTGCAAAGTTTCAAGGTTTACATTCAGCAACTGGGACATGAGAAAATTAACCACCCATAAAAATGACTTTATTTTGAGAAATTAGGGCAAACATTTCACTTCTGCTAAACTGATGTGTGAATTGTGTTGCCTAAGGTGTCCTCTGTTCTTAAACTTTACATATGCCAGGGATCAAATCCTTCTGAAATAGTTCCTAAAGGACAAGGATCCAAATGCAATAATAGTAGAAAATATTTTTAGTGGAGAAGGCAGTGGGTGGGAGCCTTCAGGGGAAGTTCTTTGAGAGATCTCAGGGGACTAGCATACTTTTTTTGTTCCAAATAACAAAAATCAACTTGGTCTCACCTAAAGAAAGACAGAGAATTTATTTTGAAGAAATCTGGTTGTCTCTTGGAATGCAAGGACAAAGATACAGTCTCAGGAAGTGACTGAAAACAGAAATATAAAAGCCATGAGGCCTCCTTGGGTACCAGCTTTGTCTTTGTGTGTGATTGTTTCATTCCTTGCTTGCTCTCTCTATAGAATGGTTCCCTCTATATTCCCATTCTGGGATGGAGAGAGATGCCTGTGCCTTAGTTTCCGAGTTTATATGTTATAAACCTCTCAACTAATTTGATGCTTTGTTTTAATTCCAAATATTGAAGGATGGAAATGTATGCATCAGTTGCCTACTCTTGTTCAATCAAATGTAATCAGCAGTTGCAAAGAGATGCCAAGAATCATTTCCATGAATATTAGGTGGGTATTATTTTAGATATTAACCAAAATTTATATATATTAGTTTTCCAGGGATCCTACAATGAAGTACCACAACACAGGTGACTTACAACAACAGAAATGTATTGCCCACAGCTCTGGGGCTAGAAGTCTAAAAGTCAGGGGCTTGGCCATGCTGATTTCTGTGGAGGGTTGGTGTGAGGATTTGTTCTATATCTCTGTCCAAGCTTCTGGTGACTCTGAGCAATCCTTGGAACTTCTTGGCTTGCAGCTACATCACTACGTCACTTTCTTCCTTTTGTGTCACATGGCATATGTACTAGTTTCCTCTTTCTGTCCATCTGTGTCTGTTCTCGTCTTGGATGTGTTATGTGCCATCGAGTCAGATCTGACCCATAGTGACCCCTCCTTGGGTTTCCGAGGCAGTATCACTACAGAAGTAGATTGCCCAACCTTCCTTGGAGGAGTGGCTGATGCTACTCCCATATTAACTGATAACATCTTCAAAATACCTATTTATAAGTAAGATCATATTTAGAGGTAATGAGGGGTTAGGATTTCAATGTGTCTTTTTGGACAACACAAATCAATCCATAATGGAGGGAGAGATATTTCCTTGAGAAAAAGGGTAATGTTATTGGCTTATGTAGGAGGCCAACCTCCAAAAGATATTCACTTCAAGTTTTCAACAAAAAGATGCTGTTCTTGTATAATATTTTATAGCTATAGCATTTGGGGTATAAGACTTGGATTAAGACAACAAGGTGGTCCTGCAATATCACCTTCAAAAGTTTTATCTCAGAGATGTTAACCTATTTCCTATTACTTATCCAGAACTTGTATTTTCACAGCTTTTCTCTTCAGAGAGAACTACTGAGGTTTGTATGTGGGGATGGTGACTAGTGAATGTTCTGTTGAGTATCAATAAATGGATACATACTTTTGTAATATTACTCTGCCAAAAAAAAAAAAAAGTTTCTATCCTAGTTTTATCCCTTAGATCTAGATCTAGATCTAGTGAAAACCTTTCTAGTGAAATGTCTCAGAACATTATACCTTCTGTTAAATTCTTGTCCTTTCACAAGCAGATTGGACACCTTTAGAATAGAAAAGAATCTTGTTTGTTCTTTTATATTCATCCATCCCCTCTGTTCCTAGCACACTGCTAGACACATGGCAGATGCCCCCAAAGTACTTGCTAAAAGTGGTTTGCTTCTCTGATAGGAGCCCAAGAAGATGTAATCAAAAGAAAGACCCACGTGTTTGAGAGTCGGCTGGGAAAGAATCCTTTGTGTAATAGCTGCAGGAAGCTGAGCTTCTCAGCTAGTGTGGTAACAGAACAATGACCACGCCCCTGTCAGTAACTCTATGTTCTAATCCCCTAGAACCTTACTTTATATGGACAAAGGGAATTTGCAGATGTAAATAAGGATCTTGAGATGGGAAGATTATCTTAGATTATTCAGGTTGGTCAGATATAATCACAACAATCTTTAAAAGAGGGAAGCAGGAGGAATTAGAGTCAGAGGAGAAGGTGATGTGTGATGTGATGGTGGAAGCAGAGACTGGAGTGGTGTGCTCTGAAAATGCATCAAAGGCCACAAGCCAAGGGAAGCAGGCAGCCACTGGAAGTTGATACAAGCAACAAAACAGATTCTTCTCCCAGAGCTTCCAGAGGAACCAGCCCTGCTGACACTTTGACTTCACCCCAATGAAATTAATACAACTAGGGATCCCAAAGACATAGGCCAAATCCAAATGGCTTATCTGTTTTTTTGGTCAGCACAGTATGTTAAGAAAAGAAAAAAAAAAAAGATCCAACCCTTGAGGATTGGTAGATTTCACATATAAATTTGGGTTTTGTGGTTCTCTGAAAAAAAAAAAATAGAGATCTAGAAACACAGTCTAGATCCAGTGTAGCAAATGTCAACTAAATCTGAGTTGGAGTTCCTTCCATTGTCTGTGAGTGTATCCATTAACTATAGACTTCTCTTCTCCCTGTTGTCTCTCTGTCAAGGTAGTACTTTGTTCAGCTTTAATAGAGAAATATTTCTCTGTACTCATATCCCTAGATAGGTTGAGAGAGCTGTATATATATATATATTTTTTTAAATTGTCACAAATGTACCATACCAATGTTAATAGGGAAAGGTGAGTGAGGGGTGTATAGAGACTTTACACAATTTTCATAAATATTCTGTAAATCTAAAACTATTCTAAAATAAAATGTTTTTTGAAAGCTAAATTGAACATCTTTCTTTATGAAAGTAGAGAATATTCTCATGTGGTAAATATGCAATGTGTTTCCCTGTTGAAAGAAACACTTTAGTCTCTTTCACCCATTGCATTACTCTGTGGGCATCGCTAAGTATATATTCCTGACCCTGACCATTTTCATTTTGTACATAAGGTACAGTAACTGGTTCAAGGTCATACAGCTAGTCTAGGAGAAGCCTTAAGTCGAACCTGGGCATTCTGACTTAGAAAGCCCAGTACTCTCTTTTCCTTCCTGCTGCTGTGAGAAGTGATGACCATAGGGAGCGGATAATAAGGATAATGTTCTAGAATATAGTGGAAATCCCACTTACCTTTCCTGCGTCCTCTATCTGAGGAAAGAAATAGTGCCAGACTCAGAGCATCCTGCTTGCTTGCCTTTCAGTGGTTTTTTTTCACTGTCTTCTTTTATATTTTATATTTGGAGCATAGGGAAAACATTTGACATTTGTCCAAATACAAATGTGCTTTGTATTTCATCACTTACATATTAGAAAACTCCAGCAAAGTAAGAGAACATTTCCTCTGAAAGCAGGAACCTTAGGTTTGAGAAAGTTGGAGCCAAGGCCTCATGGGCAGAGCAGAGCAGTGGTCCCTGTGTTCAGGTTCTTGCAGGTGCTCTAGGGTAAATGCTGAGGCAGGCATTTTGTGTGGGCTTCTGCTCTGCGAGGAGCTGGGAATTAAGGGATCAAGTGGATTTGGGAGGTTATGACTGCTTCCAGAACACTGTGTGTTCACAGCCTTGGGTCTAAAGAGGCTTTGGTGTGGCTGGCTCAGAGCTGTCCAAGGCAGGCTGTTGGGAGACAAAACAGGCTCAGGAATAGGCTGGTTGCTGGCCTACCTCTGGCCTTGTCTCTGCAAGCTTTAATAACCCATCCATGTTTTCTGTCTAATTTCTGAGGCAATTTTCATGTTAGTTGCTTTCCCTGGGGTCTGAAGCAACAAGGATAACTAAAAGATGTGGATTCTCCAAATTTTCTGGTGGTTAAAAACTCTGGAGGTGTGACACTCACTGCTGTAGAGTCGGATCCGACTCATAGTGAAACTTCCTTGGGTTTCTGAGGTAGTATCACTACAGAAGCAGTTGGAGATGGGAAGGGAAAGGTGAAAGTAAATGTTAATAACAGCTACCGTTTTATTGAGTGCTTCCTATGTGCTCATAGAATTTATGTACTACATATGCAAGCAAAGTGTTTCTTGAAAGAGTACACCTTAGTCTCTTTCACCCATTGCACTATTCCCTGCCCCCCTCTAAGGATGAATTCATGATCTGTGGACATTTTCATTCTACAGATGAGACTTCTCAGGCCCAGAGATACCAGGTAACTTGCTCAAGGTCTCTCCGTAGCTAACTGTGGCAAAGATGTGAATGAAGCACAGACCTCCTGATTTACTTCTAGCCCAGTGTTCTCCCTTATTTTGGCTGCTGAGGGGAATTATAAGAATGGGGAAGGGATGATAATATTATAGTGTAAGGGATGCAAACTGAGACTCAGGAGCTGACTGCCTGGGCTTAAATCTTGATTCTACCACATAATAGCTGTGTGCTTGTGCAAGTGGTTTAACCTATCTGAACCTCTGTTTCTCCTATAAAATAAATGTTGTTGTTGTTGTTGTTATGTGCCGTCGAGTCGGCCCCGACTCATAGCGACCCCTCCTTGGGTTTCCGAGGCAGTATCACTACGGAAGTAGGATTGCCCAACCTTCCTTCCGAGGAGTGGCTGGTGGGTTTGAACCGCCAGCCCTCTGGTTAGCAGGCAAATGTCTTAGCCACTATGCTACCAGAGCTCCTAAAATAAATAGCCCATTTCAAAGGGCTTTGTGAGGATTAAAAGAGTTATAAGTAGTGACTAGCTCGTGTTGTTGTGTGGTTAGGTGTCTTCCTGCTGCTTCTTCCTCATAGTGGCCCTTTGTCCAAAAGAACAAAATGCTACTCACTCCTGCCCCATCCTCACCATCCTTGCTATGTTTGAGCCCATTGTTGTAGCCACTGTGTCAATCCATCTTATTGAGGGTCTTCCTCTTTTGCACTAATCCTCTACTTCACCAACCATGATGTCTTTCTTCAGGGGCTGGTCCCTCCTGATGACATGTCCAAAGTACATGAGATGAAGCTTTAAGATGCTTGCTTCTAAGGAACATTCTGGTTGTATATCTTCCCAGAAAGATTTGTTTGTTCTTCTAGAAGTCCATGGTATATTCAAAATTCTTCACCATCAACATCACAATTCAAAGGCATCAGTTCTTTAGTCTTCCTTATTCTTTGTCCAGCTTTAACATGCATATGAGGGGACTGAAAATACCATGGGTTGAGTGAGGCACACCTTAGTCCTCAAGGTGATGTATTTGCTTTTAAACACTTTAAAAAGGTCTCTTGCAACAGATTTGCCCAATGTAATATGTCACTTGATTTCTTAACTGATGCTTCCACGGACGTTCATTGTGGATCCAAGTAAAACGAAATCCTTGACAACTTCAATCTCTTCTCAGTTTATCATGTTATTGCTTATTAGTCCAGTTGTAAGGAATTTTGTTTGCTTTTTTTTCAGGTATAAACCATACTGAAGGTGGTAGGTAGTTTTTCATGCTCATCAATAAGTGGTTCCTGTCTTTTTCACTTTCAGCAAGCAAGGTTGTGTCATCTGTATATTGCAGGTTCTTAATGAGCCTTCCCCTAATCCTGATGCCTTGTTTCTCTACATATAGTCCATGTGGTAGATAACATTGTGTCAACTTGGCTCGCCTGTGATTTTGAGTCAGTTGCCAGCTGGATATAGTCATTGCCCATGAACCAGTGCCCTGCCATGTTGCCTGCTGATCTTGGGACTGTGCCATTTTACCTGCTGATCTTAGGGTCATCAGCCTCAGCAGCCAGCAGCTGCAAGAGTTAGGAGAAGCTCCCAGCTCCAATGAGCCTGGAACAAGAGGTAGAGCCATATAGCTGGCATTCTGAATTTAAGGAGCTTTGGTGGCATAGTGCCTAAAGCATTTGACTGCTAACCAGAAGGTTTGCAGTTCAAACCCACCAGCCACTCTGAGGAATGAAAACTGGACAATTTACTTCCATAAAGATTTACCACCTTGGAAACCCAAAGGAGGTCACAATGAGTCAGAATTGACTTGATGGCAGTGAGTTTTGTATTTTTTGGTTTGGCTGAATTTGGACTTCTAACCTACTAAACTGTAAAAGAATAAATATCTGTTTGTTAAAGCCATCCACTTTCTGTATTTCTGTTCACTTTCTGGTATTTCTTTTATAGCAGCACTAGAGAACTAAGACAGCCCAGCTTCTCAGACTATTTGCTCAGCATATAGATTGAATAAGTAGGGTGAAATGATACAACCACGACACACACATTTCCTGATTTTAAACCATACGGTATCCCCTTGTTCTGTTTGATTGGCTCTTGGTGAATGTACAGTTTTCTCATGAGCATTTTTAAGTGTTCTAGAATTCCAAATTTTTGCAATGTTATCCATAATTTGTTATGATTCACATGGTTGAATGCTTTTACATAGTCAAGAAAATATAATAATCAATAAAACACAAAGAAAACATTGTTTTGGTGTTCTCTTCCTTCAGCCAAGGTTGATTTGACATCAGGGATGATATCCTTCATTTCATGTCCTCTCTTCTGGATCCAGATTGAATTTCTGACAGCTCCCTGTTGATTTGCTGCTGCAACCATTTTTGAATTATCTTCAGCAACATTTTACTTGCATGTAATATTAATGATATTGTCCAATAATTTCTATATTCTGCTGGATCACCTTTCTTTGGAATAGGTACAAATATGGATCTCTTTCAGTCAATTGGCCAGGTAGCTGTCTTCCAAATTTCTTGTTATAGTCAAGTGAACACATCCAGTGATGCATCTGTTTGCTGCAACATCTAAATGGGCATTCATCAATTCCTGGAGCCCTTTTTTTTTTTTTTTTTTTTCCAATTCCTTCAGTGCAACTTGGACTTCTTCCTTCAGTACTACTGGTTCTTGATCATATGCTACTCTTGAAATGGTTTTTGTTATAATGACTCTGTGTATTCCTTCCATTTTCTTTGGCTGGTTCCTGTGTCATTCATCATTTTGCCCAAAGAGTCCTTCAAAATTACAATTTAAGGCATGGATTTTTCTTCAGTTTTTTACTTTGAGAAATGCCGAGTGTTTTCTTCCTTTTTGTTTTTGTAACTCCAGGTCTTTGCATGTTTCATTATAATACTTTTTCTTCTCAAGCTGCCCTTTGAAATCCGTTCAGCTCTCTTTCTTCATTATTTCTTCCACATCTTTTAGGTACTTTACATTCAAGAGCAAGTTTCAGAGTCTCTTATGACATCAATTTTGGCGTTTTCTTTCCTTTAAATGATCTTTTTGCTTTTTTTCTGATGTCCTTGATGTCATCTCACAACTCATCTGTTCTTTGGTCATTAGTGTTCAGTGTGTCAAATCTGTTCTTCAGATAGTCTCTAAGTTCAGGTGGGATATAGTCAAGGTCATATTTTGGCCCTTGTGGACTTGTTTTAATTTTCTTCAGCTTCAACTTGAACTTGCATAGGAGCAATTGATGATCTTTTCCATAGTTGGCCCTGATCTTGCTCTGACTGATGACACTTAGCTTCTTCATCATCTCTTCCCACAGATGTAGCTGATAGCATTTCTGTGTACTTCATCAGACTGGGACCACATGTATAGATGCTGTTTGTATTGTTAAAAAAGACATTTGCAGTGAATAAATTGTTGGTCTTGCAAACTTCTGTCATGCATTGTCCAGTGTCATTTCTATCACCAAAGCCATATTTTTTAGCTACTGATCTTTCTTCTTTCTTTCCAACTTTCATGTTCCAATCAGCAGTAATTATCAATGCATCTTGATTGCATGTTTGGTCAGTTACAGATTGCAGAATTTGATTAAAAATCTTCAATTTCATCTTCTTTGGCATTAGTGATAAGCATGTAAATTTGAATAATTAACTGGACTTCCTCATAGGCATGTAGTAGTTAAGGTTGCATGTCAACTCGGCTGGGCCATGGTCTGAGTGGTTTGGCAGCTGGATGTAGTTATTCCTTATGATGAGATTGTAGTCACCTCCATGGTGGAATCTGCTGTGAGACAATCAGTGGAAAGGGAGCTTCCTCTGGGCTGTGGCCTGCTTCCAGCACATAAGGAGGAGCTTTGGGAAAGGTCTCTAGCTTTGGCACATCTAGATCCTGCATTTTATGGAGTCTTCTCAATGGCCTGCCACGTTGCCTGTGAATCTTGGGATTTTTCCTGGATTTTAACTAGTGGTCTTCTGTGTTACCTGCCTACCTTGGGACTGTGCCATTTTACTTATTAGTCTTGGGTTTGTCATTCTCAGCAGCCAGCAGCTACAGGAGTCAGAAAAATCCTCCAGTTCTAGTGGTCCTAGAATAGGAGGCAGAGGTGAAGCCCAAGATCAAGGGGCCTTCATCCAGCCCCTAGAGGCAACACTTTGAACTCAGACTTCTAGCTTCCTAAACTGTAAGAGAATAGATCCCTGTTTGTTAAAACCATCCATTTGTGGTATTTCTGTTATAACAGCACTGGAGAACCAAGAAAGACAAGGTACATGAATATTATCTTATCACTGACAGTGTTGTATTTCAGGATAGATCTTGAAATGTTATTTTAAACTATGAATGTGATGCCATTCCTCATCAATGTGTCATTCCTGGCATAGTAGACCATATAATTGTTTAATTCAAAATTAGTCATACCAGTCCAAATTCAGCTAACTAATGCCAAGGATAGTGATCTTTATGTGTGTCTTTGTGTTTCTTTTTTGATGACTTCTAATTTTCCTACCTTCATATTTTGTACCTTCCATGTTCCTATCATTAATAGATGTTTATAGCTATTTCTTCTCATTTTGAGTCATGTCACATTAGCAAGTGAAGGCCCCAAAAGCTATACTCATCACTAAGGTTGACTCTACTTTGAGGAGGTAACTTTTCCCCAGTTACATTTTGAATAAATTCAACCTAAGGGGCTCATCTTCTGGTACTATATCAGTCAATGTTCTGCTGCTATTCATAAGGTTTTCACTGCCTTATTTTTTCAGAAGTAGACCACCAGGTCCTTCTTAGTCTGTCTTAGTCTGAAAGCTCCTCTGAAACCTGTCTGCCATGGGTGAAACTGCTGACATTTGAAATACCAGTGGCATAACTTCTAGCATCACAGCAACACACTGGCCACCACGATGAATGGTAGGACTAGCTCATGGTAGCTAGTATATAAATTTTGCTCTTATTATGAGATGGTTATAGATAGTATCCTTATTTTCAAAATAACACAGGCTGAGAGGTTACATAACTTACCCAATAGCATACAGAAAGAGTGCTGAATTGGGATTTGGATTGGTATCTCTGCTGTAAGTTGTCTGCTATATTACTTGTTAGTAACTTGAGTTTTGTCCTATGTCTTCCATGTTTAAAGAAGCTTTAGAGAAAAATATCAAAACCCAGGGCAGGAAACGCACCTTCCACCGAAAAGTCCTTGTGTATTGGTAGGGCCCCATCCCCTGAGGGAATCTGGAGTTTTGCCTTGGTGCTTGAGTCTTTAAGAGCTTCCTAAGTTCTGGTGACTTACTTAGGTGTTGGGATCCACTTATCATAGTTCTTCTCCTCTGACTCAGCCCCGTGGATGACAGAGGCCAAAGTCCTGGCTCCAGAAATGAAATTTTAGTTTAGTGGATTTTAAAATGTCAGTAGTCTTTAGCAATAAATGGCATAGAAAATTCCTTCTTAGCGAAATATCTTCTTTTCACTCTGAGGAAACTCAATAGCAAGGAGGTTCAAATATATGTTGTCAATAGCTAGGATTGCCAGATTTAGCAAATAAAAATACAGCACACCCAATTATATCTACTCTTCACTTATAAATTATCTCATTATCTGACATTTCTCACTTATGACAATAGAAAAAATTCTACTTAAATCACTGCAAAGCAAGGTAAGGACCCATGTGTTTTGAGTGAGAGAGTACTTCTCTCTTGATGCCCAAGTCCTTGATCCTTCCCATGCCACCCCTCTCCCCAGTCTTGGATACAAATAAAGTTAGAAAAGGGGGTGGAAAAAAGGCCAGACATGTGTTCTAAGGCCTTGAAGAATCCCAGCTGTGTCTGCAGGCTGATGGCTGCTCCACTGAGTGGAACTGTGGCTTTGGGCCTCAAGTCCACACAAAAGCAGCAGAGGAGCGTAGACAGAATGCAGGGTGATCACCGCTGCAGACCCCATGATCTACTGTTTGTGCACTTGGCGTTCCTGGGGCCAGTGAGTGGAGGTCCTGTGTGGGTGTACTTTTCTGTGGAGAGCAGGGACTCCCTCTGGGTTAGAGTAGGGCAAGTCCGCTCCTGGCTGCAAATCCTGATCCTATTAGCTCTACCTGCATTTTGAAATAGAAGCCTGTCTGCCTGTGGCCTGTTGGAAGTACAGAAGTCATGGCTGAACACTAGTGAGCTGTGGACAGGGGTTGCAGGGGAGGAGCTGCCTCATGGCCCATTCACTCTAAAATGACTCCTGCAGCCTGTGATGCATTTGGTCACTGAAGTTTTGCATAATGCCAATTTTCACATAATGACCTGGTCTTTGGAACCTGACCATGTCAGTAAGTGAGAAGTGGGTGTAATTTTGAATTTCAGGTAACCAAAAAATAATTTTTAGTATAACTATGCTACAAATATTGGATGAAACACAGTTATACTGAAAATTATTTGTTTATTTGAAATTCAAATTTAACTAGGAGCTCTGTATTTAATTTAGTGGCTGCAACGATGGGCTCAGGTATAGCAAAGATCATGGAGCTGGCACAGAACCGAGCAGTGTTTCATTCTGCTGTGCACTGGGTCTCTATGAGTTGGAGACAACTTGATGACACGTAACAACAACTGTATTTAAGTTGGGAACACTATCAGCAACACCTAAGGCACTTGACTGCTAACCAGAAGGCTGGCGGCTCAAACCCACCAGACACTCCTTGGAAGGAAGATTGGGTAATCTACTTCTGTAGTGATACTGCCTAGGAAACCCAAGGAGGGGTTGCCATGAGTTGGACATGACTCGAGGGCAGTGAGTTTTTTTTTTTTTTTTAATGCCATCAACAGAATTAGCAAATCTAGAAAACAAGATGAGTGCTTCTGGAAAGTTCAGCCTTCTCAGAAACTTAGCAGATGGTATGTGACAATTGCTATTGTTAAGTGCTGCTGAGTAGGTTCTGACTCACAGTGACTCTATGTACAAAAGAAAGACTGCACAGTCCTGTGCAATGCTCACATATGTTGCTGTGTTTGAGCACATTGTTGCAGCCATTGTGTCAGTCCTTCCCATTGAGGGTCTTCCTCTTTTTTTGATGACCCTCTGCTTTACTAATCATGATGTCCTTCCCCAGGGACTGGTCCCTCCAGACAGCCTGTCCAAAGTACTTGAGATGGCGTCTCACCATACTCACTTCTATGGAACATTCTGGCTGTACTTCTTCCAAGATAGATTTGTTCATTCTTCCGTCAGTCCATAGTATATTCAGCATTCTTTGTCAACACCATAATTCAAAGGCATTAATTCTTCTTCTGTCTTCCTTACTCACTGTCCAGCTTTTGTATGCATATGAGATGATTGAAAGTACCATAGCTTAGGTCAGGCACACCTTAGTCCTCAAAGTGATTTTGTTGTTGTTGTTAGGTTCCGTCGAGTTGTCTCTGACTCATAGTGACCCTATGCATAGCAGAATGTAACACTGCCTGGTCCTGTGCCAGCTCCATAATCTTTGGTATACTTGAGCCCATTGACGCTACCACCGTGTCAATCCATCTCGTTGAGAGCCTTCCCCTCTTTCATTGACCCTCCACCTTACCAAGCATGACACCCTTCTCCAGGGAATGGTCTGTTCTAACAACATGACCAAAGTATGTAAGATGAAGTCGGGCCATTCTTGCTTCCAAGGAGCATTCCGGCTGCACTTCCTCCAGGACAGACCTGATAGTTTTTTTAGCAGCACAGCTCAAAAGCATCAATTATTCTTCAGTCTTCCTTATTCATTGTCCAGCTCTCACATGCATATGAGGCATTTGAAAATACCATGGCTTGTGTCAGGTTCACCTTAGTCCTCAAAGAGACATCTTTGCTCTTCAGCACTTGAAAGAGGTCCTTTGCAGCCGACTTGCCTAGTGCTATACGTCATCTGATGTCCTGCCTGCTGCTTCCATTGGCTTCGAATATAGAACCAAGCAATGTCAAGTTTTTGACAACTTCAATCTTTTCTCCATTGGTCATGATGCTGCTTATAGGTCCAGTTGTGAGGATTTTTGTTTTCTTTATACTGAGATGTAACCCATACTGCATTCTGTATTCTTCAGTCTTCATCAGTAAGTGTTTCAAGTCATCCTCACTTTCAGCAAGCAAAGTTGTGCCGTCAGTGTATCACAGGTTGTTAATCATTCTCCCTCCAAACTTGATGCCACGTTCTTCTTCATATAGTCCAGCTTCTTGGATTATTTGTTCAGCATACAGATTGAATAAATACTGTGAAAAGATACAACCCTGACACACTTCCTTCTTGATTTTAAACCATGCAGTGTACCCTTGTTCTGTTTGAATGACAGCCTCCTGGTCTATGTACAGGTTCCTCAGGAGCACAATCAAATGTTTAGGAATTCCCATTCTTCTCAATGTTATCCACAGTTTGTTATGATCCACACAATCAAATGCTTTTGCATAGTCAATAAAACATAAGTAAACATTTTTTTTCTGGTATTCTTTATCACGATGCTGTTTATTGGTCTAGGTGTTAAGATTTTCATTTTATTTATGTTAATGTGTAACCCATTCTGAAGGTTATAGTCTTGATCTTCCTCATTAATTGATTCAAATCTTCTTCACTTTCAGCAAACAAAGTTGTGTCATCTGTGTATCATGAGTTTCTAGCCTGAACTATTATGTAACCTCCTACCTGCTGCCCCCACATCATCCCTGGCCCCAGTCCAGTCTGTTCTGCGTGCAGGAAGCAGAGTGATCTTATAAAACCACATATCTGCCCTTGACAATCCTTTATTCAAAACCCTTCAATGACTTCCCACTTCTCTTTGGCTGTTGTTGTTGTTGTTATTTGCCGTCGAGTCGCCCCCGACTCATAGTGACCCCTCCTTGGGTTTCCGAGGCAGTATCCTACGGAAGTAGGATTGCCCAACCTTCCTTCCGAGGAGTGGCTGGTGGGTTTGAACTTCCAGCCTTCTGGTTAGCAGTTGAGTGCTTTAGCCACTATGCTACCAGAGCTCCCTAAAGACTCTAATACTTCAGCATGATCTACAAGGCTCCCGATCATTCCTAGTTTCATCTCATGCAACCCTGTTCCATCTTTCTTTTCCCTTTTAACACTGGTTTTCTTTAGTTCTTTGACTATGTCATGCTCTTTTGTAACTCAGGACATTTGCATAGGACAAAATCTACTTCTCGGTCCTCTAATGCCCTTCTTCTACACTCTTCCCATGGTTCATTTGTGCTTCAGAGCTCAGCTTAAACTTGACATCAGGCAGACCTTTCCTTATCATCCCAATGATTATTCTTCTCTTATATATAACCAGAGCCCCCTGCATGTTTGGTCATGCTCTTAAGAATTCATAATTATTTTATTTCCTTGCTTGTAATTTTGTCTGTCTTCACTAATTTGTAAGCTTCATGAAGATGATCACCATGCTTTTCTTTTTTTTTCGAGCAGTGTACTTCCAATGCCTAGAACAGTATCTGACATATGTTGTTGTTGTTATCGACCAAACATGCAAACCTTACGTATAGCATGTGCCTAATAAGTAGTTGTTGAATGAAGGAGTTAGCACTGTGTCACTTTAGAGTAATTAACACAGTACAGTGAACTTTCTATGAATTCATAAATAATGACATGTCACTGAGATGAGGTTGGTGTAAAATGATTGAAGGAGAAGGTGAAGACAATATATGGTTATAATGACAAAACTAATATTTAATAAGTTATAATGAATGCCGATAAGACCTAGCACACATTATGATTCAGGTAATTTTCTAAAATGTTTTACCTATTTTAACTCAATCCTCTGGCAGTAAGCCAGCCCGGGACCAGCAGAAGGTGGGTGTTTGTGTGCATGGAGCATCCTGGGGGCAATCTGGGTAAGTAAACAGGGCGCAGGAGACCAGGAAATGAGTAGAGCAGTTTGGAACAGCTAAGAGAGACAAACTTATCTATCATTGTGTTGTACTGTGGTGGTTCGAATGTTGCTGTGAGGCTGGAGGCTATGTCACCAGTGTTCAAATGCCAGAAGTGTTACCCATGGTTAAGAGGTTTCAGCAAAACTTCTAGACTAAGATAGACTCAGAAGAAGAAAGAAGCCATCCAATTCTCAAAGAATTGGCCAGTGAAAACCTCAAGAATAGCAGTGAAACATTGTCTGATATATTACTGGAAAACTTTGTGAATAGCCCTGAAATGTTGTCCGATATAGTGCCAAATGATGATCCCCTCAGGTCAGAAGGCACTCAAAATATTACTGGAGAACTGCCTCCTCAGAGTAGAGCAGACCTTAGTGATGTGGATAGAGTACAGCTTCTAGGACCTCCATTTGCTGATGTGGCACATCTCAAGATGAGAAGAAATAGCTGCAAGCACCCATTAATAATCAGAACATGGAATGTATGCAGTATGAATCTAGGAAAATTGGAAGTTGTCAAAAATGAAATGCAGCACATAAAGATCAATATCCTAGGTATTAGTAAGCTGAAATGGACTGCTTCTGGCCATTTTGAATCAGACAATCATATGATCTACTATGCTGGGAATGACAAATTGAAGAAGAATGGTGTGGCATTCATTATCACAAAGAATGTATCAAGATTTATCCTGAAGTACAATATTGTTAGTGATAGGATAATATCTATACTCCTATGAGGAAGATCAATTAATACTACTATTATTCAAATTTATGCACCAACCACCAAAGCCAAAGATGAGGCAATTGAAGATTTTTACCAACATCTGCATTCTGAAATGAAGTGAACTTGCAATCAAGATGTGTTAATTATCACTGGTGATTGGAATGCAAACGTTGGAAGCAAATAAGAATCACTGATAGTTGGAAAATATGGCCTTCATAATAGAAATAATGCTGGAGATCACATGATAGAATTTTGCAAGACCAATGACTTATTCATTGCAAATACCTTTTTTCAACAACACAAATGGCAACTATCCATGTGGACTTTGTCAGACACAGTATACAGGAATCATATTGACTACATCTGTGGGAAGAGGTGATGGAGAAGCTCAATATCTTCAGCTAAAAAAAGGCCAAGAGCTGATTGTGGAACAGACCACAACTGCTCATATGCAAGTTCAAGTTGAAGCTAAATACAATTTAAAAAAGTCCACAAGAGCCAAAATATAATCTTGATTATATCCCTCCTGAATTTAGAGACCATCTAAAGAATAGATTTGATGCATTGAACAGCATTGATCAAAAACCAGAGGAATTATGAGATGACATTAAGAATATCATCCATGAAGAAAGCAAAAGGTTATTAAAAAGACAGGAAAGGAACAAAAGACCAAAATGGATGTCAGAAGAGACTCTGAAACTTACCCTTGAGCAGAGAGTAGCTAAAGCAAATGGAAGAAATGACAAGATAAAAGAGCTGAACAGAAGATTTCAAAGAGCAGCTCAAGAAGACAAAGTCGATTATTATAATGAAATGTGCAAAGACCTGGAGTTAGAAAACCAAAAGGGAAGAACATGGCTCAGCATTTCTCAAGCTGAAAAAACTGAGGAAAAAAATTTAAGCCTCGAATTGCAATATTGAAATATTCTATGGGTGATATGTTGAATGATGCAGGAAACATCAGAAAAAGATGGATGGAATAGAGAGTCACTATACAAAAAGAATTAGTAGATGATAATCCATTTCAGGAGGCAGCATATGGTCAAGAACCAATGGTATTAAAGGAAAAAGTTGAAGCTGCATTGAAGGGATTGGTGAAAAAATAAAAAAGACTCTAGAAATTGACAAAATACCTATTGACATGTTTGAACAAACAGATGCCACGCTGGAGGCACTCACTCGGGTATGCCAAGAGATATGGAAAACAGCAACCTAGCCAACTGACTGGAAGAAATCCATATTTGTACCCATTGCAAAGAAAGGTGATCTCACAGAATGTGGAAATTATTGAACGATATAATTGATACCACATGCAAGTAAAATCTTGGAGAAGATAATTCAAAAACAGTTGCAGCAGTATATTGGCAGAGAACTTCCAGAAATGCAAGCTGGATTCAGAAGGGGACATGGAGCTAGAGATATCATAGCTGATGTCAGATGGATCTTGGCTCAAAGCAAAGAATGCCAGAAAGATGTTTACTTGTGTTTTATTGACTATGCAAAAGCATTTGATTGTGTGGATCACAACAAATTGTGGATAACATTGAGAAGAATGGGAATTCCAGAACATTTGCTTGTACCCCTAAGGAACCTTGACCAGGAGGCTGCCATTCAAACAGAGCAAGGGGATACTGCATGGTTTAAAATCAGGAAAGGAGTGCATCGGAGTTGTATCCTTTCACCATACTTGTTCATTCTGTATGCTGATCAAGCAATCTAAGAAGCTGGAGTATATGAAAAAGAGCGTGGCATCAGGATTGGAGGGAGGCTCATTAACAACCTGAGATACGCAGACGACACAACTTTGTTTGCTGAAAGTGAGGATGACTTGGAGCACTTATTGATTAAGATTAAAGACTACAGTAGACTGTATAGTATGGATTACACTTCAACATAAAGAAAACAAAACTCCTCACAACTGGACCAATAAGCAGTATCATGATAAATGGAGAAAAGACCGAAGTTGTCAAAGACTTCATATTGCTTGGTTCTACAATCAGTGCCAACGGAAGCAGCAGTCAAGATATCAAATGACATATTGGCCAAATCTGTTGCACAAGACCTCTTTCAAGTGTTGGAGAGCAAAGATATCTCTTTGAAAATGAAGGTGTGCCTAACTCAAGCCATGGTATTTCAATTGCCTCATATGCGTGGGAGAGCTGGACAATGAATAAGGAAGAGCCAAGAAGAGTTGATGTTTTTGTGTTGTGGTGTTGGTGAAGAATACTGAAAGTACCGTGGACTGCTAAAAGAACTAACAAATCTGTCCTGGAAGAAGTGTAGCTGGAGTACTCCTTGGAAGCGAGAATGGCCAGACTTCATCTCAACTACTTTGGTCATGTTCTCAGAAGGGACCATTCTCTGGAGAAGGATGTCATGCTTGATAAAGTGGAAGGTCAATGACAAAGTGGAAGGCTCTCAACAAGATGGATTGACATAGTTGTTGCAGTGATGGGCTCAGATATAGTAAGGATTGTGAGGCTGGCACAGGACCAGGTAGTGTTTTGTTCTGTTGTACATAAGGTTGCTATGAGTTGGAGATGACTCCATAGTACATAACAACAACAATCCTCTGAACTCTCACCACTCCTATAAGGCTTCCTGATCCAAGTTCCTTGCATTCTTCACCCCTCACTCCAGAATTTCTATGGAGAAAACTCAATTTAGTTTCCTTCTCTGGGTAACTCCTATTTCTTTGTCCATATTTGTAAACTATTGGTATTCCCATAGATCTTAGATCTTTTACTTCTTCCTTTTAAGCTCTTGCCTTGAATATTTTCTCCTGATTTTCTATGTGAAAAGAAATTGAAGAAATAAATTATATACAATTCAAAGTCAGGAAGCTAACTGAGTTACATTGGCAGGTAGTAATTCTGGGTGAAAAAAAGTGCTTATCTTTGAAAAGGGAAAAGTTCTTTTGCTTAATGGTTTCAAACTTTACTAAGTAAAGATTATTGACATTTACATGAAAATGTATCTTACTTGCCTATTGGATTAGTATATAGGCCAACAGTCCTAAGAGAGCAGTAAGACAGGTTTTTTGTCAGGTCACTTAGACATAATCACCACAATCTAGTCTGTATCAGGCACTGGCCAGATGCTCAGGACATAATTATAAGACATGCTTCATCTTTTTTTGGACCACTGGTGGACACAGTGGGTAAGGCATTTGGCTGCTAACCAGAAGGTTGGTGGCACACCCATTAGCTGCTCTGCAGGAGGAAGATGAGGCAATCTGCTTCCATAAAGAAACCTTGGAAACCCTATGGGGGTTGCTATGAGTCAGAATCGACTTGGTGGCAGTGGGTTTAGTTTTTCCTCTGTTTTTGATTTGAGTTTACCTAGAGGTGCCTTGGAAGAAAAGGCTAGTGATTTATTTTGAAAAATCAGCCATTGGAAACTCTATGGACACAGGTCTATCCTGACCCACATGGGGTCACCATGAATCAGAGTCAATTCAATGGCAGCTGGTGGTGGTAGTAGTGGTGGTGGTGCCTGCTTTCAAAGACCTCTTATTTGAAACTGTTGTCTATAGTCACTTAATGTCTTGAGTCTGGATCCATTCTATTCTCTATGTATCCTCAAACTTTGCATATGCCATTAACACATAAAATAATATTGATCAGCATTGTATAAGAACCTGTCTGGAAACTGTATTACCCAAGGAAGAATTGAATGAACTGTTAATCTTCAGGCTGGAAATGAGAACATAGTTCCTTTCTTTACATGAATGGTGGTCAAGCAGAAAAGAAATTAAACTCATTTTGCATGGTTCCAGGAGACAGAACTGGATGGGAATTTCAGGAAGAGTGATTTTAAGTTTAATTGAATCAATCCAATGCAACCGTTCTACTTATAGTACTTACCAAGTGCCAACAATCTACCCAGACATGAGTGAGACAGACCCAATTCCTACATTCACATAGCCACTGCCTTGTTATTTTGCTCATCAGAGCTGCTACCTAACTTTGCCATAAAAATGTAGAGAATATAGATGTATATCATAGGATGCAGGAGCTCTGGTAGCATAGTGCCTAAGGCATTTGACTGCTAACCAGAAGTCATGGTTCAAACCCAGCAGCCACTCCTCAGAAGGAAGGTTGGGCAATCTACTTCCATAATGATACCACCTAGGAAACCCAAGGAGGGGTCACTGTGAGTTGGGTCCAACTGGGTGGCACATAACAACAACAACAACCATCATAGGATGCACTTTACAGATAGCTATATTTGAACAAAGGAGTGCTGGTGGTGCAAGGATTAGAGCATTTGGCTGCTGACCAAAAGGCTGGCAGTTTGAACCCACCAGCTGATCCATAGGAGAAAGATGAGGCAGTCTGTTTCTATAAAGATTTATAACCTTGGAAGCCCTATGAGGCAGTTCTACTCTATCCTGCAGAGTAGGATGAGTCAGAATCAACTTGATGGCTATGGTTTTTTTTTTTTTTTTTTTTGTGTGTATAAATAATTTGAACAAATGTGTCTGGACTATTGAGCTTTTTATAATGTTACTTTAATCTTTTGTTTGTTTGTTTATCCCAAGAAAATAGCTAGTTTGGTTGGCAAAGTGTTTTTATGGTATGGTGGGCCTTGGTGTTTTCGTCTGCAAAATGGCAACATTGAGCTAGCTAGCCTCCAATCTTCTCTCCATTCCATGATTCTATTCTACTTTCACTTTGACATTAGTCAAAAAATATACTTATATCTGTTCTTAAAGTACAGGAAGATGGTTATTATGAGAGGCCCACTGGTTTAATAAATACTTAATTTGATAATTTCATTTTGGTTGGAAAAATAAGTCAGCTGGAAAGAGTAATCCCTGTTATTCATGTGCTGGGAAATATAAGGAGGACTTCCTGTAGAATCCAAGCTGCAGACAAATAAGATATGCTAAGAACTTTCAGAAAATAAATCAACCTTAATAAAGAAATGACAGGAAATTTTATTGAAGTGAATTCTGATAGTTTTAGGAAAAAAATGAAAACACTAAAATCAAGCAAAATTCCTCCCCCCACACACACATTTCCATTAGCACTATTTATTTATTACTTATTATTGGAGTTTGGGTGAAAGTATACAGAGCCAATTAGTTTTCCATTGGACAATTTGTACACAACTTGATTTGTAATATTAGTTGCAATCCCCACAGTGTAATAGAACTCTTCCTACTTCCTTCCTAGGTTCCCTGCTTCCATTCATCCTATTTTCTGCCCCTTCCTGCTTTCTGAGCTTCATTTTTGGTAAATGCTCCCTTTCTGTGTCACTTGGTTGCTTGTGTTGAAGGATATATTCCTCCCGGATATTATTATTTACTTTATAGGCCTGAGTATTGTTGGGCTGAACTGATCCCCAGAGGTTGGTTTAGTTCCAGGCTTGCAGAGTATGTGAGGACCACACTGTTGGCAGTTCTACCAGTCTCTTATCAGACAAGTAAGTCCGGGCTTTTTATGATGTTGAATTTTGTTCTCCATTTTTTTCTCCTCTCTCTGTCTAAGACCATCTGTTGTGATCCTGATCAGAGCAGTAGGTAGTGGTAGCCAAGCACTCTGTTTCTTCTGGTCTCAGGTTAGTAGAGGCTGTGGTTTGTGTGGTCCATTAGTCCTCTGGGCCAATTGTTTCTCCGAGTCTTTGATATTCTTCATTCTTCTTTGCTCCAGATGAGGAAAGACTGATAGTTGCATCTTAGATGGCTGCTCACAAGTCAAGAAAAATTCTTATTGATATTTCTAAATGAACAGTGAGCAAAGATTATATTTACAGAAACATTTTGAAATACATTTCTATATTCTTACTGACTAGAAAATACATATCTGTGTGCCATGTACAAATAGTTCAAGAACTTGGAAAAATACAAAGTTAGGCCCTTGGTAGACGACAATATTTTTGATATTTAAATGTGTTACAAAATGGAGTAAAAAGAGTTAGCATTCTCAAAAGCAGCTTAAGTCATGAAGCATTTTTAGTGTGTACTGTTTTAAAAGAAATAATAGATCTGGGAGAATATATAGTCAAGTGATAAAGCAAATGCAGAGAGTGCCCAGGAAATACAGCTATTGTCTCCTGACTGCCAACTCTTTTTAAGAGAACCATTTCTCTGAAAAGTTAATTTGCAAGTAAGTTAAATGTAGCCTGTTAAGTCGCCTAAAGTGCTGTCACATAGACTTCAAGCTTCCCATCCCACCAATGGAGTAGGATTGCAGTCCAGATGGCATGGTGACAGGTGATATATCTTACTGCCTGGAAGAGAGTTTTGCCAGAGGTTGGAAACTTTGATCAAATTTATTTAAGTATTGAAATATGTAAGGGCTAACAATTCAGGAAAAGGCATCATTGGTTTTGAAACTAAATATCCACAGACCCAAATTAACATGTCTTACCTTGGCTTTTAATTTAAGTCTGAAGTAATAATTGTTAAGATGTGGTACTTTTAGTCTGGAAAGGCTGACTCCTTACACTCTTTCCCAATTTACCACACATCTTCTCAGCCCTGCTTCTACCCTTTCAAGTCGACAATAAATTCTCTCCCAGAAATACTGGCCAGTTGGAACTGATGTCACCACTTCTGTGGATCATCAGCAAAGTGAACAGTCTCAGCAGCCCATCTGAGGGACCCTACTTTCCTGACATTATTCTCAGTAATGAAACAATTAGACATAGAGATATAGGTACCTGATCTACAACACAGGAGAAATACTGGCTCTACTCTTGCAGGCCATACACTCTACTGGGAAGTTGTGTTCTATTTTGTACTCTCATCTCATTATCTTGAGATCTCCTTCTCCTAAATCTGGGGTTTCTTACAAGTTAAATCAAATGATCTCTGTAAAAGATCACTAAGTCCACTAAAAATGGGAAATATTCCATGAATTCAGGTTGAATAAAACTTACAGAACTCAGATCTCACTTCTTTAGGATATATACCTAGTAATGGGATTGCTGGATCCAATGGTATTTCTAATTCCAACTTTTTAAGGAATCGTCATACTGCTTTCCACAGTGCTTGTATCATTTTACAGTCCGACTAGCAGTGTATGAAAGTCCCAATCTCTTCACATTCTTGCCAGCATTTATTATCTTCTGTCTTGTTGAACTTTGCCATTAGTGCTAGGGCAAGATGGTATCTCATGGTTGTTTTGATTTGCATCTCTCTAATGGCTAATGATCATGAACATTTCTTTATGTGTTCGTTGGCCACCTGAATATCCTCTTTGGTGAAGTGTCTTTTCATGTCTTCTGCCCATTTTTAATTGGATTATTTGTCTTTTTGTTGTTGAGGTGTTGGAGTTTTCTATAAATTTTAGAGTTAAGTCCCTTGTCAGATATGTCTTTGCCAAATATTTTTTCCCAATCTGTTGGTTCTCTTTTTACTCTTTTGGAGAAGTCTTTGGAAGCACATAAAATTTAATGTTCAGAAGGTCCCATCCATCTAGTTTATCTGCTGCTGTTCATGCGTTTTGGGTTATGCTTGACAGTCTATTTATGCCATGAATTAGGGCCCTTAAATTTGTCCCTAGCTTTTCCTTGAGGAACTTCATAGTTTTAGGTTTTGCATTTAAGTCTTTGATTCATCTGGAATAAGTTTTTGTGTATGGTATAAAGTATGGATCTTGTCTCATTTCTCTGCAAATGGATATCCAGTTTTGCCAACACCATTTGTTAAAGAGACCAGTTCTTCCCCATTTAATGGATTTCAGCCCTTTGTCAAAAATCAACTGACCACAGGTTGATGGTTCTATTTCTGGGTTCTCGATTTTGTTCCACTGGTCTATGTGTCTGTCGTTGTACCAATACCAGGCTGTTTTGATTACTGTGGCTGTATAGTAGGTTCTGAGATGTGGGAGTGCGACACTTCTCACTTTGTTCTTCTTCAATAGTGCTTTGCTTATCTGAGGTCTTTTTCCTTTTCATATAAAATTGTTGTTGTTGTTGTTGTTGTTATGTGCCATCGAGTCGGACCCGACTCATAGCGACCCCTCCTTGGGTTTCCGAGGCAGTATCACTACGGAAGTGGATTGCCCGACCTTCCTTCCGAGGAGTGGCTGGTGGGTTTGAACCACCAGCCTTCTGGTTAGCAGTCAAGTGCCTTAGCCACTATGCTACCAGAGCTCCCTCATATAAAATTAGTGATTGTTTTTTCGTTATCCTTAAAGAATGTTGATGGGATCTGGATTGGGATTGCATTGAATGTATAGATTGCTTTGGGTAGTACTGACATTTTCACAATGTTCAATCTTCCTATCCACGAGCATGGGATGTTCTTCCAATTATGTAGATCTCTTACAGTTTCTTGAAGTAGTGTTTTGCAGTTTTCTTTGTGCAGGTCTTTTGTGTCCCTGGTAAGATTTATTCCCAAGTATTTATTTTTTTTGGTAGCTGTTGTAAATGGTATTGATTGCCTTATTTCCTTTTCAGCAATCTCTTTGCTAGTGTAGAGGAATCCAACTGATTTTTGGATGTTGATCTTGTATCCCATCACTATGCTAAATCTCTCAACTAGTTTCAGTAGTTTTTTGCCGAGTCTCTTGGGTCTTCTATGAATAGGATTATATCATCTTCAAATAGGGATAGTTTTACTTCTTCGTTACTAATTTGGATGCCTTTGATTTCCCTTTCTTGCCTTATTGCCCTGGCTATGACTTCCAATACAACGTTGAATAGAGTGGTAATAGAGGGAATCCTTGTCTCTTTCCTGTTTGAAAGGGGAATGGTTTCAGTCTCTCTCCATTGAGAAGAATGTTGGCTGTTGGTTTTGCATATATGTCCTTTATTATGTTGAGGAATGTCCCTTCTATTTCTATTTTGCAGAATTTTGATCAGGAATGGTTGTTGGATTTTGTCAAATACTTTTTCTTCAATTAATATGATCCTTTGGTTCTTTTCCTTTGTTTTATGTATGTGATGGATGATTTTGATTGTTTTTCTAATGTTGATCCATCCTTGCATAACTGATATGAACCGCACTTGGTCATAATGTATTATTTTTTTTGATACGTTGTTGGAGTCTATTGGCTAGGATTTTGTTGAAGATTTTTTGTATGTATATTCATGTGGGATATTGGTCTGTAGTTTTCCTTTTTAGTGATGTCTTTGCCTGGTTTTGATATCAAGGTTATGCTTGCTTCATAAAATGAATTACAGAGGATTCCATCCTTTTCTATGTTCTGGAATAGTTTGATTAGGATCGGTGTTACTTCTTCTTAGAATGTTTGGTAGAATTTGCCAGTGAAACCTTCTGTGCCAGGGCTTTTTTTCATTGGTAATTTTTTTTATGACCTTTTCAATTTCTTCTTCTGTTATGGGTCTGTTCAAATTTTCCACCTCAGTCTTTGTTAGTTTAGGTAAGTAGTGTGTTTCTAGAAATCTGCCCATTTCTTCTAGATTTTCAAATTTGTTGGAGTACAGTTCTTCATACTATCCTCATGTTATCTGTTTAATTTCTGTTGGTTCTGTTGTGATGTTGCCCAATTAATTTCTTATTTGTGTTATTATTCTCTCCTTCTTTCCGTTTGTCAAATTTGCCAGTGATTTGTCAATTTTACTAATCTTTTCAAAACACCAACTTCTAGTCTTGTTGATTTTTTCTATTGTCCATTTTCTATTTCATTGATTTCTGCTCAAATCTTTATTATTTTCTTTCTTCTGGTGACTGTAGGCTTTTATTGCTGTCCTTTTTCTAATTGTTGGAGATGTTGGGTTAAGGTGTTTATTTTGGTTCTTTTTTGATGTGTGCATTTATTGCTATAAATTGGCCATTGATCACTGTTTTTGCTGTGTCCCCCAAATTTTTGTATGCTTTTGCTGTGTTGCAAAGATTTTGGTATGTTGTGTTTTCATTCTCATTTGGTTCAAGGAATTTTTTAGTTTTATTTTTTATTCTGTTACCCAATTGTTCTTAAGGAAGGTGTTGTTTGGTTTCCATGTGTTTTGGTCTTTTTCTGTTTATCTTCCTATTGTTGATTTCTAATTTTATAGTATTGTGATCTGAGAGATGCTTTGCAGTATTTCAATGTTTTCACATTTATTAAGGCTTGTTTTATGGCCTAACATATCGTCTATCCGGGAGACTGTTTCATGTGCACTGGACAAAAATGTATATTGTGGTGGTGTAGTCTGAAGTGCTCGTAGAGGTCTATTAGGTCAAGTTGGTGAATTGCATTCTTTAGTTCTTATGTGTCTTTGTTGAGTTTCTTTCCAGTTTTATTTTTCATTGCAAGTGGTATATTAAAGCCTCCTAATATGACTATGGAGTCATCTATTTGTCTTTTCAATTCTGTTAAAGTCTGATTTATGTATTTTGGGGCTCTTTCATTTGGTGCATAGATAATTACTTTGGTTATGTCCTCTTGTTCAATTGATTGTTTAGTTATTATGTAACATCCTTGTCTCTTATGATGGTTTTTATCAGAAATTAATATTTCTACTCCTGCTTTTATGGTTGCCATTGGCTCAATATATCTTTTTTTCAAGCTTTGATTTTTAGTCTATTTGTGTCTTTTTCTCTAAGGTATGTCTCTTGTAGACAGCATATTGATGGGTTATATTTTCTTAACCAGTCTGCAACTCTCTGTCTCTTGGGTGGTACATTTAATCCATCTACATTCAGTTTAATTATTGACAAGTATGAATTTGTTACTGTCATTTTGTTATGTGTTTTTTCGTGGTGTTACTGATTTCTTTGTTCCATATAATTTTCTGTGCTGAGCTCGTTTTGCTTATGAATAGCTAATTTCTTTTTAGGAGCTCTGGTAGCATAGTGCCTAAGGCACTTCACTGCTAACCAAAAAGGCTGGTGGTTCAAACCCACCAGACACTCCTCGGAAGGAAGGTTGGGCAATCTACTTCTGTAGTGATACTGCCTTGGAAACCCAAGGAGAGGTTGCTATGAGTCAGGTCTGACTCCATGGCACATAACAACAACAACAACAATTTCCTTTTATCACTGAATTATATACCATTGTATGGATTATCACAGTTTATTCATTTGCCTTTTGAAGGACAAAGGAATTCTGGTGGTGTAGATCCTAAGGCATTTGACTGCTAACCAGGAGGTTGGCAGTTCAAATCCACCAGCTGCTTCCTGGAAGGAAGATGGGGTAGTCTACTTCCTTAAATATTTACCACCTCATAAACCTAATGGGGGTTGCTATGAGTGGAATCAACTCAATGGCAGTGAGTTTGGTTTGGTTTGCTATTGAAGGGCAAGTTGGTTGATTTCAATTTTTGACAATTTTGAATAAATAAATATCTGTGTGCAAGGTTTGAGTGGATGTGAGTTTTTAATTCATTTGGGGAAATACTTAGAAACCTCCTGGATTGATGATAAACTCATCTTTAGATTTATAAGAAACACTGTCTTCCAAAATGGTTGTACCATATTTGCATTCCCACCAGCAATGAATAAGTGTTCCTTTTGCTCCATATCCTTGCCAGAATTTAGTTTTGTGAGTGTTTCATATACTAGTCATTCTAACTGGTATATCAGTGCATCCAGGAGAGAGCAAACAAATGGCAGAGGGATCAAGGTAAGGGGAGGGAAATAGGCCCCAACCCTCAAGACACAGGAAAAGTAGAGAGGAAAGGAAAGGAAAGCCAGTGTGTCCAAGACAGAGTGAGCAAGTGGCAGGGATCCTTCCAGGTAAGGGGAGGGTGGAGAGGTTTCAAACAACTAAAGGAGACAAACTTGTCTATCGGTTTGTCATACTGTGTTGGTGTGAGGCTTGAGGCTATGCCACTGGTGTTTCAAATTCCAGCAGGGTTGCACATGGTACACAAGATTCAATGTGGCTTGCAGACTGAGATAGCCTAGGAAGAAGGAAGAGGCCATCTACTTCTCAAAGAATTGGCCAGGGAAAACCCTATGAATAACAGAGAAACACTGTCTGTTACAATACTAGGCAGCCATATGTATAGCCTGGAAACACAGTCTGATACAGTGCAGGAGCATGAACCACTTAGGTTGGAAGGCTTTCAAAATATGACTGGGAAAGAGTGGCATCATCAGAATAGAACCAACCTTACTGATATGGATAAAGTAAACATTTTGAGACCTCCATTTGCTGACGTGGCATGACTCAAATTGAGGAGAAACAGCTGCAAACCTCCCTTAATAATTGAAACATGGAATGTATGAAGTATGAATCTAAGAAAATTGGAAGTTGTCAAAAATGAAGTGGAACACATGAAGATTGATGTCCTAGGCATTAGTGAGCTGAAGTGGACTGGTTTTGGACATTTTGAATCAGACAACCATATGATCTGCTATGCCAGGAATGACAATTTGAAGAAGAATGGCATGGAATTCATCATCACAAAGGATATTTCAAGATCTGTCCTGAAGTACAATGCTCTCAGTGATAGGGTAATATTCATACGTCTACAAGGAAGACCAGTTAATAGGACTATTATTCAAATTTATGCACCAATCACCAAAGAAAAAGATGAGGAAATTGAAGATTTTTATCAACTTCTGTAGTCTGAAATTGACTGAGTATGCAATCAAGATGTGTTAATTATGGTGACTGGAATGCAAAAATTGGAAACAAAGAAGAATCACTGGTAGCTGGAAAATTCAGCTTTGGTGACATAAATAATGCTGCAGATCACATGATAGAATTTTTCAAGACCAACAACTTATTCATTGCAAATACTTTTCTTCAACAACTATACATGTGGACTTCACCAGATGGAATACACAGGAACAAGATTGACTACGTCTGTGGCAAGAGGTGATAGAAAAGCTCAATATCTTCAGCCAAAACAAGGCCAGGAGCTGATTGTGAAATAGACCATCAACTGCTCATATGCAAGTTCAACTTGAAGTTGAAGACAATTAAAACAAGTCCACAAGAGCCAAAATATGATTTTGAATTTATCCCTCCTGAATTTAGAGACCATCTAAAGAATAGATTTGATGCATTGAACATCAATGACCGAAAACCAGAAGAATTGTGGGATGACATCAAGAACATCATCTATGAAGAAAGCAACAGGTCCTTTAAAAGATGACAAAAAAAGAAAAGACCAGAATGGATGACAGAAGAGACTCGGAAGCTTGCCCTTGAGAGGAAAATAGCCAAAGCAAATGGAAGAAATGACAAGATAAAAGACTGAACAGAAGATTTCAAAGAGCAGCTCAAGCAGACAAAGCCAATTACTATAATGAAATGTGCAAAGACCTGGAGTTAGAAAGCAAAAAAGAAGAACACTCTCAGCATTTCTCAAGCTGAAAGAACTGAGGAAAAAAATTAAGCCTTGAGTTTCAATATTGAAAGATTGTATGGGAAAAATATTGAATGATGCAGGAAGCATCAAAAGAAGATGGAAAGAATACACAGAGTCACTGTATAGAAAAGAACTGGTAGATCTTCATCCATTTCAGGAGGTGGCATATGATCAAGAACCAGTGATATTGAAGTAAGAAGTCAAAGCTGTACTGAAGGAATTGGTGAAGAACAAGGCTCCAGGAATTGAGAGAATACCCATTGAAATGTTTCAACAAACAGATGCTCCATTGGAGGCACTCATTCGATTATGCTAAGAGATTTGGAGGACAGCTACCTGGCCAACTGACTGGAAGAGATCCATATTTGTGCCCATTCCAAAGAAAAGTGATCGCACAGAATATGGAAATTATCAAACAATATCATTAATATCACACACAAGTAAAATCTTACCGAAGATAATTGAAAAACAGTTGCAGCAGTATATTGACAGAGATCTTCCAGAGGTGCAAGCTGGATTCAGAAGAGGATGTGGAACAAGGGATATCATTGCGGATGTCAGATGGATCTTGGCTCAAAGCAGAGAATACCAGAAAGATGTTTAGCAGTGTTTTATTGACTATGCAAAAGCATTTGATTGTGTGGATCATAAAAAAATGTGAATAATGTTGATAAAAATGTGAATTCCAGAACACTTAATTATACTCACGTGGAACCTGTACATAGACCAGGAGGCTGTCATTCAAACAGAACAAGGGGTTTAAAATCAAGAAGGGAGTGCATCAGGGTTGTATCCTTTCACCATACTTATTCAATCTGTATGATGAGCAAATGATCTGAGAAGCTAGACTATATGAAGAAGAACATGGCATCAAGACTGGAGGGAGAATCATTAACAACCTGTCATATGCTGATGACACAACCTTGCTTGCTGAAAGTGAGGATGACTTGAAGCACCTACTGATGAGGATTAAAGAATACAGTTTGCTATATGGATTACATTTCAATATAAAGAAAATGAAAACCCTCACAACTGGACCTATAAGCAGCATCACAATAAATGGAGAACATATTGAACTTGTCAAAGAGTTCATGTTGCTTTGTTCTATAATTGAAGGCAATGGAAGCAGCAGTCAGGACATTAGACATATGGCACTGGGCAACTCAGCTGCAAAAGACCTCTTTCAAGTGCTGTGGAGCAAAGATGTCTCCTTGAGGACTATGTTGTGCCTGACAAAAGCCATGATATCTTCAAATGCCTCATATGCAAGTGAGAGCTGGACAATGAATAAGGAAGAGCCAAGAAGAGTTGATGCTTTAGAATTGTGGTGCTGGTGAAGACTGTTGAAGATACCATGGACTGCTAAAAGAACTAACAAATCTGTCCTGGATGAAGGGCAGCCAGAATGCTCCTTGGAAGTAAGGATAGCCAGACTTCATCTCACCTACTTTGGTCATGTTATCAGAAGGGACCATTCTTTGGAGAAGGATGTCATGCTTGCTAAGGTGGAGGATTGACAAAAGAGGGGAAGGCCCTCAACGAGATGGATTGACACAGTGGCTCCAAAGATGGGTTCAAGTATAGCAGGGATCAGGGAGCTGGTGTGGGACCAGGTGGTGTTTCGTTCTGATGTTCATAGGGTCAGTATGAGTGGAAGATGACACGATCCACACTTAACAACAACAACAACTGGTACACAGTGATATCTCATTTTGTTTTGATATGCAATTTTCTAATGACGTATGATATCGGGCTTTGTTATATGCTTACTTGCTATCTGTATAAACATTTTTGGTGAGGTGCCTGTTCAGATCTTTCACCCATTTTTCAATTGGTTGTTGGGTTTTGAATTGTTGACTTTTAAGAGTTCTTCACTGGATACAAATTTGGATACAAATTTTTCATCAGATATCTATTTTGCAAATACTTGTTTTCTAGTGTATGGCTTGTCTTTTCATTCTTTTAATAGTGCCTTTAATAGAGTAGAGATATTTGATTTTAATGAAGTCTTACTTATCAAAATTTTCTTTTATTGGTTGTGCTTTTGGTAATGTATCTAAAAACTTATTGCCAAACTCAAGGTCACCTAGATTTCTCCTATGTTATCATCCAGAGAAGTTGTATAGTTTTTAATTTAACATTTAGATCTGAAATTCATTTGGAGGTAACTTTTGTGAAAAGTTCAAGGTCTAGGTCTTGATTCAGTTTTTTGCTTGTGGATGCTCGGTTATAGCACCATTTGTTGAAAATATTACCCTCCATCGAAATGCTTGTATTTCTCTGTCAAAGATCAGTTGACTATATTTGTGTGGGTCTATTTCTGGGCTCTCCATTTTGTCCAATTGATCTCTTTGTCTATTCTTTTACCAATACTGTATTGTCTTGATCACTTAAGCTTTATAGTCCTTATAGTAACTCTTGAAGTCAAGTAGTGTCTGTATTCCAACTTTTTAAATAATATTTTGGTTATTTTGAGTCTTTTGCCTTCTGTGAAAATTTTGGGATCAGTTTGTTGATATCCACAAAATAACTTGTTGGGACTTTGAGTGATATTGCATTAATCTATAGATCATGTTGTCATTTTGCTGTCTCTATAATAAAGAAAACTTCATATATGAGAATATTTTTTTGTTTTGTTTTGTTTTTTAGGTTAACATAAATATTGGCATATAATTTTGTCCATATTTGATTATCAGAAGAATATTTCAAAGACCAAGTTATTTGGTCTATAAAATCAATTACTCACTAAAACTGTTTATAACATGTACACAAACTCTATTTAAGAAACCAAATTGACATTCCTGGACTCCCAGCAAGACAGTAATCAAAAGACTGTCTCTCAGAGAGTCTTCATTTGTTCTCCAGCTCATGACAATCACAGTAATTTTAAAGTAACTATTTCCATTTGATAATTATGTAGTGGAGACCTGTTGTCTGCTGTGCTGCCTGAAGAATGCTGTAGACAGAGGCAAGACTCAAGTTCACTTTTTGTACAAAATCATATGTAACATATTAAAGTGTCCCCAGGCTTAACTGGTGCTTCCTGAAAGTGAACAAGTATTTGAATAGAGTGATCAAATCTTGTTAGAATAATCTAAGCACAATAGATTAGGAAAAATAATGCCAAAGCAGATAATATTTTAGAGTTAAATTCAATATAACAACATAGTCACACCTTTACCTTGTCAATTTAAATATTATTGTAGTTCTTCACCCCACCCCACCCCCTTGCAGTCTTTAATTTGGAGAATTCAGAATCCCTTTCAAGTATTGTTTTTATTCATGTTGAGAATGGTGAGTCAGAAAGATGAATAAGGAATTCCTTGAAGAACAGGCTGAAATTTCATGATCATATGTACCCTATGTCACTGGACTTATCTTTCACTCCCTAGCCTTCTGCTCCTACTGTTGTTAGGTGCCATTAAGTTGGTTTCAACTTATAGCGACCTCATGTACAAAAAACGAAATACTGCCTAGTCCTGTGCCATCTTCATAGTTGTTGTTACACTTGAGCCCATTTTTGCAGCCATTGTGTCAATCAGTCTTGTTGAGGCTTTTCCCCTTTGTCACTCACCATCAACTTTACCAAGGATGATGTCATTTTCCAGGGACTGGTGTCTCCTGAGAACATGTCCAAAGTATGAGAGATGAAATTTCACCATCCTCACTTCTAAGGAGCATTCTGGCTGTACTTCTTCCAAGACTGATTTATTTGTTCTTCTAGAAGTCCATTGTACCTTCAATATGCTTTGCCAACATCACAAATCAAACACATTAAGTTTTCTCCAGTCTTCCTTATTCATTGTCCTTCTTTCACATGTATATGAGGCTACTGAAAAGACCATGGCTGGAGTCAGGCACACTTTAGTCTTCAAAGTGACATCTTTACCCTTTAGTACTTTAAAGAAGTCTTTTACACCAGATTTGCCAATGCAATACATTGTTTCATTTCTTCACTGCTGCTTCCATGGTCATTGATTGTGGATCCACATAAAGTGACAAACTGACAAATTCAGTCTTTTTTCTATTTATCACGATGTTGCTTATTGGTCCAGTTGTACTGGACCAAAAAAGAGGATTTTTGCTTTCTTTAAGTTGAGGTGTAATCCATACTGACCACCACTTGTCTGTCAGTGTCTCATACTGTGGTGGCTTGCATGTTGCTGTGAGGCTGGAGACCATGCCACCAGTATTTAGAATACTAGCAGAGTCACCCAGGTTTCAGTGGAGCTTCTAGATGAAGACAGACTTGGGAGAAGGATAGAGCCATCCACTTCTGTAATAATTGACTACTGAAAACCTTATGAGTAGCAGTGAAACACTGTCTGATATATTACTGGGAAGATTTATGAAGAGCCATGAAAGACTGTCTGATATAATGCCTGAAGATGAGCTCCTCATATTAGAAGCCACTCAAAATATGACTGGGGAAGAGCTGCCTCCCCAAAGTAGAGTGGACCTTTATGACACAGATAGAGTAAAGCTTTCAAGACTCCCATTTGCTGATGGGACATGATTTCAAATGGGAATAAACACAGCTGCAAACAACAATTAATAATTAGATTGTGAAACATACAAAGTATGAATCTAGGAAAATTGGAAGTTGTCAAAAGTGAAATGGGATGTATAAACATCGATATCCTAGGCATTAGTGAGCTGGAAATGATTGCTGCTGGCCATTTTGAATCAGACAAACATATGGTCTACTATGCCAGGAACTAAAAATTGAAGAGAAAGCATTCATTGTCAAAAAGAGCATCTCAATATCTATCTTGAAGTACAATGCTTCAGTGATAGAATAATATCTATACACTTACAAGGAAGACCAGTTAATACTATTATTATTCAAATTTACACACCAACCACTAAAAGCAAAGATAAAGAAATTAAAGATTTTTGCCAACTTCTGCAGTCTGAAATTGACCAAACATGCAATCAAGAAGAATTTATACTTATTGGTGATTGTAATGCAAAAGTTGGAAACAAAGAAGAATCATCAATAGTTGGAAAATAAGGCCTTGGTGATAGAAATGATGCCAGAGATTGCATGATAGAATTTTGTAAGATGAATGACTTCTTCATTGTAAATACCTCTTTTCAACAACATAAATGGAGGTTATACAGTGGATCTCACTAGATGGAATACACAAAAATCAGATCTGCAACGTTTGTGGAAAGAGACAATGGAGAACTTCAATATCATCAGTTAAAACAAGGTCAGACCTGACTGTGGAACCGACCTTCAATTACTCAAATGCAAGTTCAATGTGAAGCTGATGAAAATTAAAATAAGGTCATAAGAGCCAACATATGACCTTGATTATATCCCACCTGAATTTAGAGACCATGTGAAGAATACATTTGATGCCTTGAACTCCAGTGACCAAACACCAGATGAGTTGTTGGATGACATCATGAGCATCACGTATGAAGAAAGCAAATAGTCATTAAAAAGACAGAAAAGGAAGAAAACACCAAAATAGATGTCAGAAGAAACTCTGAAACTTGCTCCTGAATGTAGAGTAGCTAAAGTGAATGGAAGAAATGTTGAATAAAAGAGCTGGACAGAAGATTTCAAAGGGCAGCTCAAAGGCAAAGTAAAGTATAATGAAATGTGCAAAGACTTGGAGCTAGAAAACAAAAAGGGAAAATGACACTCAGAATTTCTGAAGCTGAAAGAATTGAAGAAAAGATTCAAGCCTCAACTTGCAATGTTGAAGGATTCTATGGGCAAAATATTGAATGTTCAACTATTTTAGGAAGTAGCATATGATCAAGAACCAATGGTATTGCAGGAAGAAGTCAAAGTGGCACTGAAGGAATTGGTGAAAAACAAGGCTACAGGAATTGACGGAAAACCCATTGAGATGTTTCCACAAACGAATGCAGCACTAGAGGCACTTACTCATTTATGCCAGAAAATTGGAAGACAGCTACCTGGACAACTGACTGGAAGAGATCCATATTTGTGCCCATTCCAAAAACAAGTGATCCAATATAATGTGGACTCTCTTCTTCCTCTTCTTCCTCTCTCTCTTCTTCTCTTCTTCCCTTCTTTCTCTTTCTTTCTTCTTCTCTTCTTCCTCTTCTCCTCTTCTTCCTCTTCTTCCTCTCTCTCTTCTTCTCTTCTTCCCTTCTTTCTCTTTCTTTCTTCTTCTCTTCTTCCTCTTCTCCTCTTCTTCCTCTTCTTCCTCCTCCTCCTCTTCTTCTTCTGTCCTTCGTCAGTGCAGGCGCCCTTTCGCCTCTTCGAATAAAATCTCCTGTTGGGTACCCTGGTGTGTGGCGTGGTTGTTGAGTGCCGACAGAGCTCTAACATTGGTGTCAGAAGCGGGATTGCTGGTGCCCCTGATTCCTCATCGGAGGGTCTGGAACCCCCCATTTCCCCGGCACTTTGACCTGCCCCCCAGCACCTGCGACCATCTTCCCTGGCACCTTCCCAGCAAACAACACCGGCAAATCATCACCTTCACTCCAGCCTGGGGGTGCAGAATAAAAGCTTCTCCCTTTCCTCCTCCTTTTTGCGGACCAGGAACCTCCAGCCACCACCATCCAACACTGGTCTGCCAGATATCTACCCAAATTTTGCGACAGACAGCAAACCAAATGATCCTTCAAGCCAAAGACCTGGAAGAGATTCCCTTGCGCTCATGGAGACCACCCAACTAATAAGATACCTTGGCCACCTAGGCTCCGCTGTTTCCCTGTTCTCACTTCCCTCCCCTAATCGTTGCAACCCAGCCTGTCTTACAGGTCCCAGAACACCAGATGCCAAACATGTCCAGCTGATGCCTGGGAGTCGACACATTTAGAAGCCTCTTCTTCGAGGACCTCTACATACTACAAATCACCAACCAGGTGAAACAACCCAGCATCTCTGAAGTTGAAGCAAAAGAAAACTGGTTTTGGTACTACAAGAGACAAACTCCAGTGCATGTATAGACTGGAAGGCCCCGCTTCCAAAGACACCACACCCCTCACGAGCAGGAAGCAGCTCCAGAAGATTGACCTTCACTCCTTTTCCCACAAAAGCAAGCCCTTCTTTTTTTTTTTTTTTCTTTTGAAAAACCAAAGAGGGGGGAATGTTAGAGATATGCCACGCAAGATGGGTTCTTCTTCATTCCCTGCTGCCCCGCCCAAGGTCAGTTAAAGGAAGTCGAAACTGAGCTTCCTGCAAGGCGTGAATTTTAAAAGGCAACATAGCCTCTGATAGGTTAAGACCTCTTCCCCCAGCTCTGATGAACAACCTCCTAACCCCAGGTCTATATAAGACCACCCTCTTCCTCTTCTTCCTCTCTCTTCTTCCTCTTCCTCTTCTTCCTCTCTCTCCTCTTCTTCCCTTCTTCCTCTTTCTTTCTTCTTCTCTTCATCTTCTCCTCTTCTTCCTCTTCTTCCTCCTTCTCCTCTTCTTCTGTCCTTCCTCAGTGCAGGCACCCTTTCACCTCCTTAATAAAATCTCCTGTTGGGTAAAAAAAAAAAACAATATAATGTGGAATTTATCGAACAATATCATTAATATCACACCCAGGTTAAATGATGCTGAAGATAATTCAAGATGGTTGCAGCAGTAAATGGACAGAGAACTTCCAGAAATGCAAGCTGGATTCAGAAGAGGATGTGGAATGAGAGATATCATTGCTGATGTCACATGGATCTTGGCTGAAAGCAAAGAATACCAGAAAGTGATCTACCTGTGTTTTTATTGACTGCAGAGGCCTTTGACTGTGTGGATTATAACAAATTATGGATAACATTGTGAAGAATGAGAATTCAAGAACATTTAATTGTTCTAATGAGGAACCTGTAAGTAGACCAGGAGGCTGTTGTTTGAACAGAACAAGGGATACTGCATGGCTTTCAATCAGAAAGGATGTGAGTCAGGGCTGCATCCTTTCACCATACTTATTCAATCTGTATGCTAAGCAAATAATCTGAAAAGCTGGACTATATGAAGAAGAACATGGCATCAAGATTGGAGGAAGAACCATTAACAACCTGCAATATACTGTCTGCTGTGGCGTAGTGCCTAAAGCATTTGACTGCTAAGCAGAAGTCTGGCTGTTTATATCCACTGGTCACTCCTTGGAAGGAAGGATGGGCAATCTACTTCCATAGTGATATCTCCTCAGAAACCCAAGAAGGTGTTGCTATGAGTTGGATCTGACTCGATGACAGTGAGTTCATTTTTTTGTTGTTGTTCAATATTTAAAACAGTGGTTTCATTATTTTGCCCCATTTTCTACTTGTTATAGTGGGAGCACAAGACCAGTGTTCATTACTCTATTAGGAAGTTTACACTACTGAAAATCAGTATGTTGTTATGTGCCATTGAGTCAGCTCCAACTCATATGACCCTATGTACAACAGAATGAAACACTGACTGGTCCTGTGACAGCCTCATAATATTTGCTATACCTGAGCCCATCACCCCCTTTTCATTGACCTTCCACTGTACCAAGCATGATATCCTTCTCCAGGCAATGGTCCTTTCTGACAACATGACCAAAGTAAGTCAGACAAAGTCTGGCCATTCTTGCATCCACAGAGCATTCCAGGTGTATTTCTGCCAGGACAGTTTTTGTTAGTTCTTCTGACAGTCCATGGTACTTTCAGTATTTTTTGCCAACATCCTAACTCAAAAGCATCAACTTTAGTCTTCCTTGTTCATTGTTCAGCTTTCACATGTATATGAAGCAATTGAAAATACCATGGCTTGGGTTAGGCACACCTTAGTCTTCAAGGAGACATCTTTGCTCTTCAGCACTTTAGAGGTTTTTTGTAGCAGATTTTCCCAGTGCAATATGTTGTCTAATTTCTCAACTGCTTTTTCCATTGGTGTTGATTGTGGAACCAAGTAATATGAAATCTTTGACAACTTCAATCTTTTCTCCAGTTATCGTGATGCTGCTTATTGGTCTAATTTTGAGGATTTTCATTTTTCCTTATGTTGAGATATAATCCATACTGCAGACTGTAGTCCTTAATCTTGGTCAGTAAATGCTTCAAGTCATCCTCACTTTCAGCAAGCAAAGTTTTGTAATCTGCATATCACAGTTGTTAATGAGTCTTCCTCCAGTCCTGATGCCATGCTCTTCTTCATATAGTATAGCTTCAGATTATTTGCTCAGGATATAGATTGAACAAGTATGGTGAAAGCATACAACCCTGACACATTCCCTTCCTGATTTGAAACCATGCAGTATCCCCTTGTTCCATTCGAATGACAGCCTCCTGGTCTATGTACAGGTTCCTCATGAGCACAATTAAATGTGGAATTTCCATTCTTCTCAATGTTATCCATAATTTGTTATGATCCACACAATCAAATGCTTTTGCATAGTCAATAAAACACAAGTAAACATCTTTCTGGTATTCTTTGCTTTTGACATCAGCAATGATATCTCTAATTCCATGTCCTCTTCTGAATCCAGCTTGCATTTCTGGAAATTCTCTGTTAATATACTGCTACAACCATTTTTGAATTATCTTCAGCAAGATTTTACTTGTGTGACATATGATATTATTCAATAATTTCCACTTGTGTTGGATCATCTTTTTTTGGAATGGGTACAAATATGGATATCTTCTAGTCAGTTGGCCAACTAGCTGTCTTCCAAATATCTATATAGATGAGGGAGTGCCACCAGTGTGGCATCCATTTGTTGAAATATCTCAATGGGTATTCCATCAATTCCTGAAGCCTTGTTCTTCACCGATTCCTTCAGTGCAGCTTCAATTTCTTCCTTCAGTACCATTGGTTCTTGATCATATGCCACCTCCTGAAATGGATGAACATCAACCACTTCTTTTTGGTACAATGACCCTGTATTCCTTCCATCTTCTTTTGATGTTTCCTGC
Source organism: Orycteropus afer afer (assembly GCF_000298275.1). NCBI lineage: Eukaryota > Metazoa > Chordata > Mammalia > Tubulidentata > Orycteropodidae > Orycteropus > Orycteropus afer. Next base: position 9,406,665 of record NW_006921690.1, read on the forward strand.
ATCATTCAATATTTTGCCCATAGAATCAATATTGCAACTCGAGGCTTGAATTTTTCCTCAGTTCTTTCAGCTTGAGAAAAGCATTCTCCCCCATCTGTCTTAGCCTGGAAGCGCCACTGAAACCTGTCCACGATGGCTAACCCTGCTGGTATTTGAGATACTGGTGGCATAGCCTCCAGGCTGACACCAACACGTAAGTCACCACAGCATGACAAACTGACAGACGAGTGGTGGCACAATTGCTTGGATGTTCTAAAACAAATAACAAAAAAAATCTCACTGGCAGAATTCTGAAAAGCAGTTCAAATAATCACTGAATATTGCTTATCATTGCAATGGGTAAAAAGTAAACCATTAACCCTTTGGCCTCTGTCTTGATGGTCTCAAATATCCATTTTATTATTTATCTTAAATTAATCAAAGTAAGCTTACTACTTTGGTGGGATCCTAAACAAGCATGTTTAACATGTTGTCATAATGCTAAGTATGTACCCATGTCAAATTATGAGCTCCTTCAGAAACAGGTAGATATAAGTAGGTACCCAGGAAGTTTACTTTAAGTGAATGAATGACTAGCATATGGTGTGCTAACTCAAAGAGTGAGGCATACTGAATTACTCAGCAGCACTTGATAGGTGAGAAGGGGGTCAAGCCAGCAAGAGGTAAGGGAAGGAGCCACATCATCTAGCCATGGGATAAGAGGTGTCTCAACAATCTCAGTCTAAACTCTAGTGGAGGTTGGTGTTAGAGTGCCCAACCAAGTGATTTGGTTTAGCAGTAGCAAGAAATAATGCCTATCTAGACTACATGACAAGGGGCTCTTGTGGCATAGTGCCTAAGGCATTTGACTGCTAACCAGAAGGCTGGAGGTTCAAAACCACCAGCCACTCCATGGAAGGGAGACTGTGCAATCTACTTCCATAAAGATTTACTGCCTTAGAAACCCAAAGGGATCTTACAAGTTGGAATTGACTTGATGCCAGTGAGTTTTGGTAGACTATATGACCTAGTAAAAAGGCACAGATTTTTGGAATCCAACACACCTAAGTTTGAATCTTGTCTCTTTCTCACTTGGCATATTTTCACATCTGAAAATAAGGATAATAATGCTTATCTTGCCATGAAGTTGTAAGGATTAAATGAGATTATGTCAGCAAAGCACTTAGCTGGAACCTGACACATGATAAGCACTCAATGTACAGTGGCTCTTACTGTTCTAAGCTAAATGTTCATTGATTGATTGAATATCTTGTGCTCCTCATGAATATAATTGAGAAATAAGTCCATTTCTTGTTTGATTCAATTGCCCATTGGAAATGAATCTAGCCTCTGTGATGTGTTTACCAGTTTCCCTCTTAGATTAATTTCTGGGACGTAAGAAGATAACTACTGAGTCACAAGTGCTTAAATAATTAAGCCAAAGCAAGATAAACTTGATAATAAACACTTAGCTTTTGCGTTATAATTGAATAGCAATATCTCCTAGATAGTTAACCCTGAAGGCTTTATCGATTTAACTGAAACCTAATCAACTAACAATTTAGAAATACTGTTGGAAGCACTTCTCCAGAGAGTCATTGTAATTAGCAGCTGGCCCCTTTCTGCACTGTGGAGCTTCCACCCTGCTTGCATTTAGTCAAATAATTTTTCAGCTGAGTGATCATCCCAGAGGACATCGTTTCCCTTAATACGACTTCCTCCATTTCGCTGGCCACAGCAAATTATCTCCAGTTCTGCTTCTCAAAATGGTCAGACCTTTAACCAGAGACTTCCTTCTCTTTGGAAGTGAAAGGCATACATTTAAAAATTCAGAGTGAGAGGAACATCTTATCTTGAATACTTCTGAGTGGTTAGGGAAGGCTTCCATTGACTGGACCTGCTCTTACCTTTCCCTTCTATTAGAACTGGTTTTTAATTTGTTTGCTCACTTATTTCTTCCATAGTTTTCTAGATGGTTCATTCCTGCAAGATCTTGTTGTTGTTGTTATGTGCCGTCGAGTTGGATGCAACTCATAGTGACCCCTCCTTGGGTTTCGAGGCGGTATCACTACAGAAGTAGAATTGCCCAACCTTCCTTCCGAGGAGTGGCTGGTGGGTTTGAACCACCAGAAAGATAGAATGTTCTTTTATCACTCCTACTATCCATATAGAGGAGTTTTCCTCTAGGAAGAATCCTAGTCTTTCTCCAAACTTTTATTACTCTACCCTTGCAGAGATAGAATGCTTTACCTCATTGTAAATTTGGAAAGAAATATTGAGTCTACCTGATTCACTTTTGTGCCTCCTCTCTTAGGTATGTACCTTCTCTCTTAGGTATGTACCTTCCTAGAAAAAGCACAAAGGAGACCTAGTGGCTCAATGGTTAAATGCTTGGCTGCTAACCAAAAGTTGGTGGTTAGAACTTTTTAGTAGTTCCATAGGAGAAAAGACCTGGAGATTTGCTCCAGTAAAGATTCCAGCCTGGGAAACCCAAGAGGGCAGTTCTACTCTGTTCTATAGCATCACTATGCATCAAAATCACCTCCATGGTACACAAGAACAACACAGAGAACATTGCTCCGCTGCCTTTGTAGAGGAAGGCCAGCTTCATGAGTTGCCTAATTCTGGGGAGGAGTTCGCAGGCCAGATGGGTTCTCAAACCACACTGTGTCCCCTCCAGTTTAGACTCCATCAGTAATGGGATGTGTGGCCCTTCTTCTGCTTTACTCTTGGTTTTATTTCTCAAACTTTTCAGAACTCAGCAAGGGATTTGGAAGTCATCAGTGGAGTTGATCTCTTCAGTGACTGGAGATCTCTGGTGGGAATAATTCCCACATATTTTACAACTATATTTCAACCAAGAATTAGAGAATCTCTATTTAGCAAAGGCAAGTCCAAAAAAGTGATTGAATATCACAGCAACTAAGATGTTTAGAGGAAGCCAGAGGAAGAGCTAATTTTTTATTGCATAGCTACAAAAAGCAGGTCCTATTCTAAGCATTTTATTTATATAATTTCATTTAATATTGAAAAACATGTGAAACCTGGTTGAAAATCTAAAACTATTTTGTCTTAGTAAGTCTTTTCTGGTTTTTGAGAAAAGGGTGGGAAGACAGTGCTTTGTCTTTAAATAGAGATTCCTAAAGAAATATGTTGTTGTTTACTGAGATACCATCTCACCCCAGCACTAATAGCAAAATACAACAAGATAGAAAAGAAAAAATGCTGGCAAGGATGTGGAGAGTTTGGGACTCTCATACACTGCTAGTGGGATTGCAAAATGATACAACCACTGTGGAAATCAAGATGGTGATTCCTTAAAAGTTGGAATTAGATATACCATTTGATCGGGCAGTCCCATTACTAGGTATATATCCTAAAGAAGTAATGGACAGGACAAGAAGGGATACATGCACACCCATGTTCACAGCAGCATATTCATGATAGCAAAGAGATGGAAACAACCTAAATGCCTATCAACAGAAGAATGGATAACCAAACTATGATACATATACACAGTGGAATACTATGCAATGCTAAACAATAATGTAGAATCTGTGAAACACTGCATAACATAGATGAACTTGGAGGACATTATGCTGAGTGAAGTAATTCAATCACAGACTATTCACTATTGTAAAAAATCAAGGAAAGATTTATACGTGGAAGGACATTTTCTTTGTTGGTTACCAGGGATGGGAGAGGAAGGGAGGCAATATTGCTAGATAGGTAGAGACAAGTAGTGATTTGGGTGAAGGGAAGAGCAATGTACCAAAAGTGAGTGATCAACATGGTGCATTGAGGAAGAGGAAGACAAAAAGAGGTACACAGGAGGCACAGACAACAAAGATGAACCCTTTTCAAGTACAGTACTATGTTGTCAGTGATAGCAAGCATTGATCTACAGGTGGATGGATGGGTGGCATGCTGAATGACCAAGTATGTCTAGGCAGGGGCTAGTGTTCCCATGACCATGTATAGGGTTAGAAGACAATGTTTTTACATGCATATTTCTATGTGCTATAAGAAATCCCAGGTATATAGTAGAGCTGACAAGGGGCAAGGTTGTGGTGGCTTCTTGGCCACAGCCAACAACCCAGAGGGAGTGAATAGTTGGATCTGTGGGCTCAGGACCATGGTTGCAGAAGACATCAAGCTCAGTTGGCATAACATACTACACAAAAAACATTGTTCTACATCCTTTGGTGACTGGGGTCTTAAAACCTTGCAAGTGGCCATCTAGATGCAACAATGGGTCTCTCCTTGTCCAGAGAAAAGAATTAAGAAAACCAAAGATGCATGGAAATAATAAGTCCAAGGGACTAGTAGATCATGCAATGTTGTTGTTGTTGTTATGTGCTGTCGAGTCAAACCCGACTCATAGCGACCCCTCCTTGGGTTTCCGAGGCAGTGTCACTACAGAAGTAGGATTGCCCAACCTTCCTTCCGAGGAGTGGCTGGTGGGTTTGAACCGCCAGTCGTCTGGTTAGCAGGCAAGTGTCTTAGCCACTATGCTACCAGAGCTCCCAGATCATGCAATACGCAGCCTATATGACCAAGAGACCAGAAGAACCAGATGGTGCCCAGCTTCTACTGTCAACCACTTGGAGGGAGATTGGTGCAGGAGATTCTGGATAAAGTAGGAGAACAATGTGGAACAAAATTCAAAGTCATCAAAAAAAGACCAGGTTTGGTGGTCTGCTAGAGCTTGGTAAGACCCCTGATACTATGGCCCCTAGTTACCTTTCAGGTCTGGAACTGAACTCACTCCTGTGGGTTCCAATCAAACAATAGACAGGCATATGAAGTAAACATTTATATCAGGTACATATACCCCTTGGAATGATCAATGATGAGAGAACAGAAAGTCAGTGTTTGCATAGGGTGATATCTCCAGGAGCAGGAAGGCATGGGAGGAAAGGACATAGGGAAGAGGTAACTACAGGGAGGAAGTGGGAAGAGAGCTGTCACATTGTAGGGAATTGCAGTTAATGTCATGAAACAAAACGTATGTATGAACTGCAGTATGGAAAACGAATTTGCAATGTAAACTTTCACCCAAATAACAATAAAAAAATATGTTTTTGTCAGCCACCATCAAATTAGCCCCTAATTCACAGGAACCCCACACACAATGGAATGAAACACTGCCTGGTCCTATACCATCCCCCTGATCACTTGTAGATTGGACCATTGTGATCCACAGGGTTTTCATTGGTTGATATTTGGAAGTAGATCACCAGACATTCCTTCCTAGTCTGTCTTTGTCTGAAACCTCTGTTGAAACAGCATCATGGTAACATGTACCACCCCTGACAGATGAGTGGTAGTTGCACCTGAGCTACAGTAACTGGGAACCAAACTCAGGTCTCCTGCATAAAAGGTACCAGTTCTACCACTGAGCCACCAATGTCCCTCCTAAAGAATATGATTATTCTGAATGAATCAACTCTAGGCAAAGGAGCAAAGGTGTTTCTAGTTTCTTCCTTAGGTGAATCCCCATGATTCTACAACAAATCCCAAACTGTGCAATGAATAGCTTAGGTTTAGGGATGGGAAAAAAATCTTATAGTACTGGTATTGTGCCCTTTCTAAAGAGGAGGAACAGATACAGAGAGGTTAAGTAACTTGCCCAAGATCACAGCACTCTTTAGTAGGTATGCTGGGATGAGAAATGCAGTCTCTTGAGACCTAGGCTGGTGTTCTTTCTACTAGGCAATTATTACAGCAGTTAACTACTTGTACCATCTGTTTTCTAAGGCTGTCTTCTGATGGATGAGAGAACAGTCAGAGAGGCGAGTTCCTCACTTAATAATTGTTTCTCAGTAGCTTAAGCCATTCTTACCCATTCCTAAGAATTAACATCTTCTCTCTTTTGTTTAGGTTATGAGGCAGAACACAGCTACCTGATGGCACCTACAACTTGTCTTTTTGACAAGACAGATAGTACTTCAGCAAAAGTATATTCTGAAACATCGATCACCCTGACAGGATATATGATAATAATTGGGATGCTCACCATGCACCCCATTATACTTTTAAGTCGTTCATTAAGATTTACATTTTATTCCTATTACCCTGTCTTTTTGGCAATTTGTTGAAATTCTCAAGTGGTGCAATGATTTCTTAGGTGCTTTGCCTGTGGTAACGTTTAATGATTAGTCAGTGTATGCAGTTGCTGACTTTGTTATTTTGAAATGATTTGGGAATCATGTGAGCTTAAGGCCCAGTTCAAATGTCACCTTCTTTGGGATGTATTAAGAAGCTGTTCTTGATACCCCCAAGAATCCTCATCTTTAGCCTCCATCTATCTTATATTTTCTTTTATCAGAACCCTCATCAAGCTACATGGAGACTATTTATTTGTGAGTTTTTCTCCTTTTAGATAGAAGGTGGTTTCATTTAAGGGGCAGATTTTGGAATCAGATAGACTTGGGTTCATGTCCTGGTTCTGTCACTTATCTGCAGTGTGATCATGGGCAAGTTACTTAAACTTTTAAAATCTCAGCTACCTTATCTGTAAAATAGGTATAATAATAATACCTCTCATTCAGAGAAGTTATGAAGATTAAAGGTGGACATATGTACTAAGTGCATAACATACAATTGCAAAAAGGAACATTCAGTAAATGTGAGCCAGCATTTATTTTTACTTAAATTATTATTATCCTAGTACAAAGCACAATGTCTGTCACATGGTGGTGTTGTAGTTGCCATTTAGTTGGCCCCCAGATCGTGATGATTCCATGCACAATGGAACAAAATGCTGCCCTGTCCTGTGCTGTCCCCTTGGTTGGTTGCAGATTGGACCACTGGCTGATTTTCTGAAGTAGATCTCTAGGTCTTTTTTCCTAGTTCATCTTAGTTTAGATGATCTGTTTAAGGCTGTTCAATATCAGAACAGCACGTGTGCCACCATGGACAGATGGGTGGTGGCCATGCGTGAGGTGTATTGGCTGGGAACCAAACCCATGTGTCCAGCATGGAAGGCAAGAATTCTACCGTTGAGTCACAAATGCTCCCTGTCACATGGCAGGTGCTATAAAGGAGTGAGTGTTGAGTAAATGAATGAACTCCAATATTACTTAAACTATTTTTTCCATATAATATATGATATAGGAGCTCTGGTAGCATAGTGCCTAAGGCACTTGACTGCTAACCAGAAGGCTGGCAGTTCAAACCCACCAGCCACTCCTCGGAAGGAAGGTTGGGCATTCCTACTTCCGTAGTGATACTACCTCGGAAACCCAAGGAGGGGTCGCTATGAGTCGGGGCCGACTCGATGGCAAATAACAACAACAACAACATATATGATATAAGTATGTTTACCTATCTCAATCTCTTTCCTCCCGGAGCTTCTAGTCCAGGAGTGGAGATGTTGATTTCATCCTTGATGAATAGAGAAGTAGGTTTGAGGTAAGTAATCGAGGTTTAATGAGTGTTTGGTCTAGCCTCCATTGCAATCTCTCCCCTAGCTGCAAATGTACCAGATGCTTGTCACAAATTCTGTTCAATCACCATCCACACATATTTACTAGTGAGCAGATGGGTAAAACTTGTGGTGTTCAGAATAAATGCTTCAAATCCTGTTCCTGAGCCTGTGGGTAGATTGATCCTTTTGAGAAATGACTGATCAGCTATGATAGTGCTTGATACACAGTGATACAACAAAAACAAAAACAAAAACAAAAAAACCTCACTGCTATTGAGTTGATTCCAACTCATAGTGACCGCCACTGGGTTTCTGAGGCTGTAACTCTTTATGGAAGTAGATTCCCATCTTCCTTCCATGGAGTGGAAATGGGCTTAAACCACTGACCTTCTGGTTAGCAGTCAAATGCCTTATCTACTACACCACCAGAGCTCCTTGATATGACTATATTGATTGTTAAAATACTGAAATTCTTCTATCCAAGGAGTAATAGTTCTGTTTGTAATATCCCTGAATGACCCCTCCCATTCCAGTCACCTTGTCTACCTCAGGTCTTCTCCACGGATGTCCTACACAAAAGTCAATCCCTGGTGATACAAAGAGCTCCTCAGGACCTACACCCATTCTGATTGTTTGTTGTGTGCTCGCCAATACCAAATATTTTGAATATCACCCCTCGATAGAGAGTAGCCTACCTGCTTCTTGGTCTCCTTCTTGCTGGTCCTCAGGTTTCTCCTTCTTTCCACAGCCTACTGATGTTCTACTTGGTCTTGTCAGTTCTTTGATTGGGGTCTATGAGCACTCTCCTCCACCATCCCCAACCCCCTCCAGTGCTCCTCTGTTCAGATTATCCTTGATACCCCTGCATACGGCACATCTGCCAATGGTTGAAGTTTCCTCCCTTGTTCAAAGCTTCTCTTAAACTCTATGTTAAGGGTAAACTTTTTATTTATGGGCCTCTGTCTTTCAGGGTAGGGTTCCAGGAGTCCTATATATACAGAAAATGTTCCCTATTTAATGATTTTGTCCTCATCCTATATTGACTTTGTCAAAATACCCTGTTGTTGTTGTTAGGTGTTGTTGAGTTGGCTCTGACTCAGTGACCCTATATACAACAGAATGAAACACTGCCTGGTTGGGTGCAGCCTCACAATTCTTACTATACGTGAGCCCATTGTTACAGCAATTGTGTCAATCCATCTTGTTGAGGGCCTTCCACTTTTTCTCTGACCCTCCACTTTACCAAGCATGATATTCTTCTCCAGGGAATGGTCCCTTCTGACAATATGACCAAAGTAGGTATGACAAAGTCTGTCCATTCTCGCTTCCACGGAGCATTCCAGGTACACTTCTTCCAGGTCAGATTTGTTCTTCTGACAGTCCATGGTGCTTTCAGTATTTTTCACCAACATCACAACTCAAAAGCATCAACTCTTCTTCATTCTTCCTTATAAATTGTTCAGCTTTTACAAGCATATGAAGCAATTGAAAACACCATGGTTTGGGTTGTTGTTGTTGTTGTTGTTATGTGCCGTCGAGTCGGCCCCGACTCATAGCGACCCCTCCTTGGGTTTCCGAGGCAGTATCACTACGGAAGTAGGATTGCCCAACCTTCCTTCCGAGGAGTGGCTGGTGGGTTTGAACCGCCAGCCGTCTGGTTAGCAGGCAAGTGTCTTAGCCACTATGCTACCAGAGCTCCCATGGTTTGGGTTAGGCACACGTTAGTCTTCAAGGAGACATCTTTGCTCTTCAGCACTTTAAAGAGGTCTTTTGTAGCAGATCTGCCCAGTGAAATATGTTGTCTAATATCTCAACTGCTGCTTCCATTGGTGTTGATTGTGGAACCAATTAATATGAAATCTTTGACAACTTCAATCTTTTCTCCATTTATTGTGATGCTGCTTATTGGTCCAGTTGTGAAGATTTTCATTTTCTCTGTTGACATGTAATCCATACTTCAGACAGTAATCTTTAATCTTCATCAGTAAGTGCTTCAGGTCATTGTCAATTTCAGAAAGCAATTGTGTCATGTTTATATCACTTGTTAATGGTTGTTAATGGGTCTTCCTCCACTGATGCTGTGTTATTTTTCATATAGTCCAGCTTCTCGGATTATTTGCTCAGTTTATAGATTGAATTAGTACAGCAAAACAATGTAACCCTGATGCACTCCCTTCCTGATTTTAAACCATGTAGTATTCTCTTGTTCTTTTCAAATGACAACCTCCTGGTCTATGTACAGTTTCCCCATGAACACAATTAGGTGTTCTGTTATTCTCTTTCTTCTCAATGTTATCCATAATTTGTTATGATTCACATAGTCAAATGCTTTTGCATAGTCAATAAGACACAAGTATACATCTTTCTGGTATTCTTTACTTTCAGCTAGGATCTATTTGACATCAGCAATTATATCCCTCATTCCACATCCTCTTCTGAATCCAGCTTACATTTCTGAAAGTTCCTTGTCAATATACTGCTGCAACTATTTTTGAATTATCTTCAGTAAGATTTTACTTGTGTTTAATATTAATGGTTTTGTTTGATAATTTTCACATTCTGTTGGATCACCTTTCTTTGGAATGGGTACAAATGTGGATCTCTTCCAGTCAGTTGGCCAGGTAGCTGTCTTCCAATTTTCTTGGCATAGATGAGTAAATGCCTCCAGTGCAGCATCTGTTTGTTGAAACATTTCAGGGTATTCTGTCAATTCCTGGAGCCTTGTTTTTTGCCAATTTGTTCGGTGAAGATTTGACTTTTTCCTACAATACCATTGGTTCTTGATCATATGCCACTTCTTGAAATAGATGAACATCAACCAATTCTTTTTGGTACAGTGACTCTGTATTTCTTCCATCTTCTTTTGATGTTTCCCACATCAGTCAATATTTTGTCCCTAGAATCTTTGAATATTGCAACCTGAGGCTTGAATTTTTTCTTCAGTTCTTTCAGCTTGAGAAATAATGAGTGTGTTCTTGCCTTTTTAGTTTCTAACTCCAGATCTTTGCACATTTCATTATAATAATTGACTTTTTCTTCTTGACCTGCTCTTTGAAATCTTCTGTTCAACTTTTTAATCTTGTCATTTCTTCAATTTGCTTTAGCTACTCTCCATTAAAGAACAAGTTTGAGAGTCTCCTCTGACATCCATTTTGGTCTTTTCTTCCTGTCTTTTTAATGACTTTTTGCTTCCTTCATGTATAATGTTCTTGATGTCATCCTACAATTCATTTGATTTTTGGTCTTTGGTATTCAATGTGTCAAATCTGTTCTTTGGATGGTCTTTAAATTCAGGTGGGATGTAATCAAGGTCATATTTTGGCTCTTGTGGAGTTGTTTTAATTGTCTTCAGCTTGAACTTGGACTTGTATATGAGCAGTTGATGGTCTGACTGTTCTACAGTCAGCTCCTGGTCTTGTTTTGGCTGAAGATACTGCGCTTCTCTGTCACCTCTTTCCACAGATATAGTCAGTCTGATTCCTGTGTATTCCATCTGGTGAAGTCCACATGTATAGCTGTTGAAATGTTATTTTGTTGAAAAAAAGTTATTTGCAATGAATAAGTTGTTGGTTTTGCAAAATTCTATCATACTATCTCTGGCATCATTTCCATCACCTAGGCCATATTTTCCAACTAGTGGTAATTCTTCTTTGTTTCCAACTTTTGTGTTCTCATCACCAGTAATAATCAATACATCTTGATTGCATGTTTGGTCAATTTCATATTGCAGAAGTTGGAAAAATCTGAAATTTTCTTGTCTTTGGCTTTGGTGGTTGGTATGTAAATTTGAACACTAATAGTATTAACTGGTCTTCATTGTAGAAGTATAGATATTATCCTATCACTGACAGCATATACTTCAGGTTAGATCTTGAAACATTTTTTGTGACAATGAATGCCATGCCATTCCTCTTCAACTTGTCATTCTTGGCATAGTAGATTATATGATTATCTGATTCAAAATGGCCAAAACCAATCCATTTCAGCTTACTAATGCCTAGGATATTGATCTTCATAGGTTCCATTTCATTTTGACAACTTCCAATTTTCCCCCATTCATACTTCACACATTCCATGTTCTGATTATTAATGGAGCTTGGCAGCTATTTCTTACCATTTTGAATCATGGCATATCAGCTTTACTCCATCCATGTCATGAAGGTCGATTCTACTTTGAGGAGGCAGCTCTTTCCCAGTCGTATTTTGAGCACCTTACCCCTGAGGGTCTCATCTTCCAGCACTATGTTGGACAATGTTTCAGGGCTATTCACAATATTTTTCTAGTAATGTATCAGGCATTGTTTCACTACTGTTCATAAGATTTTCACAGGCTAGTACTTCGAGAAGTGATGGCCCCTTCTTTCTTGAGTCTATTTAGAATACCCTAAGAGTCTTTAATTAGGTTTTTTTTTTGTTTTAATTACAAAATCACTGCTTCTATTGAAGTTATTTTTCAAATTTAACTGAATGAATGTCTTTTTTTTTTTCTTCCATATCTGGCACTCCTATCTTGTACCATGAAGACCACAACTTTACCCTCATATCTTAGTTTCTGAGGATTGCCCTGCCAAAATACCACAAAGTCGGTGGACTTAAAGAACAAAAATGTATTTTCGCACAGTCTGGAGGTTAGAAGTCCAAAGTCAGGGCATCAACAGGGTTATGCTATTTCTCTGTGGATTTTAGAGGAAGATCTTTCCTTGTCTTTTCCCATTTTTGCAGCTTGTATACAGGTTCTGTCTATCTTTGCTTCTGTGTCTATTCTCCTTTTTTATAAGACACCACTCAGAAGGGATTAGGATTAAGACCCACCCTAGTGTGATATGATCTCCTTTAATTTAACTGAAAAACTTTGTATTAAAAAAAAGTCACAACACAGGCTCAGGAGTTAGGAATACAACATTTCTTTTTCTTTCCTTTTTTTTTTTTTGGAGGGATACATTCAATCCATAACAGTTCATTTCCCTGAATTTCTGTTAGTCTTCTTCTCCTTCTGAGTTAAGGTGTTTACTGTCTATGTAAAAATGCTGTGTTCAGCAGTCTAGATTATCTGCACAAAATCCTTGCTAATTAGAACACAAATATTAGAATGAATGAAGTTATAACTAATGAAAAAGACTTTGCTCTATAAAGTCTCTTTCTCTCTAGGATTATATTCAGAACATGACAGGGCCTTTGAGTCTGAAAAACAAATATAATGAAGCTAAACCCTGCTCTGGGGAAGCCAGACCACTTTTATACTACTGACACCTCTATATTTAAATACCTTTTGTTTTTCCATTAGCAATTAGTAAAGTGCCAGTCTGTCTCAGATGTGCTAAGGAGAACCAAGAGATGTTTTTGTCTACACTTGAGCCAAAGTGTTAAGGGAACAGTGGCACATTTAGGGTGGAGGTTGGGGAAAGAGTGGAGATGGAAAGTAATTAATATTTACTGAGCAACCATCATTTACTCTTTTAGACATGATCTCATTTTATCCTCACAGTAACCCTGAAAAGTATATTCTAAATAAAGGATCAGATTTATCTAGGCTAGGTAACTTACTCACATCCTAGAGTTAGTAAGCAGCGAGCTTGTATTTCAATCTAAATCTCCATACAACCCCATGCTGCCTCCCATTACAAAAAGCATCATGGTGGTAATAGCAGCAGACATCAAAGCTGGAGGATTCAATGGGAAAGTAATACTCTAAGTCAGAGCTAGGCCCATTCAGTCTCTGTTTCTTTTGCTTTCCCTCTTTGTCTCCTTTCTGCCTTTCATTCTTCAGTCAAATAGTCTTTACTGAAAATGCCCTTGTGATCTCCTAGATTTATTCTTATTCTAGATTCTAGATATCCTGCCTGACAAGATAAACATAGTCCCTGACTTTGTAGAGTTAAATTCTAGGGCAGATTATAGAGATAAAAAAAGTAATATCAAGTATGATATAATTATTAAAGTTATTCTGGGAGCATATAAGTAGGTAGTGGAGGATGACATTTGTTGAGTGAGTAGGGATCAGCAAAGGCTTAATGACATAAGAATATATGGGTTGAAATGTGAAAGATAAGGAGAAATTAACTCAGCCAAGGGTTGGGATCATGGCTATTTTAGGCAGCGGACAAAGAATGTGATGCATTCAAGAAACTATAGAAAGATTGGCTTATTCTTTCAAAGAGAAAGTTGGAGAATCTGAGTTTGTTTCATTAAGGGGTGTAGCCTGTTATAATAGGGAGAAGTCATGCATGAGTTCCAAGTGCTCAGGAAAGGATGCTATGTGGCAAAAGAGGAGCCTCAACTACTTGGATAGAGAACAGGGCAGCCTTGCAGGCTGATTTGATTACAAGCAGTTGCAAGACTCTGAGACAGAAGAAAGCAGGGATAATGACATGAGTGTGTGAAGAACTGAGAAGGGGCTTTTAAGGTTAAATCATTCAATAAGGAAAATCTCCAACTGCAGTGGCAGCTCTGACTTTGCTAGTTTTGAAATTGCATTTGGAATGAGGAGACAACATAATTGTGAAAATCCACTCTGCACTGGCAAAGAATATACTGAGTGGCAGCTGGAATTGTGATCAAATTCAATCTCCCAATTCTACAATTATAAACTGTTTTCCAAAAGTGTAGGTAGGTAAGCTGATTAAAGTACACGCTCTAAAATAGCCAACTGCTTTCTCCAAATGCTTAAGGTCTAAGCAGGTCTTTCATCATGGAACACTTTCTATATTAAATATTAATCAGAATAATTTCATTTTGCAGATTCAATACTTAAAACATCAATTTAGTGATGGATCACAGAATTTAAAGCTGGAAGGAATGTTAAATACTTCTCAACCTCCATTCCTTTCATTTATAGATGAAGGAGTGGGGATTCAGAGAAGAGTGTCTAGGGTCACAAAGCTGGACATGGGAGTTAAACTGGATATTGCATTTTATCAGATAAACAATAAGACACTTAGGTAGATAGCTTCAGCTCTAACTGACCTGCCCACTGACGGATATAGAATTTTTCTTATATTTTGTGCTTTGAGAGTTTTCATGGTAATATTTATTTTTCTGGCTTCTAATTCTAATGAAGTCTCCACACTGAAGTGATTGTTGCTGTTAACAATATAGAGTACATCCCATTAAAATGGTGGAATGGAAGGCTTGTAAACATGACAAGTAGAATTAATTATAGAAAATGTAATATACCAGAATTTCCTTTGTGCTATAATAAAATGCTTACATAGTTATATAAAAGAAATCCAACTCCATAAACTTCAAAACTTTCCTCTTTTCTATCCAACCATGCAAACTAAGAACCTACCTTGTGCTCAGTTCTAACCAGGGTTTAAAATGTGGTGGTGGGAATGGGGTATAAAGAAATACCTGTGGTAGTTATGTTTGTATGTCAACTTGGTTGGGCCTGGTTGAGTGGCTGGGCAGCTGGTGGTAGTTATTCCCCATGGAAATTAACTCCACAAGGATGTGGTCTGCTTCCTGTATATAAAGAAAAGCTTTGAGAATGGTCACTAGCTTATAGAGCATGTAGCCCTGTCATTGTTTAACAGCCTGCCATGCTCTGCCGACCTTGGGACTTATAATGGACTTGAATTAATGGCCTGCCATGTGATTTGGTAATATCAGGAATGTGCCTTGTTACTTGTCAACCTTGGGCTTGGCAGCCTCAGCAGCCAGCAGCTGTCTGCATGAAGAAATACCTCTAGTTTCAGTGAGCTGGGAGCTGGAGGCAGATCTGAAGCCCACAAGGCTGAGAGGCTTTCTCCCAACCCCTAGAGCCTGGCACTTTGAACTTGGACTTAACAGCCTCCAAATTGTAAGAATAAACTCCTATTTGCTAAGGCCATCCCATTTGTGGTATATTTCTTGTCAGACTGGCACTAGGTAACCAGAACAATACCCTAGCCACAGACATTTATCTTTAGATGATGATTTTGTTAATGAGTAGAAAAAAGATTTGGTTCCTAGCAGCAGAGCCTCACCATCTACCCTTGAGTTTCTAAAGCAGCCCCTCTCCTGGCAGGATTCCTTCTCTGCTCTGAAAACCATTTTCTCCAATGCAAGAAGCAATCATTTTTGCCCCAGAAATAGCCTTCACCAGGACAGTCAGCCCAGTCCAATGAGGTGTGTGGGTCTGCACACCTCTGACCAGAGAAGCCATTTAAGCAGGCTAGGTTAGTTCCTCTGCAGCTGCGCACATTCTGCCGGCTAGCCACTGCATGCACCATCAGGCCATTTGAATATCCCACCCATGTGGACGCTATGAGTCAGGCATGAGAGCCAAGGATGCAGAGGAGTTGCACATCCCTCACTCAGTTCAGATGGGCCCAGCTAGCTGCCCAGGGACCCTGCAGGGCTGAGGAAGTGTGCACGTGTGCCTGTGCCATCCTGCTGCCAGGTTTAACATGGGGCCAGCACTGCAGGGCCTGGTGTGTGCAGGTAATGGCTGCCACACACCATGCGACTAGCCCATGCTTGAGTTGTGACACCCCATGTGCAGCCCTCCACTCAACCTTCCACCCATCAATGGGCTGACGTACCTGGACACAGATCAGCTATAAGGAACTCCATTGTTCTCAGGCCTAGCCACAAACTGTCTAAGAGCAAACTCACAGTTTCAATTGTTTATTTTCTGATTAAGAGGGTACTGCCAAATTCCATTCATGACTTCTTGACCATGGCTTATACCATTATTACACAAATATAATCAAAATTAACATTTTTGGACTATTGAATGTGGGTGAACGAGGCTAAAACTCACTTCTGGAAATGTCACAAGACATGCATGATGTTTGCATGGGTGTGTTATGCCAGAACTTTTTAATGTAATTTAATCACTTCTGCCTGTTATATCTGTATGCATGATATTTACATATGGGCAATATTAAAAAAAAAAATGTAGTAAGTCCTTCCCCCTCCTCCTAGGCCCACTGTCAGACATCACTAATTGATCATGACATTTCTTTCCCTCTGAGATTCAGAATCTGTCTCAACACCATGTTGCAAGGAAACACTAACAAATGATAGAAGTTAGTGCATGAGATGAAATCAAATTCTTATCCTTGTCCTAAGTTGCATGGTCCAGAGTTAAAGAACATCAATAACACTTGGAATATCCTGGCGATCTCAATAGAAGAAATGACACATGAGTTGGGGGAAGTGGAGCATAATCTCTGGAAAGAATACCAAAGGAATTAAAGTGTTGAATGGTAGAGTGTGGCTTCTTGTGGGAGATTAAAGAAGCTGACCTGAATAGAGGAAAGTGTATGTGTAAGGAGTAGGAGGATACAGAGTTGTACAAGAAGAGTGAGTCAGATGTGAATGTGCCAAACACACTGACTTTGTTGTGATAGGAAATAGAGAGCCATTACAGGCTTTTGCAGAATTGTAGTAGTAAATGTGGTGATTGAGTTGATTGTGTTCTTTTGGAGGACAATGCACTGGAGTTAGAGAAGTCAGCTAAAATAGATAACGAGGGAATACATGCATGAGCTAAGGAGGGCCTGCTGTTGGGATGATGGGCAAAGACTGGAAAAAATGCAATTCATACATTTATTTAACACATATGTATTGAGCACCTTTTCTGTGCTGAGCATTAGTATGTTGTGTTGTTTTTATGTGCCGCTGAGTCGGACCCAACTCATAGCAACCCCTTCTTGGGTTTCTGAGGTGGTATCACTACAGAAGTACGTTGCCCTATCTTCCTTCCGAGGAGTGGCTGGTGGGTTTGATCCGCCAGCCTTCTGGTTAGCAGTCAAGTGCCTTAAGCACTAAGCTACCAGAGCATTAGTATGTTGTTTTTATGTGACGTTGAGTCGGACCTGACTCATAGTGACCCCATTAGTATAGGTGCTGGCAATACAATTGAAGACAAACAAGATTACAATTTAATGGCCATTTCAAAAATGACTGCAACCATGGTCTCTATGGTAGCCAAGGCTATATGTCAACTTGGCTACACCTGGTTGTAGTTATTCTGGGCAGCTGGATGTAATTATTCCCCATGGTGAGATTGGTAATTAATTCTATAGTGGAACCTACTGCAACAGCTGAGTAGCTGCTTCAGGGATGTGGGGTGCTTCCAGTATATAAGAAGCAACTGTGAGGAAAGTCTCTAGCTTATGGCAAACTTGAAACCTGCTTATAGCCAAGTCACTGTTCAGCAACCTGCCATGTTGCCCTGCCAATATTGAGGCTTTTTTTGAACTTGAATCAATCGCATGCAGCATGGTTTGGTAATATTGGGACTGTGCCATTTTGTCAGCCTCAGCAGTCAGCAGCTGCCTGAGTGAAGAAAAGCCTCCAGCTTCAGTGGGCCAGGAGCAAGAGACAGAGCTAAAGCCCAGGGTTGAGGGGTTTCACCCAGCCCCTACAGCCTGGCACTTTGAAATCAGACTTCTAGCCTCCCAACCTGTAAAAGAACAAACTCCTATTTGTTAAAGCCATCCAGCTGTGGTATTTTCTGTTAGAACAGCACAGAGTAAGCAAAACAGAGTCAAACATAGCGATGATTGTGAAAATGGTGCAGGATCAGGCAGTGCTTTGCTCTGTTGTACGTAGAGTCACTGTGAGTCGGAACCAACTGGACAGCACCTAATAATAACAATGTAGTATAATAGTTAGGGGAGATAGACAAGAAACATGTTTATTTCAGATAGCCCTACCACGATGATAGAAAAAAGTCAACTAACATGACAGAATATGGAAAGCATGGGGCACATTAGATTTAGTATTTGGGGAAGCATCGAAGCAGATGACACTTGACCCTTCAGTGATGAAAAGGAGCTTCCCTGAAAAGATAGGAGTATGAATACTGCAGGTGGAGGATCCAATGGGAAGGTCCTGAGGCAAGGGAAAAAAGCTCAGTGTATTCGCAAAAAGGAAAGATTTCTAATGTGGCTTGAGCATAATAAATCCAAAAGACAGAAAGGTAGTCAAGGTCCAGATCAATTAAGAACCTCTTTCCAAACTAATGATTCTCCAGATTTTGAGTCTCAGAAGTCCTACACCCTCTTTAAAATCATGGAGAAACCTGAAGAACTTTTGTTTATGTAGATTATGTAGATCAATATTTATTATATTAGAAATTAAACTACCAAAACCAAACCAAATGCACTGCCATCAAGTTGTTTCTGACTCATAGTGACCCCTCCTTGGGTTTCTGGGGCAATATCTCTACAGTAGATTGCCCAATCTTTCTTCTGAGGAGTGGCTGGTGGGTTTGAACCACTAGCCTTCTGGTAAGCAGTCAAATGCCTTAGGCACTATGTCACCAGAGCTCCTAATCAAACTGCTAATTAAATTTAATTATTAATTTATTTAAAATGAGAAATACTGTATTTTTTTACCGAAAAAAGGTCCCATTTTCCAAAACCAAAATAGTTTATGGAAGAGTGGCATTGTACTTTTTTTTTTTCTTCAAATCTCTTTAATGCCTGGCTCTGTAGAAGACAGCTGTGTTCTCATATCTTCTTCTGCATTTAATTGGTATATTTTGAGAAAAGCAGAGTAGAAAAGGCAACTAGTGTCTTAGTGTTATTATGGAAATATTTTTGGCCTCATGGATACCCTGAAAGAGTGTCAGGGATCCCAGAGAACTGCTGACTGTCTTGGCAAAGGTTTTTTCTAGGTGGAAAAAAAAAAAATCTGCATTGGAGAAAGTGGTTTTCAGAGCATAGAAGGAATCCTGCTAAGAGAGTGGCTGTTTTATAAAATCGAGGGTAGGTGAGGGTTTGCTGCTGGAAACCTAAGGAGTTTAAAAAGTGAAAATACTAGGGGATTTTAAGACAAAAGTGATAACATAATCTGACTTCTATTTAAAATATGACTTTAGCTATTGTGCAAGGAAGAATTGAGGGGAGGAAGTCATAGATATAGAAGCAGGGAGACTCAGTAGATGGTTTTACTGTAGTCTAAGGGATGGTGCTCTGGTGGTGTAGTGCTTAAGGCACTTAACTGCTAACCAGAAGGTTGGCAGTTCAAACCCACTAGCCACTCCTCAGAAGGAGGGTCGCACAATCTACTTCCATAGTGATGCTGCCACAGAAACCCAAGGAAGGGTCTCTATGAGTTGGATCCGACTTGATGGCAGTGAGGAAGTGATGGAGGGATAGTGACTTAGTTGGTGGTATAATGAATGAAGGCACAGGTAGGGCATACTGGATGGAAGATATATCAAAGGAGAAACAAAGGTTCCTGTTTCTTCTTCTTTGCATCCTATTTCCTTTTCCCTTCTCTATTTCTCATTCTCATTTTATGAACTGAGTTGGCTGGGATATAAGAAAGTGTAGTGAGCTGAATGGTGACCCCCTAAAAGAACTCTCTGCTTGGAACTAGTCAATTTTATTTGAAAAAAAAAAAAAAGATCTTTCTAGATGTAATTAAATGAAGGATGTTGAGATAAGATTATTCTGCATTAAAAACAAAACAAAACAAAACAACAACAACAAAATAACCAAACTCACTGCTGTCCCATTGATTCAACTCATAGCAACCCCTCCGTGGGTTTCTGAGGTGGTATCTCTACAGAAGTAGATTGCCTGATCATCCTTCTGAGGAGTGGCTGGTGAGTTTGAACTGCCAGCCTTCTGGCTGTTGTTGTTGTTGTTATGTGCCGTCGATCGGCCCTGACTCATAGCGACCCCTCCTTGGGTTTCCGAGGCAGTATCACTACGGAAGTAGGATTGCCCAACCTTCCTTCCGAGGAGCGGCTGGTGGGTTTGAACCACCAGCCATCTGGTTAGCAGGCAAGTGTCTTAGCCACCATGCTACCAGAGCTCCTAGCCTTCTGGCTAGTGGTCAAATATCTTAGTCACTATGCCACCAGAAGTACTGGATTAACCAGTACCTATTGCTCTTGGGTTGGCTTTGACTCATGGTGGCCTTGTGTGTATCAGAGTAGAACTCTGCTCCAAAGGGTTTTCAATCACTGATTTTTTGGAACTAGATCATGGGGTCTTTCTTCCAAGGTGCCTCTGGGTGGACGCAAACCTCCAACACTTTGGTAAGCAGCCAAATATGTTAACTGTTTGTACCACCCAGACATTAGAATGGGCCCTAAATCCAATGACAAGTGTCCTTCTAAGTGATGAAGAAGAGAAGAGACAGAGGAGAAAAAGATGTGTAGATAAAGGCAGATTGGAATGATGCGTCTACTAGTCAAGAAAAGCTAAGGGTTTCTGATAACCACCAGCAGCTAGAAAAAGGCATGAAATGGATTCGCCACTGGAGCCTCTAGAGCAACCAACTCTGCTAACACTTTGGTTTTGGACATTTAGCCTTCAGAACTGTGAGAGAATAAAATCCCCTTGTTTTAAGCCACCCAGTTTGTAGTACTTTGTTACAGCAGCCCTTGGAAACTGATATAGGAGGAAAGGAAATTAAAAAAAGGAAAAAAAGTAGGAAATCAGCTTACTGAATTAAAGTAGGAACTCTTTTCCTAAGTCAAACATTTCTTCTTTCTGTTGTTTTTGAAAAGAATAAAACAAAAATTAACAATGTTTAAGAAAATCAGGTGATCCATTATCACCTTAACACAATGAATATTGTTTTTTTTTATATTAGTTGTTATACACATAGACATTTTTACAACATGGAAATCAATACATTGTTTACCTTTTAGAGGACTATTTTAACCTATCATGTATATAATGTTCCATGATCCTACACAATTTTGGTTTTAAAGCCCTATTATCTTGTATCTTACACATAGTAATGCCATAGCTCATAATTTCCCTAAGGTTGAATATTTCCATCATTTAAATTTTCATCTATTCTAATGTTATCAAAATTCTCATGTTTTTCCTTCTATTAAACCATTATGGGCTTACAATAATGGGGTCTGGTGGCCTAGTGGTTAAAGCATTTGACTTTTAAACAAAAAGTTGGCAGTTCAAACCCATCAGCTACTCTGGAAGAACAAAGAGTTTGTCTGCTTCTGTATTTATAAATAAAATATTTATTTAAAATATTTATTTACAGCCTTTGAAATCTTATGAGGCAGTTTCACTCTATCCTATTGGATTGCTGTGAACTGGAATTGACTTGATGGCACTGGGTTGTTGGGTTTTATTTATTTATTTATTTTTTCTTTTGCCAAGGGGAGCTTAGAATGGATTCTTTGGTCTAGATGAAGGACATCAAAAATAGTTCAGGCTTTATGAGAATTTTCTAATTTCACAAACTTTTTCATTAGATATTAAGAGTTATTCTCTTCTGAGAGAGACATAGATTAGTAACATTCAAGTCCTCAGGCTCCATATCTTGGAGTCAGACTTAGGAAAAATGGATGAAAGTTTTATGGATGTTCTTTTACTAACCTTGCAATTTTTCAGTAAATTTGAATTCATTTCAAAATAGAAAGTAAAATAAAATAAAATAATCTTTTCTTTAGGCAAAAAGTTAAAGCCAGATATGAGTCCCAAGAAGACATAGAGATGCTAAGGACATAGATGGACTTATCTCATTATTTCACATCCCACACCCAATCCATCAGCTCATACTATCAGCTCAGTTCTCAAAATCTAATCAGAATCTGCTACGTCTCAAAGGTCTAACATGCTGGCCCAACCTACTGTCTTCTCTTGGCTGGATTATTCAGAAGCTTCCCCAAAGGTCTCCCTGCTTTAGCCCTTATATTTATTCTCAACCCACCAGCCCTAGTGATTCTTTATGTCACTCCTCTGCTTTAAATCCTCTAAAGACTCCCTATCTTATCCAGAGTAAAAGCCAAAGAACTTAAAATCACCTACAAGAAGGATGACAATATAATTTATTATCAAAACTGGGACTATTTTTGGAAAGAAAGAGGGTGCTATTAATAATTATATCAGAAAACAACAATACATTTGAACTTTCAGGTAAACGGGTGTATCTGAGGCCTATGAGGACCTACATGGGATGATCCTGTTGTTTCTTGATATTTCTCGCTTCACAATCCACTTTGTCCACAAGACTTCATAACTGATTCTCAAACATGTCAAGCATGCCGCCTTTTGTCCAGATCCATTCATGACTCATTCCTTTACTCTCTTCAGGTCTCTGTGAAAATGCCACATTAGAGAAGGTTTTTCTGAACATCATATGTAAAGTTATATTGCTTTTCCCATCTAACCCTCACACTTTCTAGCTTCCATCCCTGTTTTATCATTTTTCATAGCACTTACTGTCCTCTAGTATATGTGCTTATCAGTATATTGTTTTGTCTCCCTCCACTGGAATGACTGTTTCATGGGGCAGTGAATTTGTTGTGTTCAGCATTGTATTCTTGGCACCTAAAACAGTGTGTGGCATATAGTCAAAAATGAAAAACCAAACTCACTGCCGTCGAGTCAGATCCAACTCATAGTGACCCCTGCTTGGGTTTCCAAGGTGGTATCACTAGGAGCTTAATAATTATTGGATGAATAAATGAGGAATAGGTGGTGTTCAATTTCATTTGTAAACAGAATGGTTAACTCAAGACCCATTTTCTTTCCTAACTCTGTAGAGTGTTCATGTCCCAGAATGGTGGCGTCTTCAGCTCTTTATGCTCTTTTGCCTGAATATGTGCATATTCCTGTGTTCTGAGGACTGCTGAGGCTTACATTTTTCCTAGGTCCATGTAATTGAAGAATTTGTGCTTCTGTATGAAACTTTTCAATATATAACCACTCTAGAAAGTATGCTATGTAGTAAACACACACTTTTTTAGTACTTAGATGATTTTTTTTCAAGTCATGTCAAGAAATATTTTCTAGGGCCTTTATTATAGAAGTCTATGCAACCCTGTCTACCTTTCTGCCTCATTCCCCACTGTTGTACTTCATGCTTCTAATTACAGAAGAAAGGAGCTATATAGACTTCTCAAGGAATGTCTTGATCTTTCATGCCATGGTATCTTCTCAATATTGCACTTTCAATTTTGAATTCTCTTTCCTCATCCTTTTCTGATGTTCTTTAGTCCTTTAAATCTCAAATTAAGTAACTCCTCTCTTTCTGTTGAACTAGGAATAAGGAATAGTGACAATGAAGATCCTATAGAAAATAAAGCCATCTAACATAACAGGTTATTGATTAGATGATACTCCATTTTCCTGGTTGACAAAGTATTTTTTTTCTAACCAATGAAGAAATGTTATGGTATATCTAACCTATAAGAAACATAATACCTTTTCATACATAACATTATCTATAATTTCCTGTATGAAAGGCAGTGTTCTGTTACCTATACTGCTCTGACAAGAACATACCACAAATGGGATGGCCTTAACAAACAGGAGTTTATTCTCTTACAGTTCGGGAGGTTAGAAGTCTGAGTTCCAAGTGCCAGGCTCTAGGGGATGGGTGAAAACCTCTCAACCTTGGGCTTCAGCTCTACCTCCTTCTCCTGGCCCAAGGGAGCAAGAGGCTTCTCTTCACTCAGCTACTGGCTGCTGAGACTGACAAACCTAAGGCTGACAAGTAAAAAGGCACAGTCCCAATGTTACCAAACCACATGTCAGGCCATTAATTCAAGTCCTTTGAAAGTCCCAAGGTCATCAGACCATGGCAGGCTGCTAAATGACATGGCTACATGCAGGGTTCAAGCATGCCATAAGCTAGAGACCATTCCCAAAGCTGTTTCTTATATACAGGAAGCAGACCATATCCCTAAGGCAGCTACTCAGCTGCTCACAGTAGATTCCACCATGGAGTTGATTACCCATCTCATCATGAGGAGTACTACATTCAGCTGCCCAGCCACTCAACCAGGCTCTGCCAAGTTGACACCCAAACTTCACCATAGGCAGTGAAGCACTTTGGTGAAACAAGGCTTTGCTGCCAGACAGAGATAGCAAGTCCTGACTCTCTCTCTCTCTCTCTCTCTCTCTCTCTCTCTATATATATATATATATAGCCATTGTGACTTAGGGAATTTCTGAGCTTCACTTTTCACATCTATAAAAGAGATATAATAATTCCAACTATACAAGGCAGTTATAAGGACATGGTACAATGCTCAGCACATAAACATTCAGTATATGTCTGGTCCAATTATTTTTAGGGAGTTTAGGTTTTGACAGCAAGGCAAAGGTCATACCTGAAGTATTTGGAAAACAAGGCAGTGTATAAGTAAACATGGATCCCTAAGAAAGCTTGTTTGTGGTCTGCAACAGGAAGATTTCCCAAAAGAAAGGACAAATTTCAGGAGGACCTCAGGAGGTGAATAAGGAATTGACTGGACAGGAGTAGACAGAGCACTCCAAGGAGTCAAGTGAATAGCTTGTGGGGATATGGTGAACAATAATCCATAAGACCCCAAAGCCTTATCCGGTATATGGAAAAGAATGCCTGTTGTTGCTGTCTCTGTTATTTCTCTTGGTGAGAACATTTAAGGCTGGCAGTGTGCTAGGTTCAAAGAGAAAGAGCAGGTGCAGAGAGTCTTGGGTTCAAAGCCTTTCCTGGTTCTCTTTGTGCTGCCCTTGGAGCTTCTCTATCCAAAAGCATCAGTGCTCTGCACTCTTCCAGCTTCCAGGCCAGCCAGAGATTATGTATTAGGAACCTGAAGCTCAGGACCTGTGGTACTTACCTTCAGCCTGGCCTTGTTAACACCATGAAGCTGGCCTGGGCAAATACTCTTGGTAGTCAGCTTCAGGAGGTTCCCACATCTTGGGGAAATCTGCTCAAATGGAGATAGTTTGGGAGAACCCTTAAATGCCTCCTCAAAGACAACAGAAACAAACTCTTACAAGTGTGAAAAAATATAATATTCAACTGCAAGGTTGAAAAGACAGAAGGCATGAAAGCATTATTCATCACACTGTAGTATAGCTCATGAGGTAAAGTCAGAGCTCTGCACTTCATGACCAAATGACAATATATGCTAAACTTAGGTTTGATGTTGTTGTTGTTGTTAGGTGCCGTTGAGTTGCTTCCGACTCATAGCAACCCCATGCATAGCAGAATGAAACACCGCTCCATCCCGTGCCAGCTCCATGATCCTTGCTATACTTGAGCCCATTGTTATAGCCACCATATCAATCCATCTCGTCAAAGGCCTTCTCCTCTTTCATCGACCCTCCACCTTACCAAGCATGACATCCTTCTCCAGGGAGTGGTCCCCTCTGACAACGTGACCAAAGTAAGTGAGACGAAGTCTGGCCATCCTCGCTTCCAAGGAGCATCTCGGCTGCACTTCCTCTGGGACAGATCTGTTAGTTCTTTTGGTAGTCCAAGGTATCTTCAGCATTCTTCGCCAGCATCAAAACTCAAAAGCATCAACTCTTCTTTGGTCTTCCTTATTCGTTGTCCAGCTCTCACATGCATATGAGGTGATTGGAAATATCATGGCCTGTGTCAGGTGCACCTTAGTCCTCAAGGTGACATCTTTGCTCCTCAGCACTAGAAAGAGTTCCTTCGCAGTCAACCTACCCATTGCTACACATCATCTAACGTCCTGACTGCTGCTTCCATTGGCCTTAACCGTAGAACCAAGCAACGTGAATTCTTTGACAACCTCAATCTT